>NC_041385.1:164403644-164513975 GCF_002162155.2 Triticum dicoccoides | reverse complement strand
GTGAGGAGGAGCGCGGGGTCGGCGGCGAGGACGGTGATGGGGCAGTGGGCGCGTTCTCGGGGTAGGGGGCGATGGCGACGACGACTACGGGGGCGGCCCAGGGCGGTGCGCGTCGGGGTAGGGGAGCGGGTAACGGCGAGGGCGCGGGCAATGGCGAGGGCGCATGCGACGGCGACGGCGGGGGCGACGGGGATGGCGACGGTGGGGGCAGTGGGCGGCGTCGGGGCAGCCTTGCGGTGTCGATGTCGTCGGCGTCGTCGGGGCGGCAACTGTGAGATGAGAGTGAAAATTTCCTAAGTGCGAACTTATATAGCAAAGCCTTTAGTCCCGGTTGGTGCCACAAACCAGGACTAAAGGTGGCATTAGTCCCGGTTGGTGGCACCAACCGGGACCAAAGGCCTCTTTTCATCAGCCCAAAGGGCGGGAAGCAGAGACCTTTAGTCCCGGTTGGTGGCACCAACCAGGACTAAAGGGGGGGCATTGGTACCGGTTGGTGCCACCAACCGGGACCAATGCAGACTGTTAGTCCCGGTTGGTGGCACCAACCGAGACCAAAGGCCTTGTGCCGGGGCGGTGCGGTGGGAAGTTTAGTCCCACCTCGCTAGTTGAGAGAGCTCAGCACCTGTTTATAAGCTGCGTTGCAGCTCAGGTGCTGAGCTCCTCTCTAATATGCAGGCATTAGTTGCCTACCCTTGTCACTGCCGTTTTGGGCCTATTGGGTCTGCGGGCCTGCATCCTGGCCTATGTACAAATGGGTTTCTAGTCGTATGCAGGCTGTGTGGTCCATTAGGCGGCATTTTTTATTTTTTCCAGTAATTTTTTTGTTTTTTGAATTTTTTTTATTTTTGCTTTATTTTTTTTATTCTTTTTGCTTTTAGCTCAGAATAATTATAATCTTTCTGTTACTCCATTAGTTTCCAAATTTGAATAGTTTAAATTTTAATTCTTTGAAATTTGTGTGAATCACCAGTTTGTGAATAACTTCACTATAAAAATATATTTTGAGTGATTCTTTTTCCTGCTATTTAATATTACTGCGTTTTATCATTATATTCAAAAACAGATTTTGTTATTTTAGTTTCTATCAAAAAAATCTTTATGAAAATTATTTTTTGCTACTAAAGTTTCTAACAAAAAAATTCTTTATGATAAGTCTTTCTGCTTTTCATGTTTTGAACAGAAAATACTTTGATAATTTTAGTTGCATAAATTTTATAAAATTTTAGTTTCAAAAATACTAGAGGTTTATAAAAGCTTTTTAGTTGATTCCTTTTGCTATTAGAGTTTTATAAAAGCATTTACTGGTTTCTTTGAGCTATAAGACCTTGAAATTGAAAAGCATTTCAAATGAACTCTGAAAAGGTTGAAAGTTGGCATGGTATCATCATTTCACCCACATAGCATGTGCTAAAAAGTTGAGAGGGTTATGGGAAAAACTGGATACACTTCGTGTACAAAATGGACAATCTCTTTTGAAGTATCAGAGTTTCATACGGAAACTCGTCTATTACAAAGGGATTTCATTTTTTTGAACTTATTTGAACTCCATAGTTTTTCTATGTTCAAAATGCACCATTGAAAGCCACATCATCAATTTACAACCCTTTCTGACTACATTTGTTATTTTTCATGCATTTATCGATTATTTTGAGCTATAAGACCATCAAAATTGAAAATCATTTGAAATGAACTCTGGAAAGGTTCCAAGTTGGCATGGTATCATCATTTCACCCACATAGCATGTGCGAAAAAGTAGAGAGGGTTACAGCAAAAACTGGATGCACTTCGTGTACAAAACAGACAATCTCTTTCGAAGTATCAGGGTTTCATACGGAAACTCGTCTGTTACAAAGGGATTTCATTTTTTGAACTTATTTGAACTCCATAGCTTTTCTGTGTTCAAAATTCACCATTCAAAGCCACATCATCAATTTACAACCCTTTCTGACTACATTTGTTATTTTTCATGCATTTACTGATTATTTTGAGCTATAAGACCATGAAATTGAAAAGCATTTGAAATGAACTCTGAAAAGGTTCCAAGTTGGCACGGTATCATCATTTCACCCACATATCATCATTAATAGAAGTTCATCATCACATTAAAACCAAAGTACATACATAGTTCTCATTGAACAACATATAGCTCTCCAGAGCATCTAATTAAACCATACATTGAAATTATGTAAAACATTTCAATGCAACAACAAATGCGATCATAATCGCAAGGTAATAACTGATCCAACTGCATAATGATACCAAGCCTTAGTATGAATGGCATGTTTTCTAATCTTTTTAATCTTCAACCGCATTGCATCCATCTTGATCTTGTGATCATCGACGACATCCGCAACATGCAACTCCAATATCATCTTCTCCTCCTCAATTTTTCTTATTTTTTCCTTCAAGTAATTGTTTTCTTCTTCAATTAAATTTAACCTCTCGACAATAGGGTCGGTTGGAATTTCCGGTTCAACAACCTCCTAGATAAATAAAATCTATGTCACATTGGTCGGTATAATTGTCATAAACAATAAATGAACCAAATATTTATGAAAACATAATATATACCACATCTGAATCATAGACAGGATGAGGGCCGACGGGGGCGGATACCAAAACCATCGCACTATATAATAACAAGGAATAATAAAAGTAAGAAAATTAGACAAGTATCTGTCTGAAGTAAGAATTTTTTTTCTTTCAGATAGAAGATAGGAACAAGAGGCTCACCACGGTGGTGCTGGTGACGAGATCGGCGCGGGCAATCGACGACGGTGAAGACGGGGACGGGATGTGACAGACCGCTAAACCTAGACAAATCTCGGGGAAAATGGAGCTCGGAGGTCGAGTTTCGAGAGGAGAAAGATTAACTAGTGTGGCTGGGGCATTTCATCGAACACCTCATGTGCATAGGAGGTGAACTAGTGCACCCAAATGCCCTCCCCTCGCCGTCTTGAAAAAACAGAGCATTGTGGAGTGCTCTACCGTGGCGATGGGTATATATAGGCAAATTATTTGTCCCGGTTCGTGGCACGAACCGGAACTAAAGCCACCCCTTCTATACCGGTTCAAGGCATGAACCGGTACCAATGGCTGTGGGCCAGGAGCGCGGCCCATTGGTCCCGGTTCATGCCTAAAACCGGGACAAATGGATCTAGACGAACCGGGACCAATGCCCTCGAGGCCCCGGCCGGCCCCCTGGGCTCATGAACCGGGACTAATCCCCACCATGGGTCCCGGTTCATGAGGAACCGGGACTAATGGGCTGGCCAGGCCCGAACGATAGCCCTGTTTTCTACTAGTGCACTTTACCCAACACGCTCGATCACTCTGGCCGGACACACCTTTCTAGGGTCAATGCCCGGCCTCGGAAGATCAACACGTCGCAGCCCTACCTAGGCTCAGCAGAGAGGTCCCCGCCGGTCTACATCCTAAGCACTCCGGGGTCTTGGGCCCATCGCCCGCAACACTCCGGCTCGTTGCAAGCAGGGTGGATACCAGCACCGCCTCGGATGGCCAGCATGATCCGACCGTGCCGCACTACTGAACTGGACGTCTGACAAAGCTTCGGCTGATACTGCGACGTCGAGGCCCATAACTATTCTCGCGTGGTGGTTAGTGCGTACATGCCAAAGGCTAACTCAGAACAAATACCCAAACCTGTTAGTGCATTGGGGGCTCGTGGAGACAAGCAGAGACTCACGATAATGTGACCCCGTCGCCCCATCTTGTGGACTTACGGCAAGGGCCCAGACTGCCCGGTCGTGCCACATAGAAAACTCGCGGGTGCTCCACGGGCCCGCCCGACTCATCAACTCGCGGGTACCCCTCAGGTCCAGCCCGACTTCAACAATGGTCTCAAGTAAAGTCCGGGTAACCATGTGTCCAAACATCAAGGGGAAAACCTGAGGAATCACCCCCAGTGGATTCCACTTGATGTAATCATGAAGGTGAACGTAAGAGGAACCACCCTTGAGGTTCGCACTTGTGGGGTTGCACGACAGAGCCGTATCCCGAGTGGTGAAGGAGGAACCACCCTCATTGACCACGACCAAATGGCAAATTGGGAGTGCGTTGTGAGGTCTCACCCTCGGCACTAGATAGTAGCTTTGCAGAGTCGAGCAACAAAACGGGCATGATGTGATGTGAGGTGTTGGGCTCTGGTCATTGATCACGTTGATCGAGTCATCAATGATGAAGTAGGGGCAACAAGGACAAGGTGGGGGTCATTGATGGGTCACTAACCAACGTATACTAAGCAGTTTAGGATAAGCAGGTAAGGTACAATGAGCAGGTTACAAAAGTAGGCAATGCATCAGAATAGGAGCAATCAATTACAGTAGCAAAATCTAATGCAAGCATGAGAGAATGGAATGGGCGATATCGAGATGATCAAGGGGGGGGGGCTTGCCTGGAAGCTCTGTCGAAAGGGTAAAAGGGTCGTCGTCTACGCAGTTGATCGCAGGGGCAACATCAGTCTTGAGGTCACCAGAGAGAAGAGGGGGAAAGAAACAGTAAATACAGAGCAACCAGATGCATGATAAGTTAACAAGCAGAGCTAGGGGTGTTCTAACGTAGTACTACACGATACCGGCGAAGGGGAAATAACATCCAGGAAACTTTTCCCAAAGTTTGGCATTTTCGTGCAAATCAAACGGAGGGGGGCAGTTGCATGTTCGCTCTGCTCAGGACGTGTGACAGACGAACGGAGGGTGTATCCGGATTCATCTCATTGTTCTGAGCAGCTTTCATGTATAAAACTCTTTCATCCGAGCTACGGTTGAATTTCTATGAATTTCCAAAGTTTAAACAATTTTCTAAAATTACTCAAATTAACAGAAAGGAATTACTATGTCAGCATGACATCATTGTAACGTCAGCAGTCAACAGGACGGCTGACCAGGTCAAACTGACCAGTGGGTCCCACCTGTCATAGACAGTGGACTAACAGAAGTTTAAACTAACTAAAATGAGGTTAATTAATAGTGGGGCCCCACATGTCAATGGCAAATTAGATTACTAATTACTTTCAGTTATAAAAACATTTTAATTAGCTTAATTATGCGGTGGGGCCTGCATGTCAGTGATACTGGGCTGCCCAGTCAGCAGTTGACTAGGTCAACCCAGTCAACTTAGGACCGCGGGGCCCGCTGGCAGCGTCCCTGGGAGTGGCCCTAGGTCAGCCATGTCGGCGACCGGCGCCGGAGTTGCGTCGGCGAGCTCTCCGTGACGGCGAGTTCGCCGGAGCGCTGTCAGGGGCCATCATCATCACCGCGATCTTCACCAACACCGCCGTCATCTTCACCAACATCTCCATCACCTTCCCCCATCTATATTCAGCGGTCCACTCTCCCGCATCCCGCTGTACCCTCTACTTGAACATGGTGCTTTATGCTTCATATTATTATCCAATGATGTGTTGCCATCCTATGATGTCTGAGTAGATTTGCGTTGTCCTACCGGTGATTGATGAATTGCTATCATTGGTTTAATTTGCTTGTGGTTATGTTGCTGTCCTATTGTGCCCTCCGTGTCGCGCAAGCATGAGGGAGTATCGCTGTAGGGTGTTGCAATATGTTCATGATTCGCTTATAGTGGGTTGCTTGAGTGATAGAAGCATAAACCCGAGTAAGGGGATTGTTGCGTATGGGATAAAAGGGGACTTGATACTTTAATGCTATGGTTGGGTTTTACCTTAATGAATCTTTAGTAGTTGCGGACGCTTGCTAGAGTTCCAATCATAAGTGCATATGATCCAAGTAGAGAAAGTATGTTAGCTTATGCCTCTCCCACATAAAACTTGCTATCGGTCTAGTAACGTAGTCAATTGCTTAGGGACAATTCCACTACTCCCACCACCACCTTTCCACACTCGCTATATTTATTTTATTGCATCTTTATATAAAACAACCCCTACTTTTTATTTATGTGTTCTTTATTATCTTGCAAACCTATCATACTACACCTACAAAGTACTTCTAGTTTCATTCTTGTTCTAGGTAAAGTGAACATCAAGCATGCGTAGAGTTGTATTGGTGGTCGATAGAACTTGAGGGAATATTTATTCTACCTTTAGCTCCTCATTGGGTTCGACACTCTTACTTATCAAAAACTGTTGCGATCCCCTACACTTGTGGGTTATCAAGACCTTTTTCTGGCGCCGTTGCCGGGGAGTCATAGCGTGGCGTGAATATTCTCGTGTGTGCTTGTTTGTTTTATCACTAAGTAATTTTTATTTGCTGTTCTATGTTGTTCTCTATCTTTAGTTATGGATATGGAACACAAAATACCAAAAAAATTAGGTGTACTTGCTACTCATGTAGATGGGGTAACTCCTAAAACCCCTGATTCTCATTATGTGAAAGATATTATGTACTATTTTGATAATCCTGAGAAAACCCCATTCAACTTTATATTGGGAGACACGTTGGATCAACGTGAATACTTTAGGGATTATCGCTCGACACAAAAAGGGAAACTATTATGGGATCAATTTATTATTTTGCGTTGGTATGCTCGTCAACTATGCGAGATGCATGATTATACTTGTTGCTCTAGGATGAAGGATCCACACCTTCCCTTTTCATGCAAATTCAGTGATAATGAAACCTTAGCTTCTTATGCTAATGGTAGATATGATTACTATGATGTGGAACAAATAGAAGAATTTGTTGCTTTTATGGGTGCTTATGAGATTGAATCTATGTTTAAAGCTTTTGATGATTTTCATGATTCAGTTTGTAGACCTGAAGATTTAGCTATACTTAGATATTGCTATGAAAATTATTATTACAATTACTATATTAATGCTTTTATGAAGAAATTCTCTGCTGTCCAAGAAGAGACTAATATTTTGCAGGAAGCTATGGAAGAAGAAATTGATGAAACTGTGAGCTCATTGGATGAAAAAGATGATGAGGAGAGCGAAGAACAAAAGGAGGAAGAGCGGATTAGCTACCCGTGCCCACCTTCTAATGAGAGTAACTCTTCAACTCATACATTGTTTAATTATCCTTTGTGCTTACCGAAGGATGATTGCTATGATGATTGCTATGATCCCTTGAATTTGTTTGAAATATAACTTTTTGATGATGCTTGCTATGCTTGTGGCCAAGATGCCAATATGAATTATGCTTATGGAGATGAACTTGCTATAGTTCCTTATGTTACATATGAAATTGTTGCTATTGCACCCACGCATGATAGTCCTATTATCTTTTTTAATTCTCCCTACTACACTTTATCGGAGAAGTTTGTGCTTATTAAGGATTATATTGATGGGTTGCCTTTTACCATTGCACATGATGATTTTGATGAATGTAATATGCATGTGCTTGCTGCTCCTACTTGCAATTATTATGAGAGAGGAACTTTATCTCCACCTCTCTATGTTTCCAATACGATGGAATTGCAAGAAACTGTTTATACTATGCATTGGCCTTTACTTTGTGTGCATGAATTGTTCTTTTATGACATGCCGATGCATAAGAAGAGAGTTAGACTTCGTTGTTGCATGATATATGTTACTTTGTGCTCACTACTAAATCACAAATCATTGTTAATTAAAATTGGCTTTGATATACCTTGGGATCCGGGTGGATTCATTACTTGAGCACTATATGCCTAGCTTAATGGCTTTAAAGAAAGCGCTGCTAGGGAGACAACCCGAAAGTTTTAGAGAGTCATTTATTTCTGTTGAGTGCTTTAATATAGTTTAAAAACAAAAAAATAAAGAGGGGAACCTAAAAACTTTTCAAAAAGGAAAGTGAAAGTGAGAAAGACAAGCATTGTTGAAGTGGGAGCTAGCCTTGAACTTTGTTCATGCTCACGGAAACTTTGTGAATCTTGATTACAGAAACTTTTCAACAAAAATAATTATCCCCTTGTACAATTCCATTGTATTATAAAAATAATATGCCAAGGTTTGCCTTTAGGATGTTTACAATGCTTGTTGGTTTGTACGGTGCAGGATAGAAACTTTGGCTGTAGTGCACGATTTTACATTTTTATCTGGAACGTCAATTGGTTCTGATTATTTTTGCACTTTATTTCTATACAACTTGTTTATTTTTCCTAAGTTTGGTAGAATTTTTGGGGTACCATAAGTATGGTGGATGTTCACATTGCTACAGACTGTTCTGTTTTTGACAGATTCTATTTTTTGATGCATAGTTTGCTTGTTTTGATGAATCCATCAATTTATATCAGTGGATTAAGCCATTTAAAAGTTATATTACAGTAGGCACAATGCAAAAACAAAATATGAATTGGTTTTCAACTGTACTTAGAGTAGTGATTTGCTTTATTATACTAACGGATCTTACCGAGTTTTCTGTTGAAGTTTTGTGTGGATGAAGTGTCTAAACGAGGAGGTCTCGATATGAGGAAAAGGAAGAGAGGCAAGAGCTCAAGCTTGGGGATGAACGAGGCACCCCAAGTAAATATTCAAGGAGACTCAAGCGTCTAAGCTTGGGGATGCCCCGGAAGGCATCCCTTCTTTCTTCAACAAGTATCGGTATGTTTTCGTATTCGTTTCGTTTATGAATTATGTGCAAGTCTTGGAGCGTCTTTTGCATTTAGTTTTCATTTTTCTTTTATGCACCATGCTTGTATGAGATAGTATTTGGTTGATTTATAAAATTCTCATTGCACTTCACTTAAATCTTTTGAGTATGGCTTTAGAGAATGCTTCATGCGCTTCACTTATATCATTTGAAGTTTGGATTGCCTGTTTCTCTTCACATAGAAAACCGTCATTTGTAGAATGCTCTTTTGCTTCACTTATATTTTTTAGAGCATGGACATATATTTTGTAGAAAGAGTTAAACTCTCTTGCTTCACTTATATCTACTTAGAGAGATGACAGGAATTGGTCATTCATATGGTTAGTCATAAAATCCTACATAAACTTGTAGATCACTGAATATGATATGTTTCATTCCTTGCAATAGTTTTGTGATATAGAGATGGTGATATTAGAGTCATGCTAGTTGAGTAAATGTGAAATTGAGAAATACTTGTGTTGAGGTTTGCAAGTCCCGTAGCATGCACGTATGGTGAACCGTTATGTAACGAAGTTGGAGCATGAGGTGCTCTTTGATTTCTTTCCTTATGAGTGGCAGTCGGGGACGAGCGATGGTCTTTTCCTACCAATCTATCCCTCTTGGGGCATGCGTAGTAGTACTTTGCTTCGAGGGCTAAGTAGACTTTTGTAATAAGTATATGAGTTCTTTATGACTAATGTGAGTCCATGGATATACGCACACTCATCCTTCCACGTTGCTAGTTTCTATTTTACCGCGCAACTTTCGCCGGTAGCATAAACCCATTATTTACCCTGCTCAAAACAGCCACCATACCTACCTATATGGCATTTCCATAGCCATTCCGAGATATATTGCCATGCAACTTTCCACCGTTCCGTTTATTATGACACATTTCATCATTGTCATATTGCTCTTTGCATGATCATGTAGTTGACATCGTATTTGTGGCAAGGCCACCTTCATAATTTTCATACATGTCACTCTTGATTCATTGCATATCCCGGTACACCGCCGGAGGCATTCATATAGAGTCATATTTTGTTCTAGCTTTGAGTTGTAATATTGAGTTGTAAGTAAATAAAAGTGTGATGATCATCACTATTAGAGCATTGCCCCAGTGAGGAAAGGATGAAGGAGACTATGATTCCCCCACAAGTCGGGATGAGACTCCGGACTTTATGAAAAATAAAAGAGGCCAAAGAAGCCCAAATAAAAAAAGAGGCCAAAGAAGCCCACCAAAAACTAAAAAGAAAAAAAGAAAAAAAAGAGAAGAAGAAAAAAATAAAATAAAAAAATGAGAGAAAAAGAGAGAAGGGGCAATGTTATTATCCTTTTACCACACTTGTGCTTCAGAGTAGCACCATGTTCTTCATAGAGAGAGCCTCCTATGCTTTCACTTTCATATACTAGTGGGAATTTTCATTATAGAACTTGGCTTGTATATTCCGATGATGGGCTTCCTCAAATGCCCGAGGTCTTCATGAGCAAGCAAGTTGGATGCACACCCACTTAGCTTCCAGTTTGAGCTTTCATACACTTATAGCTCTTAGTGCATCCGTTGCATGGCAATGCCTACTCACTCACATTGATATCTATTGATGGGCATCTCCATAGCCCGTTGATACGCCTAGTTGATGTGAGACTATCTTCTCCCTCTTTTTGTTCTCACAACCACCACCATATACCACCATAGTGCTATGTCCATGGCTTGCGCTCATGTATTGCGTAAGAGTTGAAAAAGCTGAAGCGCGTTAAAAAGTATGACGCAATTGCTCGGCTCGTCATCGGGGTTGGGCATGATGGGAGTATTTTGTGTGACGAAGATGGAGCATAGCCAGACTATATGATTTTGTAGGGATGAGCTTTCTTTGGCTATGTTATTTCGATAAGACATAATTGCTTGGTTGGTATGCTTGAAGTATTATTGTTTTTATGTCAAATGATAGACTATTGCTTTGAATCACTCGTGTCTTAATATTCATGCCATGATTAGACATATGGTCAAGATTATGCTAGGTAGCATTCCACATCAAAAAATATCTTTTTTATCATTTACCTACTCGAGGACGAGCAGGAATTAAGCTTGGGGATGCTGATACGTCTCCGTCGTATCTATAATTTTTGATTGTTCCATGCCAATATTCTTCAACTTTCATATACTTTTGGCAACTTTTTATACTATTTTTGGGGCTAACATATTGATCCAGTGCCCAGTGCCAGTTCCTGTCTGTTGCATGTTTTATGTTTCGCAGAAAACCAATATCAAACGGAATCCAAACGGGATAAAAACGGACGGAGAATTATTTTGAAATATTTGGGATTTTCCGGAGGAAGAATCAACGCGAAACGGTGTCCGGGTTGGCCACGAGACAGGGGGGCGCACCCCCTACCCCTGGGCGCACCCTGTGCTCTTGTGGGCCACCCACTAGGCGGTTGACGCTCTACTTTTGCCGCAAGAAAGCTTATTTTCTGAGAAAAATCTGGGCAAAAGATTCACCCCAATTGGAGTTACGGATCTCCAGATATAAAGGAAACGATGAAGGGGCAGAATCAGAGAACGCAGAAACAGAGAGATAGATCCAATCTCAGAGGGGCTCTAGCCCCTCCCAAGCCATGGGAGCCAAGGACGAGAGGGGAAACCCTTCTCCCATCTAGGGAGGAGGTCAAGGAAGAAGAATAAGAAGGGGCCCTCTCTCCCCCTTGCTTCCGGTGGCGCCGGAGTGCTGCCGAGGGCTATCATCATCATCGCGATCTTCACCAACACCGCCGTCATCTTCACCAACATCTCCATCACCTCCCCCCATCTATATTCAGCAGTCCACTCTCCCGCATCCCGCTGTACCCTCTACTTGAACATGGTGCTTTATGCTTCATATTATTATCCAATGATGTGTTGCCATCCTATGATGTCTGAGTAGATTTTCGTTGTCCTACCGGTGATTGATGAATTGCTATGATTGGTTTAATTTGCTTGTGGTTATGTTGCTGTCCTATTGTGCCCTCCGTGTCGCGCAAGCGTGAGGGAGTACCTCTGTAGGGTGTTGCAATATGTTCATGATTCGCTATAGTGGGTTGCTTGAGTGACAGAAGCATAAACCCGAGTAAGGGGACTGTTGCGCATGGGATAAAAGGGGACTTGGTACTTTATTGCTATGGTTGGGTTTTACCTTAATGAATCTTTAGTAGTTGCGGACGCTTGCTAGAGTTCCAATCATAAGTGCATATGATCCAAGTAGAGAAAGTATGTTAGCTTATGCCTCTCCCACATAAAACTTGCTATCGGTTTAGTAACGTAGTCAATTGCTTAGGGACAATTCCACTACTCCTACCACCACTTTTCCACGCTCGCTATATTTACTTTATTACATCTTTATCTAAACAGCCCCTACTTTTTATTCACGTGTTCTTTATTATCTTGCAAACCTATCCTATCACACCTACAAAGTACTTGTAGTTTCATTCTTGTTCTAGGTAAAGTGAATGTCAAGCGTGCGTAGAGTTGTATCGGTGGTCGATAGAACTTGAGGGAATATTTATTCTACCTTTAGCTCCTCGTTGGGTTCGACACTCTTACTTATCGAAAACTGTTGCGATCCCCTACACTTGTGGGTTATCAAGAGAAGGCACTAATCATTTTGCACGGTCATGATAGGAAGGCAGGTCAGAGGATGACCTGTCAGTTATGTTGGCAACAACGTTGGTACCAAGGGCGAGGGATGAAGATAACCATTTTCCTGCTCGTTAAGACAAGGCGGATCAATAGGCAAATTTCTCGTCCATTTGTGGCTACCGTAATGTCATCAACGATAGTAACAAGGTCTTACTGGCAGAGTTTGTACACTAAGGTATTTACATAAGCTAGGAATTATCACTGCTCAGATATGTTACGTTACAAGAAAGGATAAAAAAACAATGGAAAGGAAAGTGTAGACATTGAATCAGTTAGCGGTGTTCTCGAGTGTCTAACAACTCAGAACCCGTGGAAAATTTGGAATCGACAAGAAATAATAGTTGACGAAGAACTCATAAGAAGTTATGTACTTCCATGATATGCTCGAGATACTAGAGGGTAATACTCGAGGGTAGAGCAGAATAGAGGCTGGAGAGGTGAAAAGATCTGCAGAAGACAAGTACTTCACCTTGTCCGATAAATGGGATCAAAGAAGAACAATATGGTCGGAACCACGGTTGCAATGGACCAAACTTAGACACAAGATGAACTTATCACAAGGGGGGTTATTATTATAACAATAAGCTTCCATGATCAGTTCCACATCGGGTCCATGGGCATGAACACAAAGGCTCAAGGTCGACTCCCACTTCTCCAATGCATAACCTTCCATTCACTTCTCGCATTTGAAGAAGTTGTAGTGTTGAAATCTTATCTGAAGAAACTCTAGTAGATATAACCCGCATAATCTTCGGGTTCACACAGATTTAGGGAAGACATAGATTCAACCCATAGGGGCATCTTAGGCACGTATACCACAAACTTCACGAGTAAATAACTCATGCCCAAAAGCAGAGTATGGTTGAGAAAAGCAGGAGATACAATTTACCAAAGGCATTATGTATCCAAGGAAAAAGGCGCACAAGATTACTGAATACGAAGTGCGCTGTCGGATAAAAGCCAACGAAGGACCCGGAGGGCCATAATGGATCTGATGTGAGTATCGGTACTCAACCAGAAGAAGAAAGAATGCAAGGAGGTCAGGTTGTAGAAACAACTGACTAATTCAAGGCTCAAATACAAAGGAATTATGTTTTCCAAAACGGGGGATCAAAAGAAGAGGCTCTGACCAAGGTGTTTGATCTTTCTTGGGAGCCTCAAGTTCCGACTGTACTTACAGACGGGAATTAGCTATGCGTTCCCCTGTCCATCATCACTCGCTAGTCTAAGCCCATAATGATGTTCGAGCTTCTGATGATACACTAAACGAACAGAGAAGGTCCTAGATCGGGTATTGTTTTAAGCAACAAAGTCATCAAAACCTTGAACATTAAGTGGATTTTGTAAAATTCTTTGAACATCCACTGGAGAGAAAACATCTCGCATAAGAACCTCATCCCACTATCCTGAGTACGGGGCTATTAATTCTTCTACCTTTGTCAACATGGTTGCACCTCTTGGTGTGAGGTCTTTGCATGATACAACAGTTGGAATCCAAGGATCCTATCAAATATTAATTTTTATTCCAGTCCCAACTCGCCAAATGTAGCCCCTTTGAAAAGTTTCAATCCCCGTGACTATGCTTTCCCAAGTGTATCAGGATCCCCTTTTCAGTCTTGCTTTCAAGATATTACCTTTTGGATAACATTTTGCACTCAACACATGTGTACACAAAGAGCCAGGGTTCTAGACTAGCCGTCATCACTACTTCACTAACATAGCAAGTTTAAAACTGTGAAGATCTCTAAACGCCAACCCCCTTCCTTCTTCAGAATGCATAACTACCATCAAGAAAACCAATGCATCTTCTTTTCCCCATTATTTCCCCACCAAAACCAGTAATTTCATCGGTAATTTGATATGTCTCCAACGTATCTTTAATTTTCGATTGTTTTTCATGCTATTACTTCACTAACATAGCAAGTTTAAAACTGTGAAGGTCTCTAAACGCCAACCCCCTTCCTTCTTCAGAATGCATAACTACCATCAAGAAAACCAATGCATCTTCTTTTTCCCCATTATTTCCCCACCAAAACCAGTAATTTCATCGGTAATTTGATATGTCTCCAATGTATCTTTAATTTTCAATTGTTTTTCATGCTATTATATTATCAATCTTAAATACTTTATATGCAATTTTATATTATTTTTAGAACTAACCTATTAACTCAGTGCCCAGTGCCAGTTCTTGATTCTGCCTATTTTATTGTTTTACAGAAAAACAATACCAAATGAAGTCCAAACATGATGAAACTTTACGACAAGTTTTTTGGGACCAGAATGGACCCTAGAAGCTTAAGAGTAGGCCAAAAGATGTACGAGAGAGCCATAAGCTCACACGTAGTGGGTTCAATCTTGCGGTGTCCTCACCCAGTGACAGAAAGGGTAGTGAGCCACGTATTGTATTGTTGGTACTAAGCAAAAACGATGGGGTTTAATCATATTGCTTGATTTTATTTTGTCTACATTATGTCATCTTGCTTAAAGTGTTAATCTATTTGTCATGAACTTAATACCATAGATGCATGCTAGATATAGGTCAATTTGTGGAGTAATAGTAGTAGATGCAGACAGGAGTCGGTCTACTTGTCACAGATGTAATGCGTATATACATGATCATTGTCATGAATAACGTCATAACTATGCACTTTTCTATCAATTGTCCAACAATAATTTGTCTACATATCGGATGCCATTTTTACGAGAGATAAGCCTCTAGTGAAAACTATGCCCCTCGGGTCTACTTTAATCATATTACAAAAACCAAATATACCTTGTTGCAATTTTTTTCCTTCATTTTGTTTTGTAATTTATCTATCTAGTACTATCAGATTTAATCCTTACAATTAACGAGTACAAGGGGATTGACAACCCTCTTGCCCACGTGGGGTGCAAGTACTTGCTCTTGTGTGTGTAGGTAATGTTGACAGGTATTTGTCTGATTCTTTTATTGGTTTGATAAACTTGGTTCTCCACCGAGGGAAATATTATCCTCTACTATATTGCTTCATCCTTCCTCTTTGGGAAAAATCCCACTGCAGCTCACCAGTAGCAGTAACTAACTTGCAAATTCCCTTTGACAGTTTTAACACTGACATGACATACGATGGAATTGCTTGAGAAACTGATTTAATCAAAATCTCCTTTATTTCCATAGAGAGTTTTTTTCCAACGCTTTAGTGGCTGACATACTCTATCAATAAGATGTTGAAAGCAATCACTCATGTCGACCCCTACCATAGTAGGAAGTCCCACCTACTCCTTTTCATCCGCGAATAAGTGTACATCTATCTTTTGTGATGAGAACATGACTACCTTGGATAAGACCAAAAATATTGCATACATGCATATTTGTTAGGTGATTTCTAGTGCAAACTATTCAATAATCTATTTATGTTATCGAGAACAAAAATACTTCACACACTTTTGTGTTTTGTCTAATTGCAGGTGTATGGGACATTTGTACAATCCACATATGAAGATAAGGGAAAAGGAGAAGTTTAGGTTCTGTTCAAAAAGTCCTCTCACGTCACTTTTGGGCCAAGAGAAGATAGACTCCAAGTCTCTCACGTTCTGGATTCAGTTTCGGACTGCACAGACATACCTGACTCAAAACGCCAATAACTTTTTCATACGGACTCTGAATTGGGTGATTTTTTTTGCTGGAAACTAGATTTTGTGCACTTTCCAATCCAATTGGATTCACCTTCAAATTCGTCCGGACCATTGAGTTATGGACGAAACAATCTGATGCTGCAGCAGAATCCGAGTCAAACTACAAGTCCAAAGGTGTTACATCACCTCCACTTGGGCCCATTGGCCTTGTATGACCTAGGGTTAGTTTTAGGCTTCTTTAGGACGTCCTCCCACCTCCTTGGCCACCAGCCCTTGCTCCTATATAAGTAGATCCATCTAGTAGCTTTTCCCTTGGGATTTGTTTAGTTAAAAGTTAGCCATTGCAACTTCGTGTACTTCGTTTGTGTCCAACACCAGACCAAGACCGCTTACGGATCCCCACCTTTATCAGTACTTCATATATATTCACAATATTCAGATTGCTTTATTATATTCTTGCTTGTTCTTCGATTGCTTGCAGGAATAGACCTTTGTGGTCAGGTTGATCGTGCTCCGGCGTGGTCAATAACCTGTCAGAGTTGGTTTAGCGATTGCTAAGGCGCAACATCGTGTATGTTTGTAGTCGGATCCTTAAAGCCGTGTCCACCAAATCGATAGTTATCATCTCATCGAAAGATCGGGACACCCCGCCTCTATCAAGTGGTATCAGTTTTCAGGTTGCTCGGTGAGAATTTCCAGTTTTCCCTAGATTAGATTTATTTTCTTACCTATTATCCAAGAAAAAGCCACAAAAAAATTAGATCTATTCATCCTTTGTCCAAGCCAGTCTGAGCCTTTGCAATTTTATTTTCATTGTTTGCATTATTGAATTATCGGTTGCATCGTTCGTGTCGAGTTGCTGGTCTTAGTGTCTAGTCCATTTAGAGTTTCGAGTTCTGTTCACATTAGTCACAACGCCGCTGCATCGTTATCCCTTCTGTTGTCCACCACCCATCCATCAATTTCCACCACGTGCTACCTATCGTTCATTGTCATAATCATAGTTGAGATCGTTCACATCTTCGCTTGATCCAATCTGCATCTTATCTAGTTTGTTTTGGAAAGAGGGAGAAAAAAAAGGCAGAGAGAAAAAAAAGACAGAAAAAAGAGAGAAAAGAGTAAAAAAAGACAGAGAAAAAAAGGAGAGTAAGAAAAAAAAACAAAAGTGTGAGGAAAAAAAAGAGAAGAAAAAAAAACAAAATTCGGATCTATCTAGACTCAATCTCATAGTTGAATTCGGACTGGAATCTGTTTTATGCACTGTTCAGTAAAACAGGCATAACTTCCTCATACGAAGTCCGTTTTGGCTCCACAAGTACTAAATTAAAGCTAGCGACTAGGCGCATCTGAATAGTTGCAAAAGCTAGTTCAATATTTGACGTCTCAAAATCAGCTTCTAAATAGGCCTTTTTGCCCTCTGAAGTTCGCGCATACAGTTTGTTCCCGTTTTTCAGGCCAGTTTTTGAATTCTTTGACTCCTCATATAATTTCGGAATTGAGTGATTCTTTTTTCATTGGAAAGCTTGAGTTAGTAGCAAACTTTTCAAGGGGAAAGTTGGAGAGAGAGTTGTTATATATCCTGCTTGGCAGTTGTTTTTCATCATTATCTTTACTGCCGTTGTGATCTTCACTTATATTGTGCTGTCTAGAGCTACTTATTCTTCATTGATGCTAGTTGTGCTACGCCGTGACCTCATTAGTGTTGTAGGCTCGCATCTCTAGTCCGGTCTAGCCTAGGATCAACACAGCACCGTCTTTGAGCGTTTATTCAACATTGCATCTCTGAATTCATTATTGCAAATCTTTTGCTACCATATATAGCCAACCCAGCTCCACATATTACTACACCGTATATACGTATGCTCCCCTGGCAATCGCTTTACATAATCTTCAGAGTAATTTGACACTGCTGGCTGCCTGTCACTATTAGAGTTATAATATAAGTCATGTACCCCTTTGGATTTATCCCGTTGTATAAGGGGTTTCCTGCATATGTTACACATCTGTACATGTATATATATTGGCCTATGGCCTCACGGGAATACAAGTTGCTTATTTCTAACATGGTATTAGAGCTAGGTCAATTTTTTTACACGCCGCAACTCGTGTGATTGATCCTCCCATGGTGACGCGGCTGTTTCTCTCTCCGCCGCTGGTTTCCCACGTCTGCTCCTGCTACTGGTCCCCACGACCGCTCAACTCTATCCCCGACCGAGGCTGCCCGCCTGATCGCTCCTTGCCCGACTCCTGCTTGAGCTGGGATCGAAGCCGCCTGCCCTTTATCTCCCGATAGGATCGGCCCTGCCCTGTCTTGTGCTTCTGCTCCCGCAGAAGACTCGATCTCGCAGGCCGCCCCGATTGAAAGCTCCCGCAGACTCGATCTCGCAGGCCGCCTCGATCGAAAGCTCCCGCAGACTCGATCTCGCAGGCCTCCCCGATCAAAAGCAGGTCGCCCTGATCTGCCCTCCTGCACTGCTCCCGCCGGCCCGGATTTTGGATCCCGCAGGCCCCCGATCTCGCGGCCCCAGACTCCCGCACGCCAGCCCCAGACTCCCGCCGGCCCAGGGCCCCGCCGCCCTCTGTGGGTCTTCGACCCGAATCGATCTGCCGCAAAAAAATGTCCGCTTCATCAGGCTACGTTGCTGTCCCTCGCTGTCCGGTGATCTTTGATGGTACTAACTACACCGAGTTCACTGGCTTCATGCACATTCACATGTATGGCATCCGTCTCTGGGGTGTTCTTTCTGGCGAGGTCTGCTGTCCGCCACGTCCGGTTCCTCCGGTTGCGCCTACTCCGCCAACTCCACTGGTTCTTCCTACAGATGCTAATCAGGCCGCCAAAGATGCGGCTAAGCTTGCTCATGAGGCTGCTGATCGTGCTTATGATGAGAGGGTTTTGGCTTATGAGGAGGCTCTTCAGACGTATCATGGTGCTCTGTCTGTTTACACCCAGTGGCTTGATGATGATGCTCGTTCTGCAGCTGTCCTCACTGCTAGTGTTCTGCCTCAATTTGCTTCTGAGTTTCTGGGTCTTCCTACTGTCTTTCAGATGTGGACCTGTCTTTGTCAGCGCTATGAGCCCTCTGGTGATGCCTTATAACTTTCTGTGGTCCGTCAGGAGCATGCTCTTCAGCAGGGTGACTCTACTGTTGATGACTTCTATGCACAGAGTTCTGCTATCTGGCGCCAGCTTGATTCTCTCCGCAATGCTGGTTGTCGTACTTGCCCCTGTTGCCAGGCAGTCCAGGCCAATTTGGAGTTCCATCATGTCTACGAGTTCCTGTCTCGGCTCCGTAAGGAGTTTGAGCCCCGATGTGCTCAGTTGTTTGCTCGTGGCCATATTTCTCTCATGGAGGAGCTTTTTGAGATTCGTGCTGAGGAGACTCGCTTACGTGGTGCTGGTTTGCTAGAGGTTCCCTCTGTGCTCGCTACTCGAGCTTCTTCCACGCCACCTGCTAACCAACCCCTTCTCGCTCGAGTGCTCCGCCGCTCTTGCCCACTCCTTCTGGAGGCTCAGGTCGCCCCCGTCCACATTGCGACTACTGCAACAATGATGGTCATATTGAGCCCCAATGCTACACAAAGAGGAAACACCTGCGCAAGGCGCGATCATCATCTTCAGGGACTTCGTCATCTACCTCGACAGCTTCAGCCATTGCTTTGACTAAGCAGGATATTCTGAGACTTAAGCGTCTACTCGCGGCTTTAGGTTCTTCCTTGACGGGTACTGCTAGTTCTGTGACTGATGCTTCTCGCACTGAGCAACCGCCCTCTACACAGTCAGGTACATCCCCATGGGTTCTGGACTCTGGAGCTTCTTTTCATTTGTCTTCTCATTCTTCCACTTTGTCCTCTCTTCGATCGCTGGATTCTCCTGTTCATGTCTTCACTACTGATGGTACTTCACTTTTTGTTGTTAGCAGATGCCATCTTACCACTCCTTCTTATTCTGTTCCTGATGTTGCTCATGTTCCTAAACTTACCATGAATTTGTTTTCTGCTGGTCAACTTACTGATTCTGGTTGTCGCGTCATTCTTGACATTGAGTCTTATTCTGTCCAGGACCGTCGCACGCACACTATGGTTGGGGCTGGCCCTCGCCGCCGTGATTCTCAGGGTCTTTGGGAGTTGGACTGGCTTCATGTTCCTTCCGCTGTCACCACCATCGCCAGTTCCTCCGCTTCAGTCGCCTCTGTTACTGGTTCCTTCAAGCAGTGGCATCATCGGCTGGGTCATCTGTGTGGTTCTCGGTTGTCATCTTTAGTTCGTCGAGGTCTTTTGGGGTCTGTCTTAGGAGATGTCTCTTTAGAGTGTTAGGGTTGTCGTCTTGGCAAGTAGATTCAGTTACCATATTCACATAGTGAGTCAGTGTCTAAGCGTCCTTTCGATTTAGTCC
This sequence comes from Triticum dicoccoides, assembly GCF_002162155.2. Lineage (NCBI taxonomy): Eukaryota > Viridiplantae > Streptophyta > Magnoliopsida > Poales > Poaceae > Triticum > Triticum dicoccoides. The sequence continues at coordinate 164,493,745 of NC_041385.1, read as the reverse complement.
ATTCTGATGTATGGGGTCCGGCTCCTTTTGCTTCAAAAGGTGGTCATAAATACTATATTATTTTCATAGATGATTTCTCTCGTTACACATGGCTTTATTTCATGACTTCTCGTAGTAAGGTGTTGTCTATTTATAAGCATTTTGCTGCCATGGTTCATACTCAGTTCTCTTCCCCCATTCGTGTTTTTCGTGCTGACTCCACTGGTGAGTATATCTCTAAGATGTTGCGTGGTGTTCTTGCCGAGCAAGGAACTCTCTCTCAATTCTCTTGTCCTGGTGCTCATGCTCAGAATGGTGTGGCTGAGCGAAAGCATCGACATCTTCTTGAGACGGCTCTTGCATTGATGATTGCTGCCTCTCTCCCACCTCATTTTTGGGCTAAGGCCGTCTCCACCTCCACCCATCTTATCAATATACAGCCTTCTGCTGCTCTACAGGGTGGTTTCCTTTCGAGCATCTTTTTGATCGTTCTCCCGATTATTCGATGCTTCGCTTGTTTGGTTGTGTTTGCTATGTTCTTCTTGCCCCTCGCGAACGCACCAAACTGACCGCTCAGTCTGTTGAGTGTGTCTTCTTAGGCTACAGTGATGAGCATAAGGGCTATCGTTGTTGGGATCCTATCGGTCGTCGGATGCATATCTCTCGAGACGTGACTTTTGATGAGTCTTGTCCCTTCTACTCACGCCCATCTTCCTCGACTTTTTCAGTGCAGGATATCTCTTTCCTCACTTTTCCTGACTCACCTATCACCCCCGTTGAGCCTGTGCCTATTCGTTCCACTCCCTATGCTTCTCCCCTCTAGTCGATTTGCAGCCACCATCTTCCCCGATCTCCTCGCCTAGCATGTCACCAGATTCTACACTTTCATCTCCGGTGACTTCTTCGCCGCCGCCACCCGATTCTACCTTGGCGATTCCTCCTTTTATTGTTCCATCTTTTCCTCAACATTACACTCGTCGTTCATGACCTGTGGATGCCTCTGTGGATGAGTCCTCATCTTCCTCTCAGCCTACTTATGGCTTGCGTTCTCGTCCTCGTCCGCCTGTTGATAGCTTTGGATTTCCCACCGCTGGTGCTGCTGTTCTTGAGCCGACTTCTTATCGTCAGGCTGTTGTTCATCCTGAATGGTAGTTTGCGATGGCAGAGGAGATTGCTGCTCTTGAACGCATTGGTACCTGGGATCTTGTTTCTCTTCCTCCCGGAGTCTGTCCCATCACTTGTAAGTGGGTCTACAAGGTTAAGACTCGCTCCGATGGTTCCCTTGAGCGTCACAAAGCTCGTCTTGTGGCTCGTGGTTTTCAGCAGGAGAATGGTCGTGATTATGACGAGACTTTTGCTCCTATGGCCCATATGACCACTATTCGTACACTTCTTGCCGTTGCTTCTGCACGCCACTGGTCTATATCTCAGCTTGATGTTAAGAATGCCTTTCTTAATGGTGAGCTGCGTGAGGAGGTGTACATGCAACCACCACCTGGGCATCCTGTTCCTGATGGCATGGTATGTTGTCTTTGTTGCTCTCTCTATGGCCTTAAGCAAGCCCCCCGCGCCTGGTTTGAGAGTTTTGCCTCTGTGGTCACTGCCGCTGGTTTTTCAGCAAGTGCTCATGATCCAGCATTGTTTATTCACCTTTCTCCTCGTGGTCGGACTCTTCTTCTTCTCTATGTTGATGACATGATCATCATTGGGAATGACCCCGAGTATATTGCCTTTGTAAAGGCCCGACTTAGTGAGCAGTTTCTTATGTCTGATCTTGGACCTCTTCGCTACTTTCTTGGGATTGAAGTCTCTTCTACCTCTGATGGCTTTTTTATATCCCAGGAAAAGTATATCCAGGATCTTCTTGCTCGTGCTGCTCTTACTGACGAGCGCATTGTTGAGACTCCTATGGAGCTCAATGTTCACCTCCGTGCTACTGATGGTGATCCTCTCCCTGACCTGACGCATTATCGTCATCTTGTTGGAAGTCTTGTCTATCTAGCCGTCACTCATCCGGACATCTCTTATCCGATTCATATTCTGAGTCAGTTCGTCTCTGCTCCCACATCGGTTCACTATAGTCATCTCCTTCGTGTTCTCCGATATCTTTGGGGCACGATCTCTCACCATCTATTCTTTCCTCGCTCCAGTTCTTTACAGCTTCAGGCCTATTCGGATGCTACGTGGGCTAGTGATCCTTCATATCACCGTTCACTTTCTGCTTACTGCGTTTTTCTTGGTGGTTCTCTCATTGCCTGGAAGACGAAGAAACAGATTGCATTTTCCCGTTCGAGTGCCGAGGCTGAGTTGCGAGCAATGGCTCTTTTGATGGCAGAGGTGACTTGGTTACGGTGGTTACTTCAGGATTTTGGTGTTTCTGTCACTACACCGACTCTGCTCTTATCTGACAGTACATGTGCTATTAGCATTGCACGCGATCCTGTGAAGCATGAGCTCACCAAGCATATTGGTGTTGATGCTTTCTATGTGCGCACTGGTGTGCAGGATCAGGTTATTGCTCTTCAGTATGTGCCTTCTGAGTTACAGTTGGCGGATTTCCTGACGAAGGCCCAGACTAGAGCACAACATGGCTTTTATCTCTCCAAACTCGGTGTTCATCCACCATGAGTTTGAGGGGGGTGTTAGAGTTATAATATAAGTCATGTACCCCTTTGTATTTATCCCGTTGTATAAGGGGTTTCCTGCATATGTTACACACCTGTACATGTATATATATCGGCCTATGGCCTCATGGGAATACAAGTTGCTTATTCCTAACAGTCACCACCTGCTGCATGGTAAGAACTTGTAAGATATTGATATTTGCTATACCGTGAGTGTTTTACCACCACATCCTAGTAGTTCATAGGAACATTATTCTCGGATTTTGTTTCTTGTTTTCTACTAACTATGGCAGGTTCCGAAGTTGTTAGTTCTTGGGCTTCATCGATCGTGGGAGATTTGCCATCACCTAAGAAAATACAACAACCATCACAAAAGGAGCAACAACATCAGAATGCACATGAGGTTAATGTTTCCATGCCACCATTTACTGGTCGTTTTAGGCCTGATTTATATATTGAATGGGAGTACAAAATAAATGCTATATTTTCTTCCCACACTTTTGATGAGCATGGAAAATTTCAAGTTGCGGTTAGTACTTTCAGTAGCTTCGCTTTAGTTTGGTGGAGTGAATACCGTCGGTTAAACCATGATTATATACCTACTACTTGGGATGGTTTAAAACATGTCATGAGAGATAGATTCGTCGATGTTTATTATACTCGTGGCATGATTAAAAAACTAGAACATTTAAAACAAGGTAGTTACACTATAACAAAATATTATGATGATTTACAAACTACCTTGTTACACTCATTTTTAGAAGAAAGTGAAGAAGATTTTATGGATAGATTTTGGGGAGGATTAAACCATGATATTCAGGAGATACTAATTCATGAAGAGTGTTATCCTATGGTCCATTTGTTTTGGCTTGCTTGTAAAGTTGAACAGTAAATAAAACGACGTGTTGCCCACAAGGAGAACAAGCGCATAGTGCACATTCCAAGTGTTGATACAGATGTTTCTTCAACTACTAGGCGTACTATGACAACCACATCCGTTGTTGCGAGGACTACGTCATCTCCACTGTGTGACACATCACCATCGAGGGTGCCTGCATCATCTGAGTTGATCATAAGAGGTAATGACAAAGGTACGCATTTTCCACTTTCACATGAGAATGATGCATGCCTAGTTAACTTGAATACATCATGTGTTGAGTTACCTGTTGATTTGAGCACGCCACCTAGTTTAGAGAATCATGTTACTATCATGAATGCATCATGTGATCAAACAACTGAAATACCAACAATTTTGAGTGCGTCCATTGAATTAACTGTTGATATCAAAGAACCATGTGAATCAGGAAATCATTTAGATTTGGATCAAATACATTTTAAAATAATTGTGCCAATGTTTAATCATTTTGATATGACATCTAATCTTGGTGATCATTCTGTGTCAAATGACTTATTGCATGTTTTCTTATTTAAGCATGTTGTAGCATGTAAAATTTGATGCACGTAAGGTTTATTCACCAATGTTGGGATGGTTTAATGATGAATATTGTCAATCTTTTGGTATGAATAAGAACTTCACTTATATGTGCAAACTGAGTTGCAATATTTTTATGCATTCTACTTATGATAATATTTTGGCTTTATATTTTATAATCTATGAAGGTTCCTCATATATACATGTGTCATATGTGCAAAAATCAAGGGAAGTAAAAATGGATGACATATACATATACAACATGTACACCTTGTCTGTTTTGTTAGCCACATTTCACATTAAGCAACGCCGAGGACGGCTTTGTTTTCAAGAAGGGGAGGATGATGAGAACATGACTACCTTGGATAAGACAAAAATATTGCATACATACATATTTGTCAGGTGATTTCTAGTGCAAACTATTCAATAATCTATTTATGTTATCCAGAACAAAAATACTTCACACACTTTTGTGTTTTGTCTAATTGCATGTGTATGGGACATTTGTACAATCCACATATGAATATAAGGGAAAAGGAGAAGTTTAGGTTCTGTTCAAAAAGTCCTCTCACGTCACTTTTGGTCCAAGAGAAGATAGAGTCCAAGTCTCTCACGTTCTGGATTCAGATTCGGACTGCACAGACATACCTGACTCAAAACGCCAACAACTTTTTCATACGGACTCCGAATTGGGTGATTTTTTTGCTGGAAACTAGATTTCGTGCACTTTTCAATCTAATTGGATTCACCTTCAAATTCATCCGGACTGTTGAGTTATGGACGAAACAATCTGATGTTGCTGCAAAATCCGAGTCAAACTACAAGTCCAAAGGTGTTACATCACCTCCACTTGAGCCCATTGGCCTTGTACAACCTAGGGTTACTTTTAGGCTGCTTTGGGACGTCCTCCCACACCTCCTTGGCCGCCACCCCTTGCTCCTATATAAGTAGATCCATCTAGTAGCTTTTCCCTTGGGGTTTGTTTAGTTAAAAGTTAGCCATTGCAACTTCGTGTACTTTGTTTGTGTCCAACGACCAGACCAGGACCGCTTACGGATCCCCACCTTTATCAGTACTTCATATATATTCACAATATTCAGATTGCTTTATTATATTCTTGCTTGTTCTTCGATTGCTTGCAGGAATAGACCTTCGTGGTCAGGTTGATCGTGCTCCGGCATGGTCAATAACCACTCAGAGTTGGTTTAGCGATTGCTAAGGCACAACACCGTGAACGTTTGTAGTCGGATTGTCAAAGTCGTCTCCACCAAATCGATAGTTATCATCTCATCGAAAGATCAGGACACCCCGCCTCTATCATTTTGTGTTAAGTCAAAGGTTTAAAATGTTGACCAATTTTCTGGGAAAGTAGCAACATTTATGTCACTAAATTAGTATCACTAGATCCGTCTTGAGATGTACTTTGACAATATAGCCATTTGATGTCATATATGTTACTACTATTTTCTATAAAGTTGATCAAAATTTTAAAACTTTGACTTAGAAAAAAGCTAGATGTACACTTATTCACGGAGGGAGGGAGTAAGTGTCGAAGAGAGCTTCCATGACAAAGTTCAATTTCTGCACACATTTTCTCTGACACAGATATTAATTAGTATTAGGGCTTAAAAAAGGTACTAGACTTAGCAATAATCACAAGTTGACCAGAGCTACTGTAATATGTGTCGAGCACCCGTTTCAGAGTGCTTGCAGTATGAGCATTTACCTTCATCAAAATAAGAGAGTCATCTACAAATAAACGATGAGAAATAGATGGTGTGTTTCTACATACTTGATACCTGCTAGTCCACCCACTTCCTCTCCATGAGCCAAAGTACTAGAAAGACCCTCCGGACATAGCAGAAAGAGATAAGGGGATAGCAGGCAGTCCTGTTTAAGACATATAGTGGGCATAAATTTCTCGACAAGTATCATTTAATCGAACTCTGTAGCTGGGCGAGGATACACATTCCATAATCAATTCCACAAGCTGCAAATTGAAGCCATCTTTAACATCATACAGTAGAAATCCCCACTCACCATGATCATAAGCTTTGTTCATATCCAATTTCAATGCACAATAACGATAAGACCCATGGGGAGTTCCCTTAACTTTGTGTTGTTGGGTTGGTGGGGAGTTTCGAACACATGTTGTCTAACCAGAAAATATGATGCAAGAATCTAATTCCACTAGTTTATTAATAGGGGTAGGCACTGAGAACTGGGTGATGATTGTTTGAGAGAATATCTCAACCTCTTACCATAAGTCATGTTATCATCCTTTGAGGTAATCCTAATGAATTTACGCTAATCAAACAAACGACAAATATAGCTATGTTCTTAGACATAATACTCATTAAAAACAAATAGAGAATTGTGACTAAAATTCCACATCCGATATCTATTCTCTCTATAACTACGTTTTCTAAATCTTGTTCCTCTCCCCAATAGTGGCCAAATGTGTTGTAGGGTTAACCTAAAATAACATTTTTAGAACCTGAAAACATGCTTTCCATTGTAATACTACCTACAACTGCAACATTGTGGAACATGTCTATAATTCATAATATATAATATGTTCATTTATATGGAAAACGAAATGCTTGAATAGAGCATGTATTCTTGGTTGTGTTGTTTTGGATATTAAGCAAAAATGCAACAATAAATTCGGATGCATGATATACATGAGCATCATATAACATAAGAGGTTCATTCCTACTATCTTATTTATTTTGACATGCAGTCTATCCACCTTAGCAAGTCTGCCGCGTCAACATTTCGTTACCGGCTTACGGATGGGCCCGACAAGCACAACAGCCCAGCCAAATCAGCATCCGTTACCGTTTGACCAGCGAATAGAATGGAGCTCTCTCTCCCTCGATAGCCCTCTCGCAAGTTGCGACCCATGTTTGCGGTAAGCGCAATGGCTGGGATCCATCTCTGCGTGAGGCCACTCCTTTGGGACCACCGTCCGTGCGGCTCGCCTCCATACCGGTATTTCGCATCTACTATGACAGAATTAGAAAACCGTGTGGGCTGGAATCTGCAACCAGCGATGGCTGCGCGGCGAGGGCATGAGCTGGCAGTGTGGCGAGGTTTGCGGTGCTACTGTGGCGACGTCGAGAGGATGCTGCAACCGGCCAGCAGCATGCTACCACGGGCCCCACATGCTGCAACCATCCACCGAGTGTGCTACAAGGATGGCACGAGCTACAAATGGTCAACACCAACGCACATTCTGGGCGATGTCGTGTCCAGCGGCGGCGATGGTATGACGCCCATCACCTGCTTCTGCAAGGGGTATCGCGACTGCTGCGGCCACAGGGTGCTGCGACAACACTGAGGCTCGCTCAAAGTCAATGTTTGCGCTCCTCTTGTGTCTGTTTGGACGAAGCGAGCGAAAGGATGATCGTATGGAAGAGATCAAATGGTTTTAATTGGGCTCATTGGACGGCATGCGTGCGACCAGCCAGGCGCTCGCTCCGGTCGTCCAGCACCTATCGTGGCAAAGACATAAACCGGCAATCTCCAGCCGCAGACAGATCGAATGGTTTTAATTAGGCCCATCGTACTACATGCGTGCGACCTGCGAGGCGCTCGCACCGGTCGCCAACCAAAAAATAAACACCCCTAAAAAAATCAAGAAATAAACCGGCAATCTCAACAGTAGCCGCATATGCTCCAAGCGGACTCCGCCGTCTGGGCGTGACCAAACCAGATTTCTATATTCGGAAAACTCAAACTATCTTTCTACCAACAAACCAACGAGGATAACCAGGTCTAACCCTAATGTTTCTAGATTCTTGAAAAGGGTTAGATCTATCATCACTGATAGATCAGTCAATCTACTTTTACACAGAAAGAAAGTTGCAAACATTTTTCAAAATTCTCCAACTGAACAAATGAATTTGAATTAAAGCAGCGACGATCAGGCTCCTTTATTTTCAGACCCTGCAGCATTTCCGTTCCTACTACCAAAGGGTAAACAGGAGTGCACCGGCACAGAGTTGCCATGCGTGCTATCGCTTGGCACCAGTATATGCTTTACCCCGGGAGTGAGCTTCACCAGTCCTGATCTCTCCTGCACACACCGACCACTCGACGAATGGTTGGAAACTTCTTGAATTGCATGGCCTGGATGGCTGAGTGTATAACTCACGGAGTTAAGAACACAAACAAACGAGCTTGCTGAATCTACAATATGTTGCCGAGGCGAATTGGCATGGCAAACTGAAGATGGTGCCCCATGCTGTCCGGTTATAGGCAAAAATGGTGCTGCCGGTGGTTCTTCCCCAGGGATAGGATCAGAGAAATAACCACGAGGAGGCGGCGAATTCAGCTGATAGAATGCTGCACCATAACTGGGAGGAGGTGGACACCCCAATAGAAAAGGCTGATTGGTCTGCAAGTTTGAAAAACCCCCATACCTGTTTTCATATGGCAGTCGAGCTCCAGAAGATACATGTGCTGTAGGAAACAGGCTACTGGAATCATGTGGAGTCATGTATTCAAAATGTGCCTGGCTTGTGCTTGCATGATATGTTGAAGCTTGAATTGAACTAGTAGAATTTACTGCAAAATTGGGAAAATTTGAGCTTGTAAAGAGAAAAAAGGATGTCCTTCTCGCAAGAAGACATGTCTTTATTTACATATAATAAAGCCGGGCGGAAGCCTGTTTTGAGAAGTACCTTTATGTCTCTGTGCAGTCTCGGCAAACGATTCACCTCTGGTCATGCAAACTTCGACATCTTTGCCCATCAAACGAACTGTCTGTCTCGTAGGACTAGTCTCACTGACTTCTCTTAAGCTCAGTGGCGGACCAACAACATCTGCGTCACAAGCTTTCTTTGCCTCTCCATGCAAATATGTGTCTACCGATCTTGAACTCCTTACTCTTTCCATGTCAACAGCAGGTGGTTGGTTTTCCAGTTTCTGTGAATCGGAAGACAAATTCATCCAGTTTTCTCTGCCATCAAGCAATTCAGCATCTGAATTAAAAGTTTCGCCATGTGTATTTTCAAGATTGGGCACCTCCAAATTCGAATCATAGGTGCAGTCCAAATAAGTACATTCCGGTGGTGCCATATTCAGATCAATCAATGGAGCAGACATCTTACTAAGCTCAGCAGAGTCATCATGATCGTAATCCTTATTTGCTTCGTTAGTTTTGGTGAATGCTTCCTTGGGCATATGAGAATTACTACTTTCTACAGTTACACATTTTTCTTCTCCCATAGGTGTGGATGATGATGGCGAAGATGAAGAAGCCATAGCATCCGACAACAGTTTGCACAGACTTTGCTGTTCAGGTAGCTCACAACTAGAAATCTTACTGCCAAGTACACCATCTGCTTCCAAGAAGTTGACATGGTTCACTGATTTGCGGCAGAGTTCTACTACCTCCTTGTCCTTCGAATTGCCATGTTTCTCCTTGGCCATTTTCACGGATGTGCGCCTTGTGTACGTTAGAATGCACTTTTTATTATTAACAATGCATTTTTGTGTGTCAGCCTTCTTCGCATTATTAATCTCCTCTGATATATTTTCTGTCTCTTTTCTGTGATGCTGTGAAGTCTCATGTTTCTGTGATCGATGAGTATCCAGTTCATCAGGGAAGTTTGTACTTTCAAGTGTGTCCTACGTACATAATTGAGCAGCGTTATTTCAAACCATAATATACATATTAACTGTGAGTACGAAAAATAAATATGAAAGTGGACATCACACATCACATTTGCACATGTATACCATTTTCAAACAAATCATCAGGAAGGCAGAACACTCTGGAAGGGAGAAGTCATTGAACACATCTTGTTATTTTTTCTGTTCTTCTTAAATTTGGATCACGGAAATTTAGCACAAGTATGTTATAAAGAATTCAGCTGGTCTTGCATATTTGCAGCTAGTAGGCGAAACATGCATTTACACCCACTGCAAAACTCACAAACTTAAATGTTCTTCTCTAAATACAACTTGTTAGTGTCAGCCTCGGATGTCATCACCATGTTTAGGAAATATGTAGCTTTAAGTTCCTAGTAACGTAACATTTCTTGTAACATAATGATACATACGCACGCATATATAGGTGCTCTAATAAATGACTAACATGTCTCTAACACTTTGCTTAAGAATTAGTGTTTGATCCATTTCGATGCCGGAAACAATTGACACGGACACATGCACTGGTGGAATTAAAGGTGAATTAGATGAATATATGTATATATATGTATACATGATGTGTTGGATCAAATATCCAGAAGGATTATTTAATTGTCAGTTTGATTTTGGACATATAGTGATGAAATGTGAATAGCAGAATCTCCTGTTGGACACATAGTAATGGATTCATAGGGACTAACTCGTACACCAGATTGCACAGCTCTACATAATCAAGTCCAGTTGAATAGACCAAGAACATTGCGGAAATAATATGCAAAAACCAAAACATATCTTGCATTTATGCAACAGCTAAAGATATGCAGAATTCAAACGGTAAAATGCATTTAAGGAATGAGTACTATGCGCAAATTACGGGGTTTTGTAAATCTATCCTCATGGTACATGAAAATTCTGCCTAAAGTGTTTTTAGCGTACACAACGCAGACATAAACCACACCTGAGAGGAGGTAGAATAAGTCCAGGACCAAATCTAGGAACAAATTGCCACGATGTAGACACACAAACATCCATAAAATGAACTAGTATGTGCACATGTCGATGATTTGGGCCCAAATGTCAAAGCACAGGTTGGATTAGGTAAAAGTAACAACCAGGTGAAAAGCAAAAAAAAAAAAAGCTTTTGATAGAATAATCCAATCTTACATGCACAAATTTACAACCATGTTAGTTTATGCAGCTAAAATCACATTACGAGCACATGTCGTCACTCATAGATACTTGATGGTATGGATAAATATACTTCATGTTATGTTTTATGTGAATTCAAATCGTGAAAGAATTCAAATACAACCGCAAATAAATACTCAATAAATTTCTAGTCAAGTAGAAGACACACAAAAAACGGGTTCTCGTCCATTTCTAGACAAAGATTTGGAAAAACAATGGTGGTTACTGTTGGTTCTATAGTTGTCCACCCCTAGTTCATCGGTCTATACCTTCCCAGCTTTCCGATCTCTCAAATACATCTTCTACTTAGATAAGAATTTGTAATGCATGTTCCAAAGTACAAACATCATGATTGAAATTTTATCAGAAACAAGAGAAGAAAATAGAGACATTTAGAAAACTCTTTTCTACTAATGGAAATTAAATGTAGAGGCTAGTTTGCTATATCGTGATTGGTATGGTCAAACTGTCGATGTATATAGTACCCGAACACCAACCATCGGATGGACCAAGATTTGGGTGCACCGGTGCTCCCAAGCTTGGTGCAGACTGTAATGAATGAATGCAAATAAGCACCTCCTTCAAATGCATAGCGAGAATGCAACTCTCCCATTCATGTAATGAGCCCATGTGCAGGCTTGTAAAAGTATACATTATATCCAGATATCAATACATGGTGGTTGAAATTATCACGTTTTCTTGAGAGAGAAAACCCTACCATGCGATGTTGTTGATTTGTTCAATAAAAAGATCACATCCATAGTATTATAAAAAATATTATTTTAAAAATATCTTATATGGTGATGATAAACCAATCGTATTAACTTCTGAGTTATGGTAATTTATGAATATGCATGAACAATTTTAGCCAACATAATGTTCACAATGTGCAAGACCATCTTCAACGCAATCCATTTATTAATTAGTATCCATCTATTTTATTAAGACATGCCGAAGTAAGAATATGTATACCAAAAAACTAGGACCTCAATAAGTCCCGAACGTTCGATTTTTAAGCGTGCTAATCCTAACTCTTTTCATGGCAACTTTAGTTAAGGCGATGTTAACAAACATGGCAATTTTCTGACAAAAAATCGAACTGGAACAAAGTTGCCATGTGTTAACAACTAAAGTTGCCACCTCGCGGCAACTAAAATTGCCATCAAAAAACGTTCGGGACGACATGCTTAAATTCCGAACGTTCGGGATTTATCTATTCCGAAAAACTAACAACTAAAAGATACTAAAATATATATACAGAACACAATGTCTTAGTTAGCTTGTTGTGTGGCTCTCGATACATATTATCTGAATAGTCTTGAAATAAGTTAGCTAAGCGGAATACATTGGTGCACATCACACACTCAAAAAAGGTGAGACAAAACACAACCAGAACACACAATTGCCAGAACCCAGACAAAACACAACATTTCCTTTACGAGGCAAAACTTTAGTTTGCTTTTCAATTACATATGTTTAACACACCTGCTGGCCCATTGCAAAAGAATACAAATAATCCAGCACTAACAAACAATGTCATCACATCCAGATAATCGGTGGTCTAGCATACTGCCATCATGAGCATGGTGAGAATGATTACGGCAATAGATGTGGCAACAGCAATCAAATATAGGAATTTGGGATGATTAGTTTCCCTCTTAGGTTAAGTATAGTTATTTCCTTCTCTTTCTAAGCTGTCAGTATTACACATCTTTTCAAGCAGTATTTTGCTATTAGGCGCACACACCGCTACATAAGATGAACCAGCATTTTCATCGTCAAGCAATTAGTGATAAATCCCTCTCTCTACTATGTTCCCTCTTCTTTCAAGCGGTGCCATCTGGCATTCATTCACAGTATTCACCCATTGGTAAAATTATCAAAGTTCATAACATGAATGAGGAAAACAAGCTACAAACTAAATTGGGACAGTGGTTATTAGGGATACTTATTGTTGTACTCTGTTCCTAAATATAGGCCCTTTTAGAGATTCCAAATATCGACTACATACGGAGCAAAATGAGTGAATCTACACTCTAAAATACGTCTATATACATCCGTATGTACTTTATATTGAAATATCTAAAAGGGTTTATATTTAGAAACGGAGGGAGTACAACATAGCGGTAACAGTTATTGAAGAAAAGTAACATGTTTTGTGACCAAGCTGCTGATAAAATATGTAATCGAGTGATATAATTTTAAAGAACAAATTCATAATCTAGTCCTTAGAGAGCAAATAAATTGACTATTAAATCTTAAAAGGTGCAACACATGATGAGCCTTGCATGCAGGCATGCACTATGGGTGTATGCATATTACAAGCATTAGCTCTATGTGAAATGTTAATGAATTATAAAATGCATTAAAATTTTAAACATTATATATCAGATGTGAAGAAATGAGGCTTTCATTCCCACACACTTGAAACTTAGGTATAAGTAAGTTTGGAACCTAGGTGTGGACGGGTTTGCCCCCATTGTGCCTCAGCCATCCTGTTAAATTTCTACCCTATTCACTACGTGAAAAACACACTACATCGGGTGTGGAAACCACCCGGCAAAAATCTACCTCGGCGTACCGTATGCCATGTGCGCCACACTCGGTGTCAAGTACTCGGTGTACAGTTCACCGGTATACAACAGCAGCACACGGCAAAAAAAAAAAGAAAGAAGAAGAAGCAACTAACGGCCAGGTCGTTGTGGTGTACCACACGGTCAGTTCACGGCATACAGGCATGTAAGCCGAGCGGCCGATATAAAACTCTCGGTGTATTGGGAAACACAAGGCAAAAAATGACTTTCCTAGTGATTAATCTCCTCATCAACTAGCTAATTACTGGAACTCCATAATAGAGTACAAACAGCAGACCATGCATCATATGCCAAACATATGGTGACAGGCTGACTGTTATATATTGGAAAGTGCCACGTACACCATCTTCAAAACATTGTTCCTATATATATATATGCATGCCTAAGGGGTATTGAAACATTTCCACACCAGCTACCATCACATGGATTCACAGATTAGACGCATTTTGAAGAAAAATAACCGCGTTTATATGCAATGAAGAAGTTTCCTATCAAGGGGAAAATGCAAAAGACATATATATCTCATAAATGCTGGCTCCACGTCCGTTTCATATATACTCCCTCCATTCCTAAATAGCTGTCTTTTTAGATATTTTAAATGGGCTACCACATACGGATGTATATAAACCTATTTTAGAGTGTAGGTTCAATCATTTTGCTCTATATGTAGTCACTTGTTGAAATTTCTATAAAGACAAATATTTAAAAACGAAGGGAGTATATACAATAGTCTTGTGTATGGGTCGACAAAGCTGAATTGTGCAGGAGGGACACCAAGTAAGCAGCTCACAACTCACCATGCAGTACAAGGTGTGAGAAAAAGGGAACACGATAAACCATGCCGTACTATAAGGCCATCTACAATGGGGGCGCTAACACTGAGCGCCAGGGTTCTTTTCCTGGACATTAAAGTGTGATTCCCGTCCGAAAGCTGGATATTGCTAGTGCATGCATATCCAACGAGTTCGAACGATCACACGTGGTTTAAATATGTAGTGCGATGGTACAACTAACTAACTAGTCCACGATAAACCATGCCGTACTATAAGGCCATCTACAATGGGGGCGCTAACACTGAGCGCCAGGGTTCTTTTCCTGGACATTAAAGTGTGATTCCCGTCCGAAAGCTGGATATTGCTAGTGCATACATATCCAACGAGTTCGAACGATCACATGTGGTTTAAATATGTAGTGCGATGGTACAACTAACTAACTAGTCCCCCCGGAGTATCAATATGCATACACAAAAGCAAACTAGTTAGATTATTACCACTCATCATACTGTTAAGCAAAGCAACCAAAAACTGACCAGCAGAGCAAAAGTAAAAACCAGGATAAAATAACGTGAGGATAATTAACAGCAGATGACATCATTGCGTTGACAGACAGGCAGAGGTGGGTTGCGATTGCGATGGACTGGGCTGGATCACGTACCTTTGTGGCCGCGAAATTCCCCTCAGGCTCTCGCCCTCCGGTGTTCTCCGGGGCTGCAGTCGCTGCCGCCTCCTCGTCCTCCTCCCCCTGCCGTCTCCTCTTCCACTTCTCCTCCTTGGCCTGCCTCACGATGGAGCACAGCGCCTCGTCGCCGTCTACCTCCGTTTGCTCGTTGCATCCGCTATCACCGCCAGGAGGCACGTCCAAAGCTGGCGCCGGGTCAAAGAGGTCAGAGATGGACCGCTTTTTCGGCGGCTTAGCAGCACCAGCAGCATCCACGGCGGAGGCGAGCTCGTCCGCCCACCACGAGAACCTCGGCGCCTTGATAGGCGGCAGATCCTCGATGTACAAGGGAGGACGACCCTCCGCCGCCCCCTCGACCCTCATGCTCTCCGCGTACCTCCTTCGGATAAATCACAGACAGAGATCAGAAAGAGAAAAACACGCACACACGAAGACGACCACCATAAAATAAAATCGACAAAACCAGGCGGCGCATCCACACCAACCTGATGGAGAACGCGGCGGAGGCCATAGATGCGATGTTGAAGCACTCCCTCGGCGCAAATCTACCTGCGATTTCCAAACGGATTTGGTGCTTTGGGGAGATATAAGGAGGCGTATATATATTATTTAATAGGAAATTAAAATACATATTGTCGCAAGGTTCTGATAGCATCGAGGCGAATAATTTACGCCAGTGTTAGGGGGTCGATCGGCCCGGCAATCGGATCGGCCGAACTGCCACTTCACCTGCCGTGCGCCGTCCGATTAGACCACGTGTGATCCTTGGAACTCGTGATCCGCGTCATCTTTCCTGGACTTCTGTGCGCGGTCTTTTCCGTCTGGCATAGTAGAAGAAAATAAAGCTTTTTTAGGGTTGAAATATATAGTTTTTCTATTTTCGTATTATAATGTCGCTATAGCATATCCAGAAGGGGCACGCCATGCTTGAGCATTTTTTCTCGCTAGACGCTAATCGCGTTATAGCATGCTATTTTGAGCACTAAACATTGTATCGTTGTAGCGTCATGCAAAAATTGAAAACAAGAAAACAACATCGGAGCTTTAATGGCCCAAAACTACCCCTTGGCTGCCCACAGGCCACAACCCACACCCCTTTTATTCTTGGTCTAACCCCGATTCATTCACCCTTCTCACATGAGCTATGAGCACCAGTGGCGGTGTCATCTCTGAGCGACAATGGTGGTGGCTTCTGACGGTGAACGAAGCATGAAAATCAAAAAAAATCATACGAACACCCAAGATCTATTTAGGAGAAGCATAGCAATGAGAGGGGAGAGTGTGTCTACGTACCCTCGTAGGCCGAAAGCGGAAGCGTATATAACGCGCTTGATGTAGTCATACTCTTTCGCGATCCGATCACGATCCAACCGTTCTACTGCCGAACGGACGACACCTCCGCATTTAGCACACGTGCGGCTCGATGACGTCTCCTCCTCCTTGATCCAGCAAGAGAAGGCGGAGAAGTAGATGGGATCACAACCAGCACGACGGCATGGTGGTGATGGTGGTGCAACGGCAGCGCTTCGCTAAGCAAAAAAACACGAGAACTATACCGGGAGGGAGAGACGGGGTAGCAGCCAAGGCCAATGTCTTGGGGTGCCTTGCTGTGCCCCCTCCCCTATATTTATATGCATGGGGGGGGGGGGGAATCCAGCCGTACTCCTAATAGGAGTTGGCACCGAGGGGGAGAGGACATGGTCTCCAAGTCCAATCCTATTCCTATAGGGCTCCCCTTTTTTCCCTACCTTAGCCGCATGGGATTTTGAGGATTTGGTGCGCCTGGCCGAATGAGGGCAGGGCGTCTCCCCTCAGCCCATGTCAATCCTTCGGATGTGGTGGACCTACTTGTGGACTTTCGGACCCCTCCGGAATCCTCCGGAACCTTCTTGAAGCTTCTCGGTACAATACCGAGAAAACTGCACATTTTTTCGGAACCCAAAATATGACTTCCCATATATAAATCTTTACCTCTCGACCATTTCGATATTCCTTGTGACGTCTGGAATCTCATCCGGGACTCCAAACAACATTTGGTTACCAATCATCAAATATCCAATACTACTCTAGCGTCAACCAACGTTAAGCGTGCGACCCAGCGGGTTCGGGAATCATGTAATCATGACCGAGACACCTCTCCGGTCAATAACCAATAGCAGGACCTTGATGCCCATGTTGGTTCCTACATATTTGACAAAGATCTTTTATCGGTTGAACCACGATGTCAAGGATTCGGTTAATCCCGTATGCAATTCCCTTTGTCCGGCGATATGTTACTTGTCTTCATACCTACTTCAATCTCGTTACCGACAAGTCTCTTTAATCATTTTGTAATACAAGATCTCGTGACTAACTCATTAGGCAATTGCTTGCAAGCTCTTTACGATGTTGTATTACCGAGAGGGCCCAATGATATCTCTCTGTCACACAGAGTGGCAAATCCCAGTCTCGATCCGAGCCAACCCAGCAAACCTCTTCGATGATACTTGTAGAGCACCTTTATGATCACCCGGTTAGGAAGTGACATTTGGATACACACTAAGTATTCCTCTGGTGTCAGGGAGTTGCACGATCACATGGTCTTAGGAATAGATACTTGACATGAAGAAAGCTATAACAATAAACCGATACGATGAACAACTAAGCTTACAGTTGGGTCTTGTCCATCACATCATTCTCGTAATGATTTGATCCCGTTATCAAATGAGAACTCATATCTATGGTTAGGAAACCTTAACCATCTTTGGTCGACGAGCTAGTCTAGTAGAGGCTTACTAGGGACATAGTATTTGTTTATATATTCACACATGTATTTAAGTTTCCGGTCAATACAATTATAGCATGAATAATAAACCTTTATCATGAATAAGGAAATATGTTAATATCCAATTTATTATTGCCTCTAGGGCATATTTCCAATAGCTTCCTCCATGACTCAGCAACGTGCCAAACGGCCCACACAGGCGATCATTCCTTTACAGCTTCCCATGTCAAACGCGTGACGCGAACGAAAGGTGGCCACCATCGAGGACAAACCGACACAGCTTACCATTTTTAGTCACTGAGGCGCTTGAACATATGAAAATTGTCACTGTCATGCTCCCACCTATATAAACCCCCATCAGACTTCGACAATGGCGGCCACATGGTACAGCCAAAAGCATCACTTCCATAGTCACCCCAGAGACCATGTCGCGGCCCTGGCGGCCTCCACCCAGCACTTTCCCCGGTGAGACCAAAGAGGAACACGACCAGAGAGAGTTCTGGAAGAGAGTGTGGGAGTATTCTGAGTGACTCAAGCGGGACAAAGGCCATAAGGCCGATGAAAAAGATCAATATGGTTGCCTATGGGGGTGAATAGGCAACTACCAATGTTTAGCTCTTTTTTTAGCAAATTAGGCTTGACAATAAAACAGGTTGTCTAGATGTGCAACTAGGTGGACAACCTATATGACAAGCACAATAACAAGCTCACAAGCAAGCACAAGATACAAACACAATATAGCTGCACAAAGTAAAGCATAGAAATAACCACATGTGGAGTTGCTGGAGACGAGCATGTGTTACCGAAGTCCCCTCCCTTTAGGGGGAGGTATGTCTCTATTGGAGCGTTGTGGATGCACAATTCTCCCCAAGAAGCCACTAGGGCCACCATATTATCCTCACGCCCTCGCACAATGCAAGATGTCATGATTCCACTAGTTGTGCCCTTAAAGACGGTGACTGAACCTTTACAAACAAGGTTGGTACTCTCTCCACAATTTAATTGGAAGCTCGCAACACCACCACGAAGGTTCATCACAATGGAATGTGGATTCGAGGTGACCTCTTCCATCTAGGGTGCGCAAACACCCAAGAGTAACAAGATCTGCAAGGGATTAGTGGGGGAATCAAAAATCTATTGGTGGAAGTGTAGATCGAGGACTCTCCTCCAAACCCTAGAAGATCAACAAGTTTTGATGGCTAGGGAGAGAGATCGGGTGAGAATGAGCTTTAGGGCAACAACGAAGCTTAGGGAAAAGTGATATGTCTCTGATGTAACTATAATTTTGATTGTTTCATGCTGTTATTATCGTTCTTGGATGCTTTATATTAATTTACTAGCAACTTTATATCATTTTTTGGGACTAACCTATTGACATAGTGCCTAGTGTCAGTTGTTGTTTCCTGCTTGTTTTTTACTTTGCAGTATATCAATATCAAACCCAAATGTCACGAAACTTTTTGGTGAATTTTTTCTGGACGGAATACACCCAGGGGGCCAAAGAAGTGCACGGGAGGAGGCCCGTGGGGCCCACTAGGCACCAGGGTGCGCTAGAAGGCCGAGGCATGCCCTTGTGGCTAGTAGGACCCACGGGAAGCTTCCCCATTGACTCTCTCCTCTATAAATGCTCTAAAATCAAAAAACCTAGGGGAGTCGACGAAACACAATTGCAGCCACTGCAAGTCCTAGAACCACGAGATACAATCTAGAGGCCTTTTCCGACAATCTGCTGGAG
Source organism: Triticum dicoccoides (assembly GCF_002162155.2). Lineage (NCBI taxonomy): Eukaryota > Viridiplantae > Streptophyta > Magnoliopsida > Poales > Poaceae > Triticum > Triticum dicoccoides. The sequence continues at coordinate 164,474,313 of NC_041385.1, read as the reverse complement.
GTGTCAACGATCACGGAGGGGTTCTTCATCATCACCCTTGCCCCTCCGATGATGTGCGAGTAGTTTACCACCAACCTACGAGTCCGTAGGTAGTAGCTAGATGGCTCCTTCTCTCCTTTTGATCTTCAATACAATGTTCTCTTCGATGTTCTTGGAAATCTGTTTAATGTAATGACTTTTTGCGGCGTGTTTGTTGGGATCCGATGAATTGTGAGTTTATGATCAGATCTATCCATGAAAATTATTTGAGTCTTTGCTGAACTTTTTTATGCATGATTGTTACAGCCTCATATTTCTTCTCTGAAACTTTGGTTTGATTTGGCCAACTAGATTGATTTTTTTTGCAATGGGAAGACGTGCTTTGTGATGGATTCGATCTTGCGGTGCTCAATCTGAGTGACAGAAGGAGACATGACACACATGTATCATTGCCATTAAGGATAAAAAGATGGTTTATATTCCTACATGAATAGATCATGTCTATATCATGTCATCGTTCTTATTGCATTATTCCCTTTTCCATGAACTTAATACACTAGAGGCATGTTGGATAGCGGTCGATGTGTGGAGTAATAGTAGTAGATGCAGGAAGGAGTCGGTCTACTAATCTTGAATGTGATGCCTATATACATGATCATTGCCTTGGATATCGTCATAATTATTTGCTCTTCTACCAATTGCCCAACAGTAATTTGTTTACCCACCATATGCTATTTTCTCGAGAGAAGCCTCTTGTGAAATCTACAGCTCACGGGTCTATTTCCTATCTTATCAAAACCCAAAAATACCTTACTGCACTTTTTCTTTATTTATTTTGTTTTGTGTTTTAGCTAGATCTATTTATCAAATCTCATACAATTAATCTATCTCAATACCGAGGAGGGATTGACAACCCCTCTTACGTGTTGGGTTGCAAGTATTTATTATTTGTGTGCAGGTGATGTTTACATAGTGTTGCTTGGTTCTCCTACTGGATTGATAACCTTGGTTTCATAACTAAGGAAAATACTTATCTTTGCTACGCTGCAGCATCCTCTCCTCTTCGGGGAAATACCACTGCATATACAAGCAATCAAAAAGAGGTAGGTCTTCTTGGGGAAAAAGACCCCCTTTATATAGAGTGGGACAAATCCAACCGTTATCTGCCTTCAACCTGCACACAAGCGGTATTACCTCTCTGAGGAGTGGTACTACTGCTTGTGCGGTAGTTTCTGTCTGTTGCACATGAGTAAAAATGTGCTAGAGCGAAAGTGCCACATGAAGCGGTACTACCACACATTCGGAGTGGTACTACCGCTACGAGTCGGAGAACAGAAGAAACAACAATAGTGGAGTGGCACTAGAGAGGGAGGAGCGCAACAAGTGGTACTACCGTCCAACCAACGTTCAACTACCACCAAGGCAAATTGGGCAACAGAAACTTGCACACCACCTCATCTGTAAGCGGTACTAGAGGTGGTAGTAGCGAGCGAAAATACCGCAATAAGTGGTACTACTATGCTACTACCGCTCTACAACCGCTAATTAAATATAGGCAACAGAAAGTTGCACAAAGGAGTTTTTCCCGAGCGGTAGTGGCCGCAGTTGTCCACAGTGGAAGTACCACATGAAGCAGTACTCGTACCGAGCGATACTACCGCTTGGGTGCAATGAACTTGCCCAACCAAAAAATTGGATACTCCACATTATGAGAAGGGTACGTGCGTGCATATATGGTTGTGTATGTGTTGATTCCACCATAACCTTTGCAAAGCGGACCCCCTCTTAATACTATGGTTTTCCTACAACTCAAATCCACCAGAAAAGAAACGTCGGAAAAAACGCCTTCACTCTCTATCACAGAGGGGAATAAAACCATCTTCTGCCATGTATATAAATATCTGAAATGCTCAGTGCACACGGTTAGTCCACAAATAGTAGTGTCATCAATCAACAAAACTATTAGAGAGAAATATGCCCTAAAAATCTCCCCCTTTTTGGTGGACTGATGACAACACCCTATTTACACAGAGGATATTAAAGAATATAATGCAAACAGAAAATCTACAAAATATAGACGAGCTCCCCCTAGATGTGTGCACTATTTGAATATGCTTTTGGAATGCAAAGAACACACACTAGTATCAACACACCCCCTATATTTAATAGACAAGGCAATACTTGCAACAAACATAATATGACCACAAAGCATGGTAGAATGAGCATGTGAGCATGAAGATAACGGGCAACAAAATAACGATAGCTCCACATACAAAGATAATAATACATAATAAAGATTGATAGAGGATAGTGTTTGTCTCACACCATACAAGCATAATCTCAAGGTCTCACAAACCAAACCAAATAAGATAAAGAGTTCACAAGCATAAAACAAAAGAAAACAAGGCAAGCTGGAGACTCAGGAAGCCTGCAAATGCAAATCCCCGGTCCTAAACTATCTCCACCTTTGGCATCAAGATGCCAAAAAAGCAAAGAGTGACTAAAGCGACTAGAGGTGGTAGCACTACTCCTCGTCCTCATCCATGGAGTTATTAGTCTCCTGCTCCTCACCATCATGCTCCTTAAACTCCTCAATGATCTCCTCATCATTAGCATCAGCAACACGAGGAGCAGAAGTAGCACTATTTGAGTCACCAGAATCTATCCAGCGGCTACTCCTGGAATCCACTTCTCCTCAGAGGTAATCTTGTTCTTGGAACCACTTGGAGCCTCGAAGTCAAGCTTCCTCATCATGGAAACCTGATGGCGACGAGACATATTCTCCACCACATTAGTCTCAGAACTCTTGTGCTGAATGTCCATCTGGAGGTAGAAAAGCTTCTTGACTTTCTTCTTGAGGTCGGCAGCCCATGATGGCTGTTGAGTGGATGGCACATACTCCTGACTCGGCAAAGGGTACAAGTATCTCCGGAGCCGGTGCAGGGCCCTGACACTCCTTCTGCCTCAGGTTAGTTACCTCATGAGAAACAAGTGGGCCCGCCTGAATGATCTCCCTGGAAACTACGAGTTCCGAATGTCCATAGTTAGCTTGAAGATGGTTTAAGCATAAATAGGTACCTTCTGCCCATACATTGCAGAGCCGAGCTTAGTACACCTCACGCGTGACACATCCAGAACAGAGGTCTTGCCCTTCTCCTTGCACATGAGAACCATGTCAACTAGGTAACCTTGCACCATGTCAAAGTTTCCCACTCTAGGGAAAATAGAGTGCCTGAATATCCGATGCATGATATCCAGAAATAGAATCAGCTCCTTGATTTCTCCATTAGCAGTCTTCTTGTTGGTGGTGTACCGAAGCAACTTGTGCTTGTGAGTAGGAGTTGACTTCATGTGAGGGCTGATACGTCTCCAACGTATCTATAGTTTATGAAGTACTCATGCCATGTTTAAAAGAAATTTATATGGTTTAGTGCACTTTTATACGAGTTTTGGGAAATAACCTATTAGCCTAGTGCCCGGTGTTAGTGGCTGTTTCTGCATGTTTTTAGTTTTTCAGAAAAGCCATACCAAACGAAGTTGAAATGCCACGAAAATGTACGGTGATTTTTTTGGAACATAAGAGACCCCAAAATTTTTGAGGAAGGACTAGAAGACCCATGCAGCAGCCACAAGGTCACCCTGTGCGCCCTGGTGGGTAGGGAGTGCCACCCGAGCTTGTGGGAACCTTCTAACTCCTATTGGCATGATATCAACGCTGAAAATTCTTATAAATTGGGAAACCCCCAAAAAGAAACCTAGAACTTTTACGTCGCCACTGTAAGCCTCTATACTGAAGTGATCTCATGTGAAGACCTTTTTTTTCACCCTGCCAGAGGGGGAAACCATCACCGGATGCCATCTTCATCATCCCCACGATCTCCATGACGAGGAGGGAGTAGTTCACCCCAAGGTTAATCATATGTACAAGTAGCTATGCGTTTGATATCTCCCTCTCTCGTGTTCTTGATCTGGCATGATCTTGATGTACCATGAGCTTTGTTAACATAGCAGAATCATATGGTGTTCTTCCCTCTCTATCTTTGTTGTGATGAATTGAGTCTTGCCCATTCAGGTTTCACTATTATCCGATTGAATATTTTGGATTTATGATCACTTGATGAATGTATTGCATGCAGATACCCGTGGTGGCAATGGCGTATTCTATTGAGTCACTTGATGCATATTTTGGTAATCAACTTGCGGATTCCTGAGGTGACATTGGGGTAATCTAGGCACATAGGTGGATACACGTCTTCATCCTACTTTCTCCAATAGAAACTTTGGGGTAATCTTTGAAATTATTTGGGTTGGATTGGTTATTGTGAGTCTGAAATTATTTGATGCATATCAAGTAATGAACCCACGGATACTTGTGGTGACATTGGAGTATCTAGGTGACATTAGAGTTGAACAATGCGACATATGGTGTTATTGTAGTATGATCTCTAGGGTTGTTTGTGACACTTATAAGGATGGCTCAATAGATTGATTGGAAAGATAACTTTGAGATGGTTTGCTACCTAAAACAATTTCATCTTATGTTCTCCACTATTTATATGAACTTTGGAGTGATTCTTTCTCGCACATCGAGAGATTGTAATATGATTCAATTATCTTAGCACTATTGAGAGATTCCTTGTATTTGATAGCAGGGTTATCTGCGACAGACCATCTTCATCCTACACCTCCCTCAGATTGATAAACCTTAGTTCATCCACTTGAGGGAAAATTAATGCTTCGAGGCCCAACAGAGTCTACAAAAAGAAAAGTTGTGTAGTAGACATCAAGCTATTCCTGGCGCCGTTGCTCGGGTGGTGAGTGCTTGAAGGTATATCTTTAGAACTTGCAATTGAATATTTTTGTTTCATGTTTTTTACTAGTTTGGTTTATAAAAATAAAATTAAAAAATGGAAATGAAGTTGTGCAAATTTGATTATCTGTATAATGTCTTTCTTGAAAATGATGAATTGGAAATTTGTGCCAAGTGTTAGAAGAAGAATCCAATAAAATGTTTGGCATAAAATCCTGGAATGATAAGCATGATTGCAATGTTTTTAGAATGCTTTCTATCAATATCCATAATACTAATGATGATTGCATTAGTCATGATAAAAAGGTTTCTTAGAATAATGTCTATTTTTGTGGAGTGCATAAACTTTGTGAAGAGATGCCATTTAAGGATGATAGATTTTGTAAGAAGCATAAACATGACAAAATTGAATGGTGGCTTAAAGTGATAGATGATTTTGCTATAAAATTATGTTTTATTTGTCCCATTACTTGTGAATTTGCAATAAAGTTGGTCATCTCAATTTCCAACGCATGCTTTTCATGATCGAATCATAGCCTAATATTGTAATAACTTGATCACCCTTGAAATTTATAATGAACTTTGTCTATTTTTGGGTTGTGAAGAATTGTCACATAAAATTAGTTGGTTTAAAGCATTCATACTCATAGACCATGCCAAAATTAATTTACAGGAAATCTATATGTCTCGTGTGGTAATTTGCAATGACAATGCTTCTATCGCCAATTATAGAAAGACGGGAAAACCAATAGAATATAAAAAGGAATACAAATGAAAGGGTAAAGATCTCCCAATACCCTGGTATTATCTCTCGTGTTGAATTAGGTGATGAGGAAGATGAAGGAAATATGCCCTAGAGGCAATAATAAAGTTGTTATTTTATATTTCCTTATATCATGATAAATGTTTATTATTCATTCTAGAATTGTATTAACCGGAAACTTGATACATGTGTGGATACATAGACAAAACACCATGTCCCTAGTAAGCCTCTACTAGACTAGCTCGTTAATCAAAGATGGTTAAGTTTCCTAAACATAGACATGTGTTGTCATTTGATGAACGGGATCACATCATTAGGAGAATGATGTGATGGAAAAACCCATTTGTTAGCTTAACATTATGATCGTTCAGTTTTATTGCTATTGCTTTCTTCATGTCAAATACATATTCCTTCGACTATGAGATTATGCAACTCTCGGATACCGGAGGAATGCCTTATGTGCTATCAAACGTCACAATGTAACTGGGTTATTATAAATATGCTCTACAGGTATCTTCGAAGGTCTTTGTTGGGTTGGCGTAGATCGAGATTAGGATTTTTCACTCCGAGTATCGGAGAGGTATCTCTGGGTCCTCTTGGTAATACATATCATAAGAAGCCTTGTAAGCAAAGTGACTAATGAGTTAGTTGTAGGGTGATGTATTACAGAACGGGTAAAGAGACTTGCCTGTAACGGGATTGAACTAGGTATGAAGATACCGACGATCGAATCTCGGGCAAATAACATACCGATGGACAAAGGGAAATGCGTATGTTGTCATAACGGTTCAACCGATAAAGATCTTCGTAGAATATGTGGGAGCCAATATGAGTATCCAGGTTTCGCTATTGGTTATTGACCGGGGAGGTGTCTCGGTCATGTCTACATAGTTCTCGAACCCGTAGGGTCCGCACACTTAACGTTCGATGACGATATTGTATTATACGAGTTATGTCATTTGGTGACTAGATATTGTTCGGTGTCTCGGATAAGACCCCAGAAATGACGAGGAGTCTCAAAATGGTCATGAGGTAAATATTGATATATAGGATGATAGTATTCGGACACCAGAAGTGTTCCGGAGGGTACCAGGTGCATATCGGAGTACCAGAGGGGTTACCGGAACCCCCGGGGAGAAGATATGGGCCATATGTGCCATAAGAGGGGAGCAAACCAGCCCGACGCGCCCCCTTAGGCAGGAGGCCGAAATGGAGAAGGAATAAGGGGCGTTCGGCCCCCCTTCCTTTCTCTCTTCTCTCCTCCTTTCTTCTCCGGTAAAATAAGGAAGGGGAAGGCCGAATTGGGAGGACCCCAAGTAGGATTCGGCCTACCTGGGGCACCCCTGGCTGCCTCTCCTCCCCCAACCTATATATATGTGGGAGGGGGGCGCCTAGAAGACACAACATCAATTGTTAGCCGTGTGCGGCGCCCCCTCCACAGTTTACACCCCCGCTCATAGTCTCGCGGTGCCTAGGCGAATCCCTGCGCGGATCACATCACCATCACCATCACCACGCTGTCGTGCTGATGGAACTCATCTACTTCCTTGACACCTTGCTGGATCAAGAGGGCGAGGGACGTCATTGATATGAACCTGTGTAGAACTCGGAGGTGCTGTGCGTTCGGTACTTGATCGGTCGGAGCTAGAAGAAGTTCGACTACACCAACCGTGTTGTCAAACGCTTCCGCTTATGGTCTGCGAGGGTACGCAGACACACTCGCCCCCTCTCGTTGCTATGCATCTCCTAGATAGATCTTGCTGAGCGTAGGAAGTTTTTTGAAATTGCATGCTACGTTCCCCAATCACTACTAGGGAAAAGCCTATACACAGAAAGTTACTAGTAGCGAGGGTTAAACCTCGCTACTACTAAGCTGATAGCAGTAGCGTGGGTTTTTATCCCACGCTACTACTAAGCGGTCTCTACCGTGCCCCCCGGGACATGCCATAGTAGTAGCGTGGGTTTTTAAAACCTCGCTACTACTAAGTTTGATAGCAGTAGCGTTGGTTTTTAGCCCTCGCTACTACTAAGTGGTGCCATAGTAGTAGCGAGGGGGTAAAAAACCGCGCTACTACTAAAGGTCCCATTTTCAAACTCTACCCCCACCCCCCCCCATGGATTGCCTTTTCAGTTTAAAAAAAATAAAAGAAAATGATGAAAATGTCAAAAAAATAAAAGAAAATAAGTTTCCCATGTGATATGTGGTCTAGTTGTTGGGAAAATTTGCAAATATGAATTTCGACTTTATTTGCAAAACCTCTCGAGAATTTGTAAAAATGGGCATAACTTTTGCATACTAACTCGGATGAAAAAGTTTTTTATATGAAAAATCATCTACTCAAAAAGTTACATCCAAATTTAATCGGGGGAACCCTGTTAAACATTTTCAAAATCCTCAAAAACCTAACAGAAAAAAAGTTACGGGACTTTTAAGATCTAGAGTGGAAAAAATCGAAAAAATTTCAAACTGTGTGGTCAAACTGTGGTCAAACAATGGTCAAACTAATTATTCTAGAATATTAGTGTTACTAAATAATTATTTTAGTTTTTTTGAATTTTGGTCAAATCTGGTCAAACTATGACCAAACTGTGGTCAAACTATGGTCAAACTGTGGTCAAACTATGGTCAAACTAATTATTCAAGAAATATTAGTGTTACTAATTTTTTAGAACAATAGTTTCAAAACTCAAATAGTGAAATGCGTGACTTCATGCTCAAGCTAAATTCCTGAGGTTAATAGGATTGACATCTTACTATTGTCAGGAAAACAACAAGTGCAGACTTGCAAACGAGGGAGAATAGAAATCGGAAGTTAAGCGTGCTCAGGCTAGAGTAGTGAGAGGATGGGTGACCGTCCGGGAAGTTAGATGATTTGGAATGATGAGGGGTGATTAAAGATTAAATTGAGCAGCGATGAGAGGTGATTAGAGATTCGAGGTTAAAATAATTCAGAAATTTGAAAATTAGGGAAAAAAATCGAAATATTTTTTCGAAAAAATTCAAAAAAAACCCGCGCTGGTAGTAGTAGCGTGGGTTTTTACCCACGCTACTACTAAACGACGTAGTAGTAGCGCGGGTGGCACCCGCGCTACTTCTATAAGTTAGCTGTAGCGCCTTATTAGTAGCGCCGGCCCCCGCGTTGCTAATAGGCCGAAAACCCGCGCTGCTGCTAGGCTTTTCCCTAGTAGTGAATGGTGGCATCCGAGCCAGGTATATGCGTAGATGATATGCACGAGTAGAACACAAAGAATTGTGCGCGGTGATTGTCATACTGCTTACCACCAATGTCTTATTTTGATTCGGCGGTATTGTTGGATGAAGCGGCCCAGACCAACCTTACGTGACCATGTTCATGACACCGGTTCAACCGACAGACATGCAACAAGTTTTGCATAAAGGTGGCTGGTGGGTGTCTGTTTCTCCTACTTTAGTTGAATCGAATTTGACTGCGACCGGTCCTTGTTGAAGGTTAAAACAACAAAGTTAATAAATCACCGTTGTGGTTTTTGTGCCGTAGGTAAGAACTGTTCTTGCTAGAAGCCCATAGCAGCCACGTAAAACTTGCAACAACAAAGTAGAGAACGTCTAACTTGTTTTTGCAGGGCTTGCTTGTGATGTAATATGATTGAGACATGATGTGATATACGTTATTGTATGAGATGATCATGTTTTGTAAAAGTTATCGGCAACCGGCAGGAGCCTTATGGTTGTCTCTTTATTGTATGAAATGCAAACGCCATGTAATTTCTTTACTTTATCACTAAGCGGTAAAGAAAGTTGTAGAAGCAATAGTTGGCGAGACGACTACGACGCAACGATGGAGATCAAGGTGTCGAGCCGATGACAATGGAGATCATGACGATGCTTTGGAGATGGAATCAAAAGCACAAGATAATGATGGCCATATCATGTCACATATTTTGATTGAATGTGATGTTTATCTTTATGCATCTTATTTTGCTTAGTATGATGGTAGCATTATAAGATGATCCCTTAACTAAATTTCAAGGTATAAGTGTTCTCACTGAGTATGCACCGTTGCGACAGTTCTTCGTGCTCAGACACCACGTGATGATCGGGTGTGATAGGCTCTACGTTCACATACAATGGGTGCAAGACAGTTGTGCACATGTAGAATACTCGGGTTAAACTTGACGAGCCTAGTATGTACAGACATGGCCTCGGAACATTGGAGACCAAAAGGTCGAACGTGAATCATATACTAGATATGATCAACATAGAGATGTTCACCATTGATGACTACTCCATCTCACGTGATGATTGGACATGGTTTAGTTGATTTGGATCACGTAGCATTTAGATGACTTGAGGGATGTCTATCTAAGTGTGAGTTCTTAAGTAATTTTATTAATTGAACTTAGTCCTGATAGTATTTGCATCTCTATGTTGTATATCAATGGCTCGTGCTACCATTCCCCTGAATTTTAATGTGTTCCTAGAGAAAGCTAAGTTGAAAGATGATGGTAGCTACTACACGGACTAGGTCCATAACTTGAGGATTATCCTCATTGCTGCATAGAAGAATTATGTCCTCGATGCACTGCTAGGTCATAGGCCTGTTGCAGCAGTAGATGCTGATGTTTTGAACATCTGGCAAGCTCGATCTGATGACTACTCGATAGTTCAGTGTGCCATGCTTTACGACTTAGAATCAGGACTTCAAAGACGTTTTGAACGTCATGTAGCATATGAGATGTTCCAAGAGTTGAAGTTAATATTTCAAGCAAATGCCCGGGTTGAGAGATATGAAGTCTCCAACAAGTTCTATAGCTACAAGATAGAGGAGAACAGTTCTGTCAGTGAACACATACTCAGAATGTCTGGATATCATAATCACTTGACTCAGCTGGGAGTTAATCTTCCAGATGATAGTGTTATTGATGGAGTTCTCCAATCACTGCCACCAAGCTACAAAGGCTTCGTGATGAACTATAATATGCAAGGGATGGAGAAGACAATTCCTGAGCTCTTCACAGTGCTCAAAGCCGCGGAGGTAGAAATCAAGAACGAGCATCAAGTGTTGATGGTTAACAAGACCACTAGTTTCAAGAAAAAAGGCAAGGGAAAGAAAGGGAACTTCAAGAAGAATGGCACAAAGTTGCCACCCCCGGGAAGAAACCCAAAGCTGGACCCAAGCCTGAAACTGAGTGCTTCTACTACAAAGGGACTGGTCACTGGAAGTGGAACTGTCCCAAGTATTTGACGGATAAGATGGATGGCAAAGTGAACAAAGGTATATTTGATATACATGTTATTGATGTGTACCTTACCAATGCTCGTAGTAGCGCCTAGGAATTTGATACTGGATTGATTGCTCATATTTGTAACATGAAATAGGAGCTACGGATTAAACGAGGATTGGCTAAGGACGAGGTGACGATGCGCGTCGAGAATAGTTCCAAGGTTGATGTGATAGCCATCGGCACGCTACCTCTACATCTACCTTCGGGATTAGTTTTAGACCTGAATAATTGTTATTTGGTGCCAGCGTTGAGCATGAACTTTATATCTGGATCTTATTTAGCGTGAGACAGTTATTCATTTAAATCAAAGAATAATGGTTGTTCTATTTATATGAGTAATATCTTTTATGGTCATGCACCCTTGAAGAGTGGTCTATTTCTGTTGAATCTCGATTGTGGTATTACACATATTCATAATATTAATGCCAAAAGATGCAAAGTTGATAATGATAGTGCAACATATTTGTGGCACTGCCGCTTAGGTCATATCGGTGTAAAGCGCATGAAGAAACTCCATGCAGATGGACTTTTGGAATCACTCGATTATGAATCGTTTGATACTTGCGAACCATGCCTCATGGGCAAGATGTCTAAAACTACACTCTCTGGAACAATGGTGCGAGCTAATGACTTATTGGAAATAATACATGCCAATGTATGCGGTCCGATGAGTGTTGAGGCATGCGGCAGGTATCGTTATTTTCTAACCTTCACAGATGATTTGTGCAGATATGGGTATATTTACTTGATGAAACGCAAGTCTTAAACATTTGAAAAGTTCAAAGAATTTCAATGAGAAGTGGAGAATCATTGTAACAGGAAAGTAAAGTTTCCACGATCTGATCACAGAGGCGGATATTTGAGTTACGAGTTTGGCCTTCAATTAAAATAATGTGGAATAGTTTCACAACTCACGCCACCTGGAACACCATAGTGTAATGGTGTATCAGAATGTCATAACCGCACTTTATTAGATATGGTGCGATATATGATGTCTCTGACCAATTTACCACCATCATTTTGGGGTTATGCATTAGAGACAGCCGCATTCATGTTAAATAAGGCACCGTCTAAATCTTTTGAGATGACATTATATGAACTGTGGTTTAGTAAGAAACCTAAGCTGTCGTTTCTTAAAATTTGTGGTTGCGAAACTTACGTCAAAAGGCTTCAGCCTGATAAGATCGAACCCAAATCAGAGAAGTGCGTCTTCATTGGATACCCTAAGGAAACAATTGTATACACCTTCTAGCACAGATCCAAAGGCAAGATCTTTGTGCTAAGAATGGATCCTTTCTAGAGAAGGAGTTTCTCTCGAAAGAAGTGAGTGGGAGGAAAGTAGAACTTGATAAGGTAAATGTACCTTCTCTCGAATTGGAAAGTGTACATCAGAGAAAATTGTTCCCGTGATGCCTACACCAACTAGAGAGGAAGCTAAAGATGATGATCATGAAACTTTAGATCAAGTTACTGCTTAATTTCATAGGTCAACCAGAGCATGATCCGCACCAGAGTGGTATGGTAATCCTGTCCTAGAAGTCATGTTACTAGACCAAGGTGCACCTACGAACTATGAAGAAGCTATGATGAGCCCAGATTCCGACAAATGGCTTGAGGCCATGAAACCCGAGATATGATCCATAAATGAGAAACAAAGTGTGGACTTTGGTGGACTTGCCCAATGATCGGCAATCCATAGAGAATAAATGGATCTTCAAGAAGAAGACTCACGCTGATGGTAATGTTACTATCTACAAAGCTCGACTTGTCGCAAAAGTTTTTTTGAAAGTTTAAGGAGTTGACTACAATGAGACTTTCTCAACCATAGCGATGCTTAAAGTCCGTTCGAATCATGTTAGCAATTGCCAAATTTTATGAAATTTGACAAATGGATGTCAAAACTGCATTCCTTAAATGGATATCTCCAAGAAGAGCTATATATGATGCAACCATAAGGTTTTGTCGATCCTAAAGATGCTAATAAGGTGTGCAAGGTCCAGCGATCCATCTATGGACTCGTGCAAGCATCTCGGAGTTGGAATATATGCTTTGATGAGGTGATGAAAGAATATGGTTTTGTATAGACTTACAGTGAAGCCTGTATTTACAAGAGAGTGAGTGGGAGCTTGCTACGTCTTGAGCTTGCGTTGGTTTTCCTTGAAGAGGAAAGGGTGATGCAGCAAAGTAGCATAACTATTTCCCTCAGTTTTTGAGAACCAAGGTATCAATCCAGTAGGAGGCTCCTCAAAAGTCCCACGCACCTACACAAACAAACAAGAACTCGCAACCAACACAATACAGGGATTGTCAATCCCTTCAGGGCCACTTGCGAAAGTGAGATCTGATAGAGATAATATGATAAGATAAATATTTTTGGTATTTTTATGATATAGATTGGAAAAGTAAAAGATGCAAATAAAAGTAGATTGAAAGCTTATATGATAAAAGATAGACCCGGGGGCCATAGTTTCACTAGTGGCTTCTCTCAAGATAACATAAGTATTACGGTGGGTGAACAAATTACTGTCGAACAATTGATAGAAAATCAAATAATTATGAGATTATCTAAGCACGATCATGTATATAGGCATCATGTTCGCGACAAGTAGACCGACTCCTGCCTGCATCTACTAGTATTACTCCACACATCGACCGCTATCTAGCATGCATCTAGAGTATTAAGTTCATAAAGAACAGAGTAACGCATTAAGAAAGATGACATGATGTAGAGGGATAAACTCATGCAATATGATATAAACCCCATCTTTTTATCCTCGATGGCAACAATACAATACATGCCTTGCTGCTCCTGCTGTCACTGGGAAAGGACACCGCAAGATTGAACCCATAAACTCATGCAATATTTGCTGCCCCTGTTGCTGCTCCCGTCTATTTGTACAAAAAATATATGGACGCATGACACATATTATAATCTTCTAATAGTCACTAATCGAGGGAAATATCATACATATAAGCCACATGTACAACTTTGCTTTGGTATGAGAAAAGAACACTGTACACTTAGTGAATACTGTTGATCTGTATTGTCAAGATGGATAATAAGCGACAACACAAATTTCACTAATGTCACTATACCTTGTATACATAGTGCATTAGTGAAATCTTCACTGACCCCCCAAAGGAAACACTCCATTTCCTCAAAAAAGAAAAATGATTATCGCTCTCATTTAATAATACTCCCTCTGTTCCCAAATATAAGTCTTTGTAGAGATTCCAACAAGTGACTATATACGGAGTAAAATGAGTGAATCTACACTCTAAAATATGTCTACATACATCTGTATGTTGTAGTCCATTTGAAATGTCTAAAAGGACTTATATTTAGAAACAGAGGGAGTACATGCAGAGTCACATATACTATATAGTAGGGAAATAAATGCCTTCAGGAGAAAGTGAGCATGTAATACCTAGATTAGATATTGATGTAACTAAATCATTAGATTTACCCGGAATAAGTTGTAGAAACAATTAATAAGTATTGCCAATACCATCTGAATCAAACATGGATTCTGCATATAAAAAACGTATATCACTTATATTTGTGATAAACTTTGAGAAAAGAATTGTAGTATAAGAACTGGCTAATGTAAGCAACCAAAAATTGGAGGCACTGTAAAGACCAGATGAACATATAGTTCATAACCTATAAAAAGAACTTCACATATGAATCATCTAAGCAACAACCAAAATAGTGATGTATATAGCTCAAACATATTTTGAAGGAGAGAATAAATTTCCTTCCAGAACCTTTTAGTTTGTCAGGTAACTGATAGGTCTCAACAAGCATCTGATGGGCAATACAGAGATCTACCATAAATAGTGAAGCAATGCTATAATACATCTGGAGTTGTTGAGCAAACAATAACATAGTTACCAGTCCTTCTTCACTCCATAATTGCATTGAGCACTCAGAGTTTACCAAAAGAAGAAATGGAAGGGCAACCATGGGAGGCTTTGAAGAAGCCTGGGAGGTAAATAATGGGGTGAGCCTCAGAATCAAATAACCAAAATCATGTCATACAAACAGAGAAGGCCAACCATGAATTAATATATACCATGGATGTTGAAGCTGATCTCCGGTTAATCGCGATTGCAAGTTGGGAGAGGAGAGAACTCAAGGCTCAAGCATAGGAGTTCAGTATTTTCATTTTGATTGGCTGCACCACAACTACCCCGTAACTAACAGGTTTTGCAACATAAATACAGATGACGATATTAACACTAACAATATTTTAAAACATAACCAAACTTTGAAAATCTAACTGAACTGAATTTCTAAGTATTGTCATTTTTCTCTAGTGAATATTTTAACAAATATAATACCAAAAACATATGCATGTCCACTTATGCCCAAGAATTAGAGAAATTCAGAATAGGGGCAAAAAAGCATAAATCCATTCTGTCATCAACCAGTGGTAGCAAGCAGTCAAGTTGACAATAAAATGAGCACCAAGCTAAGAGAAGTACAGGAATGCAACATCCTAATTGTGAAGAAGTATTAATAAGGTAACGGATTGCCAATATACTCATGAGATGCAATCCAATAGGTCAACAACACAACCATTTGCCATAGAACATGAGGCAAGATGCAGACTTTGGATATCGATCAAAAAATTTACACGGTAACACATGGACCAACAGAAGTGGTGGCAAGTGAAATACAACAACTAATCACCTATTACATGGATCGATCCATGCATGAACCTCTAACCACAAGCACCCTGGAAGAAGGTTCCACATTTTCTATTTTCCTAGTAGCTAGCTCGGCCTTGGTCACCGATGTCACCATAGCAGGCCATGCTCATCGCAGAGAAAGGTGAGCAATGGGTGAGAGAGAGAGAGAGAGTCTCTAGCACAACAACAACAAAACGATCTTTGTCTCCTTAACAGGACATTGGAGAGATACAGAGAGGGAACATCGACCTGCCCTATAGTGTTGTTGTCCAACCGCCAATCAGCGTCATCTGGCCACTGCCGTCTGCCGCCGATCATCCCCAACTCGTCATTGGGCCGGTGCTCCTCTGGCCGGCCGCCGCACGCGTCCTATATATGGCTGCCACGCCACATCGATGTAGGACTGAATCGCCTAGCCTCGCTCTCGCGTGAATCGCCCGACAACCCAATCGACATCGACAGAGAGCGATAAGGCGAGGAAGCATATGTACTAAAGCCGCAGCAGGCTGGGAAAACAAAAAGGCACATCTCAATTAATCTCTGCGAGTGGCACATATAATCTGCCATGAATGCCTCTAGAAACCAAGAATTTATTTCCTCCTTCAAATCCCAGTTGACGATCTGCTTCACCGAACAGCCAGATCCCGATTTTCCTGGACCTGAATCGACGTGCAGTCTACTCGTACCGCCTGCGGTCCCCTCGTCCTCTCGATTGAGCGGTTTAGAGCCATCGGTCAGATCCTCGCGCGGTCGAGTCGTCGCTCCGGCCATCGGCCGCCACCATGAACATGGAGGACTGCGACCACGCGAACCCGTGAATGATTTTTTCTGGGGAATGGTTTGCGATCGATCCGGCCTTTCGTTCGTAACGAATGCAGGGATGGCAACTCTAATTGGGCTGGGGAAAGGCCCAATTGACAACAAGGCTTGGATTTTTCTTGCGGAGCAGCAGCCCTTTAGGACATCTGGCCTAGTAAAAATAACATTGTCGTGGAGATGAAACACAGAGCAAATCCAATGGCTGAGATTGCATAAATCACACCAACGGACGGCCACAAACGATCCGGTAGTGAGAGGGCTGGGATTAGGTGCGGTTAGACTGTCCTAAAAATAGCAAATACCATGCTGTTATAAAATACTCTCAAAAAAATATAAGTGAAGCATGAGAGATCAACAATTTCTTCAAAATAAAACCGCCGCCGTGCTCTAGAAAATATAAGTGAAGCACATAGAGCAAAACTATCTAACTCAAAAGATATAAGTGAAGCACATAGAGTATTCTAATAAATTCTAAATCATGTGGATCTCTCCCAAAAGGTGTGTACAGCAAGGATGATTGTGGTAATCTAAAAATCAAAGACTAATATCATACAAGACGCTCCAAGCAAAACACATATCATGTGGTGAATAAAAATATAGCTCCAAGTAAAGTTACCGATGAACGAAGACGAAAGAGGGGATGCCTTCCGGGGCTTCCCCAAGCTTAGGCTTTTGGTTATCCTTGAATATCTTGGGGTTCCATGAGCATCCACAAGCTTAGGCTCTTGCCACTCCTTATTCCATAATTCATCAAATCTTTACCCAAAACTTGAAAACTTCACAACACAAAACTCAACAGAAAATCTCATAAGTTCCGTTAGTGTAAGAAAGAAAAATCACCACATAAGGTACTGTAATGAACTAATTATTTATTTATATTGGTGTTAAACCTAATGTATTCCAACTTCTCTATGGTTCATACCCTACATACTAGCCATAGATGCACCAAAATAAGCAAACAACACACGAAAAACAGAATCTGTCAAAAACAGAACAGTCTGTATCAATCTGTAGATCTCGAATACTTCTAGAACTTTAAAAATCCTACCAAAATAGGAAGTCCTGGGAAATTTGTCTATTGCTCTACAGCAAAAAGAATCAACACAAAATCACGTTTCTGTGAATTACTAAAATTATTTTCGTGCGCGCAAAGTTTCTGTTTTTCAGCAGAATCAAATTAACTATCACCATAGGTTATCCTATAGGTTCTACTTGGCACAAACTCTAATTAAAACATGAAAACACATCTAAACAGCAGCTATATTAAATACTTATTACTAAACAGAAGCAAAAAGTAATAAACAAAAATAAAATTGGGTTGCCTCCCAACAAGCGATATCGTTTAACGCCCCTGTCTAGGCATTGACAATTTTAATGATGCTCACATCAAAGACAAGAATTAAAGCACAAAGAGAGCATCATAGAACACGTGATAAACACATCTAAGTCTAACATACTTCCTATGCATAGGCATCTTATATAAAAACAAATTATCAAGACAAGAAAAAACTAGCATATGCAAGGAAGAAGAAAGAGACGATAGCATTCTCAACATGATGAGAGGTAATTTAGTAACATGAAAATTTCTACAACCATATTTTCCTCTCTCATAATAATTACATGTAGGATCATAAGCAAATTCAACAACATAGCTATCGCATAAAATATTCTCTTTATGAACCACATGCATGCAAAGTTGACACTCTTCCAAAATAGTGGGATTACCATTAACTAAAGTCGTGACCTCTCCAAACCCACTTTTATCAAAAATACCATAAGATCGAACATTCTCCAAATATGTGGGATCTAAGTTGACACTCTTCCAAATCCACTTTCAATATTATTGCAAACACCATTATCAATCTCATATTCATCATGGGGCTTAAATAAATTTTTAAGATCATAAGAAGAATCACCCCAATCATGATCATTGCAACAAGTGGTAAACATAGCAAAACTAGCATCCCCAAGCTTAGGGTTTTGCATATTATTAGCATAATTGACATCAAGAGAATTTATAATAACATCATTGCAATCATGCTTTTCATCGAAGGAACTATCAAGTATGGGTGCAATAACAACGATCTCATCTTTAACATAAGGAACTATAGCAAATTCATCTTCATAAATATTGGCATAATGGCCACAAGAATAGCAAGCACCATGTTCATCAAGGGATATTTCAATCAAATCATCAGAATCATCATTTTCTATAGATTCATGCATATCATTATTTTCTCCCAAAGCAATGGTCATTCTCTCAATAAATTCTTTGACATAAACATTATGCGCATAGTTTTCATAGCAATATTTAATTATGTCAAAAAAATTAGATTCGTAGAGAGTAATATTATACTTTTCAATCAAAGAAGCAACTTCATAAGCACCCTTAAAAGCAACAAATTCTTCAATTTGTTCAATATCATAGTAACTATAAACACCCTTTGCATAAGAAGATAAGATTTCATTATCATTAAACTCACATAGGTAGGGAAGGTGTTTTTTAGGGTTCTTAGAGAAACAAGTAAAATCATAAATTTCACAAAGATTCCAAGCATAGCACATTCAATCTGTTTATTTGATCCCATAAGAGCATAGCACATTTGACCGCTATCCAGCATGCATCTACTACTATTACTCCACACATCGACCACTATCCAACATGCATCTAGAGTATTAAGTTCATAAAGAACATAGTAACGCATTAAGAAAGATGACATGATGTAGAGGGATAAACTCATGCAATATGATATAAACCCCATCTTTTTATCCTCGATGGCAACAATACAATACGTGCCTTGCTGCCCCTGCTGTCACTGGGAAAGGACACCGCAAGATTGAACCCATAACTAAGCACTTCTCCCTTTGCAAGAAAGATCAATATAGTAGGCCAAACCAAACTGATAATTCGAAGAGACTTGCAAAGATAACTTAATCACACATAAAAGAATTCAGAGGATATTCAAATATATCTCATAGATAAACTTGATCATAAACCCACAATTCATCGGATCTCGACAAACACACCGCAAAAAGAGTTACATCGAATAGATCTCCAAGAAGATCGAGGAGAACTTTGTATTGAGATTCAAAGAGAGAGAAGAAGCCATCTAGCTAATAACTATGGACCCGAAGGTCTATGGTAAACTACTCACAACTTATAGGAGAGGCCTTGGAGATGATGTAGAGGCCCTCCGTGGTCGATTCCCCCTCCGGCGGAGCGCTAGCGAAGGCTCCAAGATGGGATCTCGCGGATATAGAAGGTTACGGCGGTGGAAATAGTTTTTCGTGGTGCTCCTCGAAGGTTTCAGGATACGTAGGTATATATAGGAGGAAGAAGTAGGTCGGTTGACGCTCGAGGGGCCCACGAGGGTGGGGGGCGCGGACACCTGTAGGGGGCGCACCGGGCAGCCTCGTGGCCGCCTCCCCTGTTGCTTGACGTCCACTCCAAGTCCCCTGGATCACGTTTGTTCCAAAAAGATCACTCCCGAAGGTTTCATTCCATTTGGACTCCGTTTGATATTCCTTTTCTTCAAAACACTGAAATAGGCAAAAAACCAGCAACTCGGGCTGGGCCTCCGGTTTGTAGGTTAGTCCCAAAGATGATATAAAAGTGTAAAGTAAAGCCCATAAACATCCAAAACGGGTAATATAATAGCATGGAAAAATAAAAAATTATAGTTACGTTGGAGACGTATCAGAGCTCTGTTGCATTTCTGATATTATATGTGGATGACATATTGTTGATTGGAAGTGATATAGAATTTCTGGATACACTACAAAAAATACACTTCTGTGATGATACGTGTTTGTCACAGTAGGTCAAGTTTTCTGTCATGTATGTACATCCATGACGATTTTATGACAGAATTAAGATAGTCATACCTGTGCTGTCGTACATCACGGAACTGTCCACTTCCATGACAATAAATCACGCGTCATAGAAGTGCTTTCGTCAAGGGTGACCGACACGTGGCATCCACTGCAACAGAACGCCGTTAAGCTATCGGGTCTGGTTTTCGATCGATAACCCGTTAACAACCCCGACCAATGGGGATTTTCCATGTGTAAAATTATCATTGGCTGGAGGAGACACGTGTCGGCTCGCCGTCAGGACAGATGTCATCCACTCATTGGACACAAGGCGCCTATGATACGTCGACACATGGCACGGCTCAACAGAGGCCCATTCCTATGAAAAGGCCGGCCCATTTGACTTGGTCAAAAGGTGGCGGGCTGGCCAACTGAAAGCCTGTTAACGGCCTGTTCGCATATAGCCCATTTACAGCCCGCTAACCCAGGGCCTGTTACGACCTATCCAAATTAGGCCCAGTAGCATCATATGGGCCGTCCAATATGATTCCAGCCCATTTTAACTTCCGACCCATTTATGTCCCATGACGTCTTTCGGCCCATATGAGGCCCTTTGTAACTCTTGGCCCATTAATGGCCCGTGGTGAAACTGGCCCGTAATAAACAGTGTATCACTTTATATCCATTAACGGCCCATTATTCCATTGGGCCGTTTCCAGCCCATGTTATCTTTCGGCCTTCTCATGGCCCATTTATTCTTGGGCTCATTTCCAGCATTCGGTTACTTACGGCCCGTTACTGTCATTTTCTGCTTGTGGGCCAAATTCGGCCCATTGTTACAGTCGCCCGTTTGCCCGTTAGTACGGTGGGCCGTTTTCGTAGCGTCATCAAACACGGCCTATTAACGACGGCCCGTTATGGTCGGCCCATGAATGGAAGATTCCAACTCTAGCCCGTTTACGTCCATAATGCGGTTTGTTATAGGCCCAAGTTTGTTCAATTGATCATACGACCCATATAAGGCCCATTGATGATATGGCCCATAGAAGGCCCATTGTGTCTACGGCCCGTAGAAGGCCCATTGTTTCTACGGCCGGTAGGAGGCCCAGTGTCACTACAATAAATATGTAGCCCATGGTTATTGTGGCCTAGTTTTAAAAATAGGTTATTGCGACCACTAGCAAACCGCGGAAAAAGAACTACACTAACTACAAGCAAACAAATAAACAAGACAACAAGGAAATAAATAAGCAACCAACTAACTCTAGGCTATCACGGCTATTACACATATTACATCCACCGGGCATCAAAGTTCGCCACCAGTGCAAATATAGGGAACAAAGCAGCATATCATATACACTGGTTGTCATAGTTGGCAACCAGCGCAAATAAACGCCGCAGCAAAACAAATCCAGAACTGAAACCACTTCAGAAGATCTCAAGAAACAATATCCTGGGTACCCATAATGCTGGCAAGATGCTTAGCTCTCTTGTTTGGCGCTTAAATCCTCCAGCGCTTGCTGTTACACCAGGAAGTACGCATCTGAATTCTGCAGGGACTTCCTCAGTCCATCAGCTTCCTGTCGCAGCACATCTAATCGATGTCTTTCAACTTGAAGTTGAGACTCAAGAAGACGAACTGATTCAGGCAATGAGTTCGAAGAGCTTGTGCCAGCAGTAGTGGCCAGTAACTCAAACACTACATCAAGATAGGACTTTTGGGTTCTCTCATTGTCGTCAAGATAGTTTTTATCAGCTTTCTTGGAGACCAATAGGGATGTCTCACTATCTTGAACCTTATCTACATTACTTCCTTTACCATTGCATAACACGGTACTGTTCTCCAATATTTTGTCCGCATTCTAAAAGAGAAACAAGCAGACACATCACAGGTTTACCATGTTGTATATGAAACTCATTTTGGTAAATGAGTTCAGTAGTAAAGTGGAGAGGATAACAACATGAAACCAACATATATCTATGTACCATGGTCACTTTATGGTCTATATCATTCTAGTTTTTGTTGCCAAATCAAGATAGAGACACAGTTCAAATAATATTTGTTCAAGACAAAGCAGAATAGACAGAATATAAGTGTGGGCAACTATAGAGCAATAAAAACACTTGTAATGTGCATGACATGAGAACATAACTGTTTATTCAATTGAAACTGAAATCAACATAGAGCAAGTTACAACAGCAAACCAGTTAAAGAAACAGGTTTAAAACATACCTGTTGCGCCATTGGAGTTTCAATTCCATCCTTCAAATTTGAAAATAGTTGGTATGAGTTAATACAGTAATGCAAGAGCAAAGGAGTATGAACCATAGCTACAGAACCTGACCTGAGAACAAATCTTCTTCTCCTTTAAGCGTTGAGTTGGTATTCAGAGTGGTGGTCCTCGTGCTTTGGGCACTGCAGTTCCCTTACTAACTGCTCGTGTTTGTGTGCTCTATGGTGGAGACGGTGCTGTGTCAACTGGAACTGGGTTACTATCTGCCGGGGTTGGGGTTAGAAGGGGTGTAGCGGGTTCTCTGTCCAACTGGGTAGGGGTATAATCTGCGAGCGTCTGGGTTATGTGTGGTGGATCTGGTCCTTGGGAAAGTACAACCGTGGTTCTATCTGCATCAACTGGTAGCACTATCTTTTCTGAAGACCGTGTTGTTACTCCCTTAGATACTGCCATCACCCTCTCCAGTTCAAATGGATGATAAACAAGAAAAGTAATTGAAAGTATAGACATTGTATGATAGACATGTTCAATGGATAGTGGGGAATAAAATAGGGCATGAAATAATTCACAGTTATGTTGTCTAACCAAACAGGATAGCATGACACAATTTCACATATATGATGGCTAACTAAATAGGATAACATGACACAATTTCACATTATGATGGCTAACTAAAAAAGATGGAAAGACATACTTCAGAATATGATGACTATGTAAACAGGATGACATGATATAACTATATAATGTGTTTATTAAATAGGTTGGCATGCCATAATTCACATACATTCACGGATAGAATGCCATAATTCAAAATATGATGACTGTAAACACTAAACATGATGAGATGATATAACTATATGATTGCTTTATTAAATGGGTTGCCATGCCATAATTCTGATAGATGATGTGTATGTACTATGTAAACATGATGGCATGATATAATTCAAATATATGATTTATATAGTAAGTAAGTAAGCAGATGGCAATCCATATAAGATGTAAAAACTAACCAGTGCAAGACAACATGCATGACATGGGTAATATAACCGTGCCAAGTTTGAGCATAGACCTCAGGGGGGGAAATAGGACTTGTCATCAGTCTCCGAATCCTCCTCTGAGGAGCTCTTTGTAGCCAGCAAGATGTCTGCTTCAGCAGGTAGCATTGTTTGCTTTGAATACCTTGTTTTCACTCCACATACTTCCATCACCGCTTCAAATGGCAGATGCACAGGAAGAGTAGTTGAATATACAAACATTGTCGACAAATGGAACACGTAATACAAAAAAATGATAGCATGATATAATTCACATACATGATGATTGGATAAACAGCATGACATTGCATAATTCACATATATAATGCCTTTGCAACAAGATAGCATTGCATAATTCACATATATAATGTCTTGCAACAAGATGGCAATTCATAATTCACATATATGGTAATTAGACACTGTACAGGTGGCATTCACACAAAGCATGTCTAAACTAATCAAATGACATAGAAATGCGAGACACCATACGCACGATATGAGCAACATAACCCTGCCAAATTAGAGCATACACCTCCGGGGGGGATAGTTGCTACGTCTTGAGCTAGCGTTGGTTCCCGAAGAGGAGAGGGTGATGCAGCAAGTGTAGCGTAAGTATTTCCCTCAGTTTTGAGAACCAAGGTATCAATCCAGTAGGTGGTGATACGTCTCCAACGTATCTATAATTTTTGATTGCTCCATGCTACTTTATCTACTGTTTTGGACTATATTGGGCTTTATTTTCCACTTTTATATTATTTTTGGGACTAACCTATTAACCGGAGGCCCAACCCAAAATTGCTGTTTTTTTGCCTATTTCAGTATTTCGAAGAAACAGAATATCAAACGAAGTCCAAATGGAAGGAAACCTTCAGGCGTGATTTTCTCATCGAACGTGATCCTGGAGACTTGGACCCTGCTCCAAGGAACAAAAGAGGCGGTCACGAGGGTGGGGGTGTGCCCCCCTGGGCGCGCCCCCTACCTTGTGGCCCCCTATTGATCCACCGACGTACTCCTTCCTCCTATAGATACCTACGTACCCCCGACAGATCAAAGGGGGGAGCCAAAAACCTAATTCCACTGCAGCAACTTTCTGTATCCACGAGATCCCATCTTGGGGCCTGTTCCGGAGCTCCACCGGAGGGGGCATCCACCACGGAGGGCTTCTACATCAACACCATAGCCCCTCCGATGAAGTGTGAGTAGTTTACTTCAGACCTTCGGGTCCATAGCTAGTAGCTAGATGGCTTCTTGTCTCGTTTTGGATCTCAATACAATGTTCTCCCCCTCTCTTGTGTAGATCTATTCGATGTAATCTTCTTTTTGCGGTGTGTTTGTTGAGACCGATGAATTGTGGGTTTATGATCCAGCTTATCTATGAATAATATTTGAATCTTCTCTGAATTCTTTTATGTATGATTGAGTTATGTTTGCATGTCTCTTCAAATTATCCATTTGGTTTGGCCAACTAGATTCGTAGTTCTTGCAATGGGGGAAGTGCTTAGCTTTGGGTTCAATCTTGTGGTGTCCTTTCCCAGTGATAGAAGGGGCAACAAGGCACGTATTGTATTGTTGCCATCGAGGATAAGAAGATGGGGTTTTTATTATATTGCATGAATTTATCCCTCTACATCATGTCATCTTGCTTAAGGCGTTACTCTATTTTTAACTTAATACTCTAGATGCATGCTGGATAGCGGTCGATGAGTGGAGTAATAGTAGTAGATGCAGAATCGTTTCGGTCTACTTGTCTTGGACGTGATGCCTATATACATGATCATACCTAGATATACTCATAACCATGCTTAATTCTATCAATTGCTCAACAGTAATTTGTTCACCCACCGTAGAATACTTATGCTCTTGAGAGAAGCCACTAGTGAAACCTATGGCCCCCAGTTCTATTCTCATCATATCAATCTCCATTACTTTAATACTTGCTTTGTTTTTACTTTGCCTTTTACTTTTTACTTTGCATCTCTATATCAAAAATCCCAAAAATATTATTTATCATCTCTATCAGATCTCACCCTCGTAAGTGACCGTGAAGGGATTGACAACCCCTAATCACGTTGGTTGCGAGTAGCTATCGTTTTGTGCAGGTACGAGGGACTTGTGCGTGGCCTCCTACTGGATTAATACCTTGGTTCTCAAAAACTGAGGGAAATACTTACGCTACTTTGCTGCATCATCCTCTCCTCTTCGGGGAAATCCAATGCAGTGCTCAAGAGGTAGCAAGAAGAATTTCTGGCGCCGTTGCCGGGGAGGCTCACGCAAGAGCAAGTCAACCATACCAAGTACCCATCACAATCCCTATCTCTCGGATTACACTATTTGCCATTTGCCTCTCGTTTTCCTCTCCCCCACTTCACCCTTGCCGTTTTATTCGCCCTCTCTTTCCCAATCTCCTACTCTTTTTCCCGTTGCCTTTTTCCTCGTCCATTTGTTTGTTCGTGTGTTGGATTGCTTGCCTGTCGCGATGGCTCTACCTAGATTTGGTAATCTTCACCTTAAAAGGCTAGAGGAGATCTAAAGCAATGTTAGAAAGTTTATGGTTTTGCAATTTGAGCATAATAATTTCTTTAGAAATGATCTTAAGGAACAAAAAAGTTTTATGAGTTATATGAGTAAAGAACTCGATGATATGTCTAAAGAATTTGATGGTATAAGAGCCCAAATTGCTCATCTTGAAAAGATGACCACTGAAATTTTGGATATGCAAGCTACCTTAGTCGATAAGATGGCGGCTAAACCGAATTCCTATGAAAATAAAGATGAAGATCTAGAAGTTATTGATGTGTCCCCCCATTAAATCTTTGTCTTGCAATATGAATCTTGATGAAACTGAATATGATCTTCATTTACCTAGAAGGCGTTCTAAGAATTCAGAGTTTTTAGACCTTGATGATGAAATTGATGAAAGTGGGATTGAAATAAATAAAAACGTAGATGTTGCTAAATCCACTATTTTGGATCTCAAGGAATTTAATTATGAAAATTGCTCTCTAATTGATTGTATTTCCTTGTTGCAATCCGTGCTAAATTCTCCTCATGCTTATAGTCAAAATAAGGCCTTTACCGAACACATTGTTGATGCCTTGATGCAATCTTATGAAGAAAAACTTGAGTTGAAAGTTTCTATCCCTAGAAAACTCTATGATGAGTGGGAACCTACTATTAAAATTAAAATTAAAAATTATGAGTTTCATGCCTTGTGTGATTTGGGTGCTAGTGTCTCCACTATCCCTAAAACTTTGTGTGATTTGCTAGATTTCCATGACTTTGATGATTGCTCTCTAAACTTGCATCTTGCGGATTCCACTATAAAAAAGCCTATGGGAAGAATTAATGATGTTCTTATTGTTTCAAATAGGAATTATGTGCCCATAGATTTTATCGTTCTTGATATAGATTGCAATTCTTCATGTCCTATTATTCCTGGTAGACCTTTTCTTAGAACGATTGGTGCAATTATTGATATGAAGGAAGGGAATATTAGATTCCAATTTCCCTTAAAGAAGGGTATGGAACACTTACCTAGAAAGAAAATAAAATTACCATATGAATCTATCATGAGAGCCACTTATGGATTGCCTACCAAAGATGGCAATACCTAGATCTATCCTTGCTTTTATGCCTAGCTAGGGGCATTAAACGACAGCGCTTGTTGGGAGGCAACCCAATTTTCTTTTTTCTTTTTTTTGCTTTTGCTTCTGTTTAGGAATAAATAATCCATCTAGCCTCTGTTTAGATGTGGTTTTATGTTTTAATTAGTGTTTGTGCCAAGTAGAACCTATAGGATAACCTACGATGATAGTTGATTTGATTCTGCTGAAAAATAGTAACTTTGCGCGCACGAATATAATTTTGTTAAATCACAGGAATGTGATTTTGCGTTGATTCTTTTTTTCTGATGTTCAATAGACAAATTGTACAGGACTTCCTATTTTGGTAGGAGTTTTAGAGTTTCAGAAGTTTGCGTTAGTTACAGATTGCTACAGACTGTTCTGTTTTTGACAGATTCTGTTTTTCGTGTGTTGTTTGCTTATTTCAATGCATCTATGGTTAGTAACTAAGTTTATAAACCATAAAAAAGTTGGAATACAGTAGGTTTAAAACCAATATAAATAAATAATGAGTTCATTGCAGTACCTTAAAGTAGATTTTTGTTTTCTTTCACTAACGGAGCTCACGAGATTTCTATTGAGTTTTGTGTTGTGAAGTTTTCAAGTTTTGGGTGAATTCTTTTGATGGATTATGTAACAAGGAGTGGCAAGAGCCTAAGATTGGGGATGCCCATGGAACCCCCAAGATAATCCAAGGACACCAAAAAGTCAAAGCTTGGGGATGCCCCGGAAGGCATCCCCTCTTTCGTCTACTTCCATCGGTAATTTACTTGGAGCTATATTTTTATTCACCACATGATATGTGTTTTGCTTGGAGCGTCTTGTATTATTTGCGTATTTGCTTGTTAGTTTACCACAATAATCCTTGATGTACACACCTTTTGAGGGAGCCATTCACAAATTAGAATTTGCTAGAATACTCTATGTGCTTCACTTATATCTTTTGAGCTTGATAGTTTTGCTCATAGTGCTTCACTTATATCTTTTGAGCATGATAATTTTTGCTCTAGTGCTTCACTTAGATCTTTTAGAGCATGGTGGTGGATTTGTTTTAAAGAAACTATTGATCTCTCATGCTTCCCTTAGATTATTTTGAGAGTCATCAATAGCATGGTAATTTGCTTAACATTAATATACTTGGTATTCAAGATATGTGAAACTTTCTTTTGAGTGCGTTGAATACTAAGATAAGTTTGATGCTTGATAATTGTTTTGAGATATGGAGGTGATAATATAAAAGTGATGCTAGTTGGGTGATTGTGAATTTAAAGAATGCTTGTGTTGAAGTTTGTGATTCCCGTAGCATGCACGTATGGTGAACCGCTTTGTGATGAAGTTGGAGCACAATTTTATTTCTTGATTGTCTTCCTTATGAGTGGCGGTCGGGGACGAGCGATGGTCCTTTCCTACCAATCTATCCCCCTAGGAGCATGCGCGTAGTGCTTTGGTTTTTTATGACTTCTAAATTTTTGCAACAAGTGCATGAGTTCTTTTGATTAATGTTGAGTCCATGGATTATACGCACCCTTTCACCCTTCCATTATTGCTAGCCTCTCTTGTGCCGCGCAACTTTCGCCGGTACCTTACACCCACCATATACCTTCCTCTAAACAGCCACCATACCTACCTATTATGGCATTACCATAGCCATTCCAAGATATATTGCCATGCAACTTTCCACTGTTCCGTTCATATGACACACATTACTTTTGTCATATTGCTTTTTGCATGAACATGTAGTTGACATTGTATTTGTAGCAAGGCCACCTTCATAATTTTCATATATGTCGCTCTTGATTCACTGCATATCCCGGTACACCACCGGAGGCATTCATATAGAGTCATATCTTGTTCTAAGTATCGAGTTGTAATTGTTGAGTTGTAAGAAAAATAAAAGTGTGATGATCATCATTATTAGAGCATTGTGCCAGTGAGGAAAGGATGATGGAGGCTATGATTCCCCCACAAGTCGGGATGAGACTTCGGACTTTACAAAAAGAAAAAAAGAGAAAAAAAGAGAAAAAAAAGAGGCCATAAAAAAGAGAAAAGGCCCAAAGAAATAAAAAAAAGAGAAAAAGAAAAAAAATGAGAGAAAAATAGAGAAGGGACAATGCTACTATCTCTTTTTCCACACTTGTGCTTCAAAGTAGCACCGTAATCTTCATGATAGAGAGTCTCATATGTTGTCACTTTCATATACTAGTGGGAATTTTTCATTATAGAACTTGGATTGTATATTCCAATGATGGGCTTCCTCAAAAGTGCCCTAGGTCTTCGTGAGCAAGCAAGTTGGATGCACACCCACTTAGTTTCTTTTGTTGAGCTTTCATATATTCATAGCTCTAGTACATCCGTTGCATGGCAATCCCTACTCACTCACATTGATATCTATTAGTGGGCATCTTCATAGCCCGTTGATACGCCTAGTTGATGTGAGACTATCTTCTCCTTTTTTGTCTTCTCCACAACCACCATTCTACTCCACATATAGTGCTATGTCCATTGCTCACACTCATGTATTGCGTGAAAGTTGAAAGAGTTTGAGATTATTAAATATGAAACAATTGCTTGGATTGTCATTGGGGTTGTGCATGATTAAATACTTTGTGTGATGAAGACAGAGCAACAGCTAGACTATATGATTTTGTAGGGATAACTTACTTTAGCCATGTTATTTTGAGAAGACATGATTGCTTTGATTAGTATGCTTGAAGTATTATTATTTTTATGTCAATATGAACTTTTGTCTTGAATCTTTCGGATCTGAATATTCATGCCACAATTAAGAAGATTTACATTGAAATTATGCCAAAGTATCACTCCGCATCAAAAATTCTCTTTTTATCATTTACCTACTCGAGGATGAGGAGGAATTAAGCATGGGGATGCCTGATACGTCTCCAACATATCTATAATTTTTGATTGCTCCATGCTACTTTATCTACTGTTTTGGACTATATTGGGCTTTATTTTACACTTTTATATTATTTTTTGGACTAACCTATTAATCGGAGGCCCAACCCAGAATTGCTGTTTTTTGCCTATTTCAGTGTTTCGAAGAAACAGAATATCAAACGGAGTCCAAACGGAATGAAACCTTCGGGAACGTGATTTTCTCACCGAACGTGATCTAGGAGACTTGGACCCTGCTCCAAGGAACAAAAGAGGCGGTCACGAGGGTGGGGGGCGCCCCCTGGGCGCGCCCCCTACCTCGTGGGCCCCCTGTTGCTCCCCCAACGTACTCCTTCCTCCTATATATACCTACGTACCCCCACAGATCAAAGTGGGAGCCAAAAACCTAATTCCACCGCCGCAACTTTCTGTATCCATGAGATCCCATCTTGGGGCCTGTTCCGGAGCTCCGCCCGAGGGGGCATCCACCACAGAGGGCTTCTACATCAACACCATAGCCCCTCCAATGAAGTGTGAGTAGTTTACTTCAGACCTTCGGGTCCATAGCTAGTAGCTAGATGGCTTCTTCTCTCTTTTTGGATCTCAATACAATGTTCTCCCCCTCTCTTCTGGAGATCTATTCGATGTAGTCTTCTTTTTGCGGTGTGTTTGTTGAGACCGATGAATCGTGGGTTTATGATCCAGCTTATCTATGAATAATATTTGAATCTTCTCTGAATTCTTTTATGTATGATTGAGTTATCTTTGCAAGTCTCTTCGAATTATCCGTTTGGTTTGGCCAACTAGATTGGTAGTTCTTGCAATGGGAGAAGTGCTTAGATTTGGGTTCAATCTTGCGGTGTCATTTCCCAGTGACAGATGGGGTAGCAAGGCACATATTGTATTGTTGCCACCGAGGATAAAAACATGGGTTTTTTTATTATATTGCATGAATTTATCCCTCTACATCATGTCATCTTGCTTAAGGCGTTACTCTGTTTTTAACTTAATACTCTAGATGCATGCTGGATAGCGGTCGATGAGTGGAGTAATAGTAGTTGATG
This sequence comes from Triticum dicoccoides, assembly GCF_002162155.2. Lineage (NCBI taxonomy): Eukaryota > Viridiplantae > Streptophyta > Magnoliopsida > Poales > Poaceae > Triticum > Triticum dicoccoides. Next base: position 164,443,322 of record NC_041385.1, on the reverse strand, counting down.
CAGAATCGTTTCGGTCTACTTGTCTTGGACGTGATGCCTATATACATGATCATACCTAGATATACTCATAATTATTCTTAATTCTGTCAATTGCTCAACAGTAATTTGTTCACCCACAGTAGAATACTTATGCTCTTGAGAGAAGCCACTAGTGAAACATATGGCCCCCGGGTCTATTCTCATCATATCAATCTCCATTACTTTAATACTTGCTTTGTTTTTACTTTGCCTTTTACTTTTTACTTTGCATCTCTATATCAAAAATACCAAAAAAATTATTTATCATCTCTATCATATCTCACCCTCGTAAGTGACCGTGAAGGGATTGACAACCCCTAATCGCGTTGGTTGCGAGTAGCTATCGTTTTGTGCAGGTACAAGGGACTTGTGCGTGGCCTCCTACTAGATTGATACCTTGGTTCTCAAAAACTGGGGGAAATACTTACGCTACTTTGCTGCATCATCCTCTCCTCTTCGGGGAAATCCAACGCAGTGCTCAAGAGGTAGCAGGAGGCTCCTCAAAAGTCCCACGCACCTACACAGACAAACTGAGAACTCGCAACCAACGCAATAAAGGGGTTGTCAATCCCTTCACGGCCAGTTACGAAAGTGAGATCTGATAGAGATACTATGATAAGATAAATATATTTTTGGTATTTTATAATATAGATGCAAATAGTAAAGATGCAAATAAAAGTAGATTGAAAGCAAATATGATAAGAGATAGACCCGGGGACCATATGTTTCACTAGAGGCTTCTCTCGATATAGCATAAGTATTACGGTGGGTGAACAAATTACTGTCGAGCAATTGATAAAAAAGCGCATAGTTATGAGATTATCTAGGCATGATCATGTATATAGGCATCATGTCCATAACAAGTAGACCGAATCCTGCCTGCATCTACTACTATTACTCCACACATCGACTGACTCCTGCCTGCATCTAGAGTATTAAGTTCATAAGAACAGAGTAACGCATTAAGCAAGATGACATGATGTAGAGGGATAAACTCATGCAATATGATGTAAACCCCATCTTGTTATCCTCGATGGCAACAATACAATACGTGTCTTGCAACCCTTTCTGTCACTGGGTAAGAACACCGCAAGATTGAACCCAAAGCTAAGCACTTCTCCCATGGCAAGAAAGACCAATCTAGTAGGCCAAAGCAAACTGATAATTCGAAGAGACTTGCAAAGATAACTCAATCATACATAAAAGAATTTAGAGAAGATTCAAATATTATTCATAGATAAACTTTATCATAAACCCACAATTCATCGGATCTCGACAAACACACCGCAAAAAGAGATTACATCGAATAGATCTCCACAAGAGAGGGGGAGAGCATTGTATTGAGATCCAAAAAGAGAGAAGAAGCCATCTAGCTAATAACTATGGACCCGAAGGTCTGTGGTAAACTACTCACAACTCATCGGAGAGGCCATGGTGTTGATGTAGAAGCGCTCCATGGTTGATTCCCCCTCCGGCAGAGTGCCGGTGAAGGCTCCAAGATGGGATCACGCGGATACAGAAGGTTACAGCAATGGAAATTGTGTTTCGTGGTGCTCCTGGATGTTTTCGGGGTCTGTAGGTATATATAGGAGGAAGAAGTACGTCGGTGGACGCCCGAGGGGCCCATGAGATAGGGGGGCGCGCCCTATAGGGGGGGGGCTATCTCGTGGGGGTCCTCGGGAGCTTCTTGACTTGCACTCCAAGCTCTCCGGATCACGTTCGTTCCAAAAATCACGCTCCCGAAGGTTTCATTCCGTTTGGACTCTGTTTGATATTCCTTTTCTTCGAAATACTGAAATATGAAAAAAAACAGCAATACGGGCTGGGCCTCCGGTTAGTAGGTTAGTCCCAAAAATGATATAAATGTGTAAAATAAAGCCCATAAACATCCAAAATGGGTAATATAATAGCGTGGAACAATCAAAAATTATAGATACGTTGGAGACGTATCAAGCATCCCTAATCTTAATTCCTGCTCGTCCTCGAGTAGATAAATGATAAAAAGGAATTTTTTATGTGGAGTGCTACCTAGCATAATTTATAATGTAATTCTTTTTATTGTGGCATGAATGTTCAGATCCAAATGATTCAAGATAGAAGCTTATAAAACATAAAAATAATAATGCTTCAAAGCATACTAACAAATAATCATGTCCTATCAAAATAGCATAGCCAAAGAAAGCTTATCCCTACAAAATCATATAGTTAGGCCATGCTTCATTTTCATTACACAAAATACTCCCATCATGCACAACCCCGATGACGAGCCGAGCAATTGTTTCATACTTTTTAACGCGCTTCAGCGTTTTCAACTCTTACGCAATACATGAGCGTAAGCCATGGACATAACACTATGGTGGTATATGGTGGTGGTTGTGAGGACAAAAAGAGGGAGAAAATAGTCTCACATCAACTAGGCGTACTAACGGGCTATATGGAGATGCCCATTAATAGATATCAATGTGAGTGAGTAGGGATTGCCATGCAACGGATGCACTAGAGCTATAAATATATGAAAGCTCAACGAAAGAAACTAAGTGGGTGTGCATCCAACTTGCTTGCTCATGAAGACCTAGGGCGTTTTGAGGAAGCCCATCATTAGAATATACAAGCCAAGTTCTATAATGAAAAATTCCCACTTAGTATATGAAGATCATGGTGCTATTTTGAAGCACAAGTGTGGAAAAAGAGATAGTAGCAATTGTCCCTTCTCTCTTTTTCTCTCATTTTATTTTTTCTCTTTATTTTCTTTTTCTTTTTTTCTTTCTCCTTTTTTTTTCTTTTCTTTGGACTTTTTTTTTCTTTTTAGCCTTTCTCAATTTTTTCCTTTTCTCCTCTTTTTCTTTCTTTTTGTAAAGTCCGAAGTCTCATCCCGAGTTGTGGGGGAATCATAGCCTTCATCATCCTTTCCTCACTAGGACAATACTCTAATAATGAATATCATCACACTTTTATGGATTTACAACTCAAGAATTACAACTCAAAGCTAGAACAAGATATGACTCTATATGAATGCCTCCGACGGTGTACCGGGATATGCAATGAATCAAGAGCGACATGTATGAAAATTATGAAGGTGGCCTTGCCACAAATACAATGTCAACTACATGATCATGCAAAGAGCAATATGACAATGATGGAACGTGTCATAATAAACGGAACGGTGGAAAGTTGCATGGAAATATATCTCGGAATGGCTATGGAAATGCCATAATAGGTAGGTATGGTGGCTGTTTTGAGGAAGGTAAATAAAGGGTTTATGATATCGGCGAAAGTTGCGCGATAATAATAAAGGCTAGCAAAGTAAAAGGACGAGTGTGCATATGTCCATGGACTCACATTAGTCAAAAAAGAACTGATATAGTTATTGTAAAAGTCTACATTGCCCTTGAAGCAAAGTACTACTACGCATGCCCCAAGAGGGATAGATTGGTAGGAAAAGACCATCGCTCGTCCCCGACTGCCACTCATAAGGAAGACAATCGAAAGAGCACCTCATGCAAAAAATTTGTCACACAACTTTTACCATATGTGCATGCTACGGGACTTGCCAACTTCAACAAAAGTATTTATCAATTTTATAATTACCCACTAGCACGACCCTAACATTACTACCTTTATATCTCAAAACAATTATCAAGCAACAAGTTGATCATAGCATCCAATTCTTTTTCTATGATAGTTTTTATTATACCCAACTTGGATGCTCATCATTCTAAGACCAACTTTGTAACCATAGCAAATACCATGCTGTTCTAAAAGACTCTCAAAATAATATAAGTGAAGCATGAGATACTAGCAATTTCTTCAAAATTATTCCACCGCCTTGCTCTAAAAGATATAAGTGAAGCACTAGAGCATAAACTATGAAGCTCAAAAGATATAAGTGAAGCACATAGAGTATTCTAGCAAATTCTAATCAAATAGGCTTCTCCCAAAAGGTTTGTACAGCAAGGATGATTTTGGTAAACTAAAAAGCAAAGACTAATGTAATACACGATGCTCCAGGCAAAACACATATCATGTGGCGAATAAAAATATAGCTCCAAGTAAAGTTACCAATGAACGAAGACGAAAGAGGGGATGCCTTCCCGGGGCATCCCCAAGCTTAGGCTTTTGGCTATCCTTGAATATCTTGGGGTGCCATGGGCATCCCCAAGCTTAGGCTCTTTCCACTCCTTATTCCATAGTCCATAAAAGCTTCACCCAAAACTTGAAAACTTCACAACACAAAACTCAACAGGAAATCTTATAAGCTCCGTTAGTGAAAGAAAATAAAACCACCACATAAGGTACAGCCATGAACTCATTCTTTATTTATTTTGGTGTTTAACCTACTGTATTACAACTTCCTTATGGTTTATAAACTAATTTACTAGCCATAGATGCATTGAAATAAGCAAACATCACACGAAAAACACAATCTGTCCAAAACAGAATAGTCTGTAGCAATCTGTAACTAACGCAAACTTCTGGAACTCTAAAAATCCTACCAAAATAGGAAGTACTGGAAAATTTGTTTATTGATCATAAGCAAAAAGAATCAATGCAAAAGCACGTTTCTGTGATGAATTTTTTCTCATGAGCGCAAAGTTTCTGTTTTTCAGCAGAATCAAATCAACTATCATCATAGGTTATCCTATAGGTTCTACTTGGCACAAACACTAACTAAAAGATAAAAAAACATCTAAGCAGAGAGTAGATGCAAGATTTATTCCTAAACAGGAGCAAAAACAAAAAAACATAAAGAAAAATTGGGTTGCCTCCCAACTAGCGCTATCGTTTAACGCCCCTAGCTAGGCATAAAAGCGAACATAGATCTAACGAGTGCCATCTTTGGAACTAAATTCATAAGTAACACGCATGATAGATTCATAAGGTAATTTGAATTTCTTTCTTGGAAAGTGCTCCATGCCTTTCTTTCAGGGAAATTGGAATCTAATGTTCCCTTCCTTCATATCAGTAATCGCACCAATCGTTCTAAGGAAAGGTCTACCAAGAATAATAGGGCAAGAAAGATTGCAATCTATATCAAGAACGATAAAATCTGCGGGCACCAAATTTCTATTTGCAACAATAAGAACATCATTGATCCTTACCATAGGCTTTTTAATGGTGCAATCCGCAAGGTGCAAATTTAAAGAGCAAACTTCAAGATCATGGAAACCTAGAATATCACATAAAGTTTTCGGAATCGTGGAAACACTAGCACCCAAATCACATAAAGCAAAACACTCATAATCTTTAATTCTAATCTATATAGTAGGTTCCCACTCATCATTAAGTTTTCTAGGTATAGAAACTTCCAAATTAAGTTTTTCATCATAAGATTGCATCAAGGCATCAACAATATGTTTGGTAAAATCTTTATTTTGACTATAAGCATGAGGAGCATTAACAACGGATTGCAACAAGGAAATACAACCTTTTAAAGAGCAATTATCATAGTCAAATTCCTTAAAATCCGAGATAGTGGGTTCAACATTATTAGAAGTTGATGATTCTCCAATCTCACTCTTACCAAATTTAGCATTAAGATCTAAAGACTTCGAATTCTTGGGACGCCTTTTAGGCAAAGTTGATTCATCATCAGTACCATAATCATCAAAATTCATATTGCAAAACATAAACTAATAGGAGACGCATCAATAACTTTAAGATCCTCATCATTATTTTCACGGAAACTTGAAGAACACGCTTTTATAAAGCTTTCTTTTTTAGCATGCAATCTAGCGGTTCATTCCTTACACTCATCAATGGAAATTCTCATTACTTTGAGGGACTCATTTATATCATGCTTAGGAGGGGAAGATCTAATTTTAAGAGAATCAACGTCAAGCAAAAGTCTATCAACGTTCCTAGCCAAATAATCAACTTTGAGCAATTTTTCTTCAAGCAAAGCATTAAAATTCTTTTGAGAAATCATAAATTCTTTCACACTATTCTTAAAATCAGAGGGCATATTATTAAAATTACCATAAGTATTATTGTAGGAATTTCCATAATTATTAGAGGAATTACTAAGGAACGGTCTAGCATTAAAGTTTCCTCTATAGGCATTGTTTCCAAAACTATTCCTACCACCAAAATTCACATCCATAGATTCATTATTATTATCAATCAAAGAAGACAAAGGCATATCATTAGGATCAAGAGGAGTATTTTTAGTAGCAAACATCTTCATAAGTTCATCCTTGTTTCCACTCAAAACATTGATTTCTTCTATAGCATGCACTTTTTTACTAGAAGATCTTTCAGTGTGCCATTGAGAATAATTAGCCATAATATTATCAAGAAGTTTTGTAGCATCTCCTAACGTGATTTCCATAAACTTGCCTCCCGCGGCCGAATCTAAGAGATTTCTAGAAGCAAAGTTCAAACCGGCATAGAAATTTTGTATGATCATCCATAAATTCAAACCATGAGTAGGGCAATTGCGAAGCATCAATTTCATTCTTTCCCAAGATTGGGAAACATGCTCATGATCAAGTTGTTTAAAATTCATAATATCGTTCCTAAGAGTGATGATCTTGGCGGGAGGAAAATACTTAGAGATAAAAGCATCTTTGCACTTGTTCCAAGAATCAATACTATTTTTAGGCAAAGACGAAAACCAAACTTTAGCATGATCTCTAAGTGAAAACGGAAATAACTTCAATTTGACAATGTTGTTATCCGTATCTTTCTTCTTTTTCATATCACACAACTCAACAAAATTGTTTAGATGAGTAGCGGCATCTTCACTAGGAAGGCCGGCAAATTGATCTTTCATAACGAGATTCAGCAAAGCAGCATTGATTTCACAAGACTCAACATCATTAAGAGGAGCAATCGGAGTACTAAGGAAATCATTATTATTGGCATTCAAGAAATCACACAATTTGGTATTATCTTCCGCCATGGCAATAAGTAATCCAATACACAAGCAAGCAGAAAAACGACAAGCGAAAAGAGAGAGGAGATTGGGAAAGAGAGGGCGAATAAAACGGCAAAGGTGAAGTGGGGGAGAGGAAAACGAGAGGCAAATAACGTAAAAGCGAGGGAGATGGGTTTGTGATGGGTACTTGGTATGTCTTGACTTGAGCGAAGACCTCCCCGGAACGGCGCCAGAAATCCTTCTTGCTACGTTTTGAGCTAGCGTTGGTTTTCCCCGAAGAGGAGAGGGTGATGCAGCAAGTGTAGCGTAAGTATTTCCCTCAGTTTTGAGAACCAAGGTATCAATCCAATAGGAGGCTCCTCAAAAGTCCCACGCACCTACACAAACAAACTGAGAACTCGCAACCAACGCAATAAAGGGGTTGTCAATCCCTTCACGGCCACTTACGAAAGTGAGATCTGATAGAGATAGTATGATAAGATAAATATATTTTTGGTATTTTATAATATAGATGCAAAAAGTAAAGATGCAAATAAAAGTAGATTGAAAGCAAATATGATAAGAGATAGACCCGGGGGCCATAGGTTTCACTAGAGGTTTCTCTCGAGATAGCATAAGTATTACGGTGGGTGAACAAATTACTGTCGAGCAATTGATAGAAAAGCACATAGTTATGAGATTATCTAGGCATGATCATGTATATAGGCATCATGTCCATAACAAGTAGACCGACTCCTTCCTGCATCTACTACTATTACTCCACACATCGACTGACTCCTGCCTGCATCTAGAGTATTAAGTTCATAAGAACAGAGTAACGCATTAAGCAAGATGACATGATGTAGAGTGATAAACTCATGCAATATGATGTAAACCCCATCTTGTTATCCTTGATGGCTACAATGCAATACGTGTCTTGCAACCCTTTCTGTCAATGGGTAAGAACACCGCAAGATTGAACCCAAAGCTAAGCACTTCTCCCATGGCAAGAAAGACCAATCTAGTAGGCCAAAGCAAACTGATAATTCGAAGAGACTTGCAAAGATAACTCAATCATTCATAAAAGAATTCAGAGAAGATTCAAATATTATTCATAGATAAACTTGATCATAAACCCACAATTCATCGGATCTCGACAAACACACCACAAAATGAGATTACATCGAATAGATCTCCACAAGAGAGGGGGAGAACATTGTATTGAGATCCAAAAAGAGAGAAGAAGCCATCTAGCTAATAACTATGGACCCGAAGGTCTGTGGTAAAATACTCACAACTCATCGAAGAGGCTATGGTGTTGATGTAGAAGCCCTCCATGGTTGATTCCCCCTCCGGCAGAGTGCCGACGAAGGCTCCAAGATGGGATCTTGCGGATACAGAAGGTTACAGTGGTGGAAATTGTGTATTGTGGTGCTCCTGGATGTTTTCGGGGTCTGTAGGTATATATAGGAGGAAGAAGTACGTCGGTGGACGCCCGAGGGGCCCACGAGACAGGGGGCGCGCCCTACAGGGGGGGGCAGCCCCCTATCTCGTGGGGTCCTCGGGAGCTTCTTGACTTGCACTCCAAGCTCTCCGGATCACGTTCGTTCCAAAAATCACGCTCCCGAAGGTTTCATTCCGTTTGGACTCCGTTTGATATTCCTTTTCTTCGAAATACTGAAATAGGCAAAAAAAAACAGCAATACGGGCTGGGCCTTCGGTTAGTAGGTTAGTCCCAAAATTATATAAATGTGTAAAATAAAGCCCATAAACATCCAAAAGGGGTAATATAATAGCATGTAACAATAAAAAATTATAGATACGTTGGAGATGTATCAATAGGACTGGTCATCTGTCTCTAAATCCTCCTCTGAGGTACTATCCGTAACCAGCGAGATATGCGCTTCGTCAGATAGCATAGTCTGCTCTGAAGACCTTGTTTTCACTCCAGAATTTGCCATCACCATGTCAAATGGCTGATGCACATGAAGAGCAGTTGAATGTATGAACATTGTTGAGAAATGTAATATGTAACGAAAAAAGGATGGCCTTATATAATTTACAGATAAGATGACTGGCTAAGGAGGATGGCATTGAAAAATTCACATATATGATGCCTGGCTAAACAAGATGGTGTTTCATAATTCACATAAACGATGAATAAACTAAACAGATGGCATTCACACAAAGGATGTCTAAACTAAGCAGATGATATATTTGATGTATAAAGTAAGCAATGCAAAGCACCATATGCATGATATAACCAACATCAACATGCCAAGTTAGAGCAAAGACCTCAGGGGGTAAACAGGAGTGGTCTTCTCCTTCTGAATCCCCCTTAGAACAGATATCTTCCTCTCGATTACAATCCGAAATGGGTGGAGGGGGGCTGCCTTTGCGCCTACCATGGAGTGACCTCTGCATGAAATTTTATTGCCACGCAAGGCTCGTCTCTTTTGCTCTACATGTTCAGTTCCATTGTTTATAATAACTGTCATGCATAGGAATAAAACATAGTGAGATTATGTAAGGAGTGCATGCAGAAATCCAGAGTGATGGTAGCCACCTGTGGATAGACCCAAAACCAATAATAGCAGGCAGCTAATGGCTTCAGTTAAAAAATACAGATAATGGCTTCTTTACTGTTGTTTCCCACCCAACATGAAACTCATAGTAGACACCAGAGATTAACCATGTAATAGATAGATACTATTGATTGCGGCCCCGATATGTACCCCACAACCATTTAAAAACTCAAGTTTGACCATTAGTTTGGTGCTGACTCAGAGTCTAACCAGTGAACAAGACGATAAAGTAGCATGTAATATTAAGTGATGCATAACATAAGCAGACACAAAAGAGTGCGGCCTCTCTTGCGGACCCATGTAGTCCTCGAGGTCATCTGCTCAGTTGATGATGGTAATGCAGTTTTCATGGCTGCCAGTGGCGGGGAAGAAGATCTGAGGCGGTGAAAGACAGTTTGGAGGCCGGATCCCTGCTGTGCTGGACCCTTCTATCGTTGGAGCAGCTGAGCTGGGGTGGACGACGGTGCAGCAGGAGTGGGACAAACCATGCAAGGTTTTCTTTGACAACTATCTGTAAGAGAAGTAATTCTGTAAGGGCTCGTTTGAATTGGAGGATTCCAACAATGCAGGGATAGGAAATAGACTAGAATAGGATAGGAATGCACGTGCAAAATAGAGAATTTAAAAACACAGGATTTATGCCAATCTGGGTGTTTGATTCACAAGAATTGGAAGATCACAGGATGCAAAGAAGCATGGTGAGATTAAGTCAAACCACAAGAGAATGTACGGTTATAATGCTATTATGCTACTATCTCTTAGTCTTGTGCTTCATGAATAGGAATTTGAAAAGGAGGACAAGTGAAAATTAAAATTCCTACGTTTTTCCTTTCAAGGAGACACTAAAGGAACAAATCCTACAGTTTTCCTTTGCTCCATTTCTTTGAACCAAATTCATGAATAGTAGTACCATAGGAAACTTTCCAATTCCGATGGTTTCATTCACTTTTCCTTTCAAGCACTGGCGATTCTAGTAGGCAGGCTTGAGCAAGGAAAAGCCTACACTAAGAAAATGTTTTTGTGCTACTTCTATTACTTTGGACCCAGGCCACTGCCCTACTAGCTCAACTCCGAGGGCCATCGACAAATGCACAGCTCAAACGCGAGATAAATAATGATGGCGTTCAAGAGAGTCCATCACGGATAGCTAAGTTGCCTGGTACCTCACTGATTGTCATATAGTAGGATAAAATAATTGTATTTACTGTTACTACGTGTGCTCAGTGGACAATATATATAACATGTAGAGTAAAAAAGAGATGCAACAAGTGTAGAATCTCTTTGGCAAAGCCATGTCGATCTCAGCGTGATTGGGTTGGCCGGTGAGGATGCTCCGACTGACTTGGCTATCGGAGGAGGGGAAGAAGATCTTAGGCATCTGGAGATGGAGCCCGAGGTACTGCTCCGCTATGATGGAGGGTTTCGTTGTTGGAGCTGCTCCAGTGACTTGTACGACGTGGAGGCTGAAGCAGGACAAGAGATACAACGTTAACCTGAGTGGAATTCTAATAGCATCTCTAATAGATGACGTAAAATACATAACCACAAAGTGCTAGATGTAAAATACAACAGCCGCTCATCTCTGAACTTAACTGTCGAAACTGAATTTAACTGTCGAAACTGAACTTAGCTGTCGACACTGAATTTTGATGTCGAAATTGAATTTTACTGTCGAAACTGAACGCACTAGCAAGGTGAGGCTACACGTCAGTCGACTGACTTTTTCATCTCTGGTCAGTCGATTTTGCAGCCGTTGGATACGAAATCAAGGGCTTGCAGTTCATCTTCAACCTCTACCCCCCTGAGCCGCCAGCCCCCACCGGCCAAACAGCCGCCCCACACCGCCTGCGGCCGGTGGTGTGCCGCCCCGCCTGCCCTGAAAACACTCCCCACCGCCAGTCCGCCGCCGCCGCAGCCATCCCTCTAGGCACCCCCGTGCCGAGCTTTTTCTTTGGCGGTCCCCACACCACCGCCTCACCACCACCGGCGACCATCGCCCCCACCCTGAACCCTAAGATAGATAGTGGGGTACCTCTTCGGCGAGCCCCCCTCCCCGCTACGGCGGGTTCTTCCTTAACTCTGGCGAGCCCCCCCACCCCCTGAAAATTGACTGAACCAAAAGTCGATTCAGTCGATTGAAGTGTAGCTAAATCGGAGTAGCATCGCAAGCAAGAGAAAGAGCGAGAGCAGCAGCGCGAGCAAGAGCAAACCAGGCAGGGGACCGAGAGCAAGAGCAGAGCAGCAGGGCGAGCGAGAGCTAAAGCAGCAACATATCCTACTGATGTGGACATTGTCGCCGAGGGAGCGACGCTATGGATGAAGTGGCCGGCGACGCCACCGTGGATGGAGCCGCGCCGTGTCGGCTCAGGACTCGGCATTGGCAGCACCGTGAGATCGAATTAAGAAGAAAATGCGGCAATTAGAGTACAACCTCTTTGGTGGTGCCAATTAGGCCGCATCTTCATCCGAGGAAATGGTGATGATGATGCTCTTTTGGTGGTGCAGGTGAAGACGGTGGTGTGGGAATGGAGGTGGCACGAAAGACGAGGGGAACGTCGGGGCAGCTCCTTGGATGTGGACGACGGGGTGGCTGAACCGGCAGGACGACTAGATCAACGACAGATCCTCATCCGGTACGGTGGATGAGGGACGTTGAGGTGTTGCTGTGGACGCCATCGTCGGGGAACAGGCTCCGGCTGGGTGGCGGACAGAGGAGGGTGTGGGGCTTTGCAGGTTTTCCCGGCCTCGGTGTATGAATGGGTGTGCGGATGGGATGGGAGTGGGGAACCATGGCTGAGGGACGCGCTTGTCCGAAATGTGGGGTAAGTTACGAAAGTACCCCCATCGATTTGAGGCGGTTCTTTTGGTTCAAGGGTATCACGGGCATTTCACGTGTCGGGATTTCACAGGAGGTGGGAGTTTTCGCGCGCGTTGTAATTTTGGAATAGCAAGGCGCGGGTTGAGATGGAGGGTGTTGTCGGAGCGCAATGAGACAAAGATATATCTTAAATATTTCGGGCTAACAAGGCGTGGGTTGAAATTTCCGGACAAGCCTAACATGTACTGTACCAAATCAATTCGCACTAAAAATGTCATTCAAACTTTGAATTCATGTTATGTTCAACTAAAATATTTCGCTACGTGTATAATGCATGCAACCTACTACTCAAATGAAAGTTTTAGTGCATTCCAAACGTATATACTACCGCTTCAATATGAACTAAATTTGAATTCGTTTCTCTATTTGAATAAGATCTACAATAATGGTTGTTGTGAAGTCAAAGCATTTGAATTCGTTTCTCTGTTTTAATAAGATCTAGAATCATCATTATTGTCAAGTTAAACCATCGTTTGTGTATTATCTTCACAGCACACCACATGATTAGTCTCGAGTTACATATGAACTATGTGTACTATATGAACTCGAACTCGATTTTTTGGATCCACTTTATGTTGATTTCAAATCACATTACATTTCAAGCTCTAGCTAGATCTTCATAATCTAAACCATGTCTCATATGTATAATGTGTTTATTACATTATGTATGGTGCCCTGCCCCCTACGCCTACAAGTATTTAGATGTGAGTTGCAAACACCACACATTACCACAAATTCAAATAAAATGTGAGAATGTTCGATATATAGTATTGTTTAGATTGTTAGATATTTAGTTGTAAGCTGCAAACGCCACACATTATCACAAATACAAATAAAATGTGAGATTGTTTGATGTATAGTATGGTTTAGATTGTTCAACATTTAGCTGTGAGTTGCAAATGCCATGCATTATCACATTATGGTGTAACATGTGCAAAACCACAGCATGCGTATCACCGCTATATTCATGCAAGCATATGTTTAATACACTATGATCTCCTATTCAAATATATGGATTCACTTTCATATCAAATTATGATCTTTGTTAGTCTCTTACACCCACACAATCCTCTAACCTTTGTAGCTACCACTAACTTTCTCTCATGCATGCACACACCCTCCTCGCCCTCCCCCTCCCTCAGCATTCTATCCATCGCGCACATTCATTTTTTTTCTTTAGGTCATTCTCCTAGAGTCTCCACAACTCCTTTCCGACACACACCGATCGATAAACCTCTCCAGCGATGTCTGTCTACAACATACACACGCACCTTCAATGTCATTGCCTCATGTCTCTCATACGATCCCACACATGTGTAAACTCTCGCCCCACTTTTCATCGATCTCACAACCGCACACTCCTCCCCCTATCTAGCTAGTAGCTGGGCCTCTCGCACCATCTCCTAGCTCCATTCTCTCTGTCTATCCGTCTCGCTGGGCCTTATTTACCTCTAACAAATGGACATACACCGACCGATCTCCCGCTATACATATAGTTAGCTAGGTCCTTATAACTTGTTTTTACCCACACATCGATCGATCTATCTCATTAGTTATGTCTCTCCCTTCCTCCGACAAACAACAATTGATCTACCGATCTAGTTCAGTTTGCTTACCAAACACATGGTCCCCCTTCATCATCCATGGATGCGTCCCGATAGATCTATCACGCACAGGCACACACAGAAACACATCCCCACTCTTATTGATAATATTGCAGTTCCACCCTCAGTTTGTCTAGTAGGCCTCTCCCACCATCTTCGAGAAGCAACTCCATCACCCATCCCGCACTCTACCCCTCTCCCTCTCTCTCTCTCCTCTCTCTCTGTCCCATCATATTTCCCGTCCTTCAGTTATGTATGGATGTCGACCAATCTCCTTCAAGACATAGCTGGGTCTCTCCTTCTCAACACATATACGAGTCGTTCTACCTCTATAGTTAGGCCTCTTCCTACCTCTCCCCCACCCTCCTCCCCTCCCCACACATCGATACATCGAGTGCTCTGGTCATATGTCCCTGCCACACACAAACTTGACCTGTGCCCTCTGACGTTCCGGTAGGTCAGTCGCCCTATATCTTTGACTTGCACACACACACAATTTCGATGGCTCTCTTCATCGATCTCGCACCCACCCACTTGATCCTCTCTTTGACTCTATCGATATCTATGACCCCTCCATCTCTTCTCGTAGATCGCCGATCCTCTATATATGATATGGATAGGCATCCATTTCACACACATTGCATGCAAAGTTTTGTTTGAGATGTCATCGACACATATTCCCACAAAAATACATTCACGAAATCAACCCCACCTCCCCCCAAAACAAAAAAACACTGACGAACGCGATTTGAATCTCTCTCACACACACCCACGTAGGTGGGGGACGTGCACGAAGAGAAGAGGTGCACACACGGCGCACGTACTCCCGTCTCTTTCCCAACCACACCCGTGCGGGTACACGGTGGAGCTCATTTCTGTATGAAAAGGCAGCCCACATGGTAATTTGACACGTGTACTGGTTGTCCACTTGGTAGAGGGAGGATCGTCTACCACGGGTAAAGAAACAAATTGCGAGTTGACGCATTATGTTAAAAAAGAGGCAAACCATGTGGGGCCTACCTTAGAGGCAAGGCTCTATACAATGGAGTACTTTTGATGTGTCCCATCAACTCGCAGAACGAGGAGAAGCTTGCTTAGTACGCCGTATCCCCCGCCCACGGGCGCGGTGGCTCGCAGGATGAGGTGAAGCTTTCTTACTAGTAGTAGTACTGTACGCCTTATGCCCGCTCCCTCGCCCACGCACGCGGTGGCTCGCAGGACGAGGGGGAATTTTTACTACTCCCTCCATTTACTCCTCGTCCCTACTACCTTGGTTAGAGAGATTATCATATTGTTTGGAATATATATGTCCTTTAGTAGATTTCAATATGAACTACTAGTACATACTCCAAACCCTGATGTATATAGACGTATTTTAGAGTGTAGATTCACTCATTTTGCTCCGTATGTAGTCCATATTGAGTCCCTGTTTGGTTTATAAGTCCTAGGACTTTCTCTAGTCCCAACTAAAAAGTCCCTACTCCTTAAAAATCCCTGCCTATTTGTTTTCAGGGACTAAAAAGTCCCTAGTCCCTCCCTATAGGTTATTGAATGACCATATTACCCCTAGTATACAGAAAAATAACAACCAAACAACACCATGGTGTGGCGGGGCAATGTGTGCAGGGAGGGGCATTGTTGTAAAATTCCCAAAAAAGACTCTCCTTGAGAGTCTTCTTCATTAAGTCCCAAAAAGCAAGTTTTAGTCCCTAGTAGTCCCTCCTGTTTGGTTAAAAAGTCTCTAAGAGGGAATTTTTCTAGTCCCTACACTAAAAAGCCCTTGGAAACAAACACCCCCTGAAACGAACGTAATAGTACGCACTCTCCCTCGCCCCTCGACCCTCGCCCACATGGTGGACGCGCAGCAATTCATTCGATCTCATATAGCCAGAACGATATATACTGCAGTACCATTATTGCTCGACTTCCTGAAGAGGCGAAGAGCCAATCGCAAGGTTAATATTTTGGAGATGCCAAGCGCAAGGTTATAGGAGAACGAGTAGTAGGCTTCGCGTCATTTATAAATAAAGTTTTTTTTCTTAAGTGGCATGTACGCAACATGATATTTTCATATGGAGAGAAAAGGAAACAGCTCCACTATATACATAGTTAGGACGGGCCAGCCTACATGGTTGCTTGCTGGGGTTGCTCTCTTCACACTCTCTTGCACAAAACGACTGCGGCCACATCTCTAACATCCCGGCGGATCACGTCCACCGGGGGAAGGGGTGGATGCTTAGTGTAGATGCGGTCGCCGTTGCCGATGGCGAAAACCCACTATTGGCATGTCCCGATCAGGGGTCCCTGCTGTTCTCTCTCACAAAGCCGGTGATGTTGCCTTCGTCCCTTGCTCACTGCCGCGACATGGGCAGTTGCCGCCTCCTGTCACCCTCCTCAAGGTTGAGCTACATCCCGACATCCCTCAGGTACAACTCCCTTTACACCCGGCTTGCTCCACTACTCCAGCTGCCCACATCACTCCATGTGGATATTTCTCTACTTCTTTGCCCCGCACATACCTCTACTGGCTTCTACGTACAATATTTGTGATGAGTTTATGTCTCATCAACTAGTCCTAGTAATCTTATTCTAATCACGCTTCTTCAATTTCTTTCCCACAGGTATGCTCATCTCGATTTTGGTGAAACTGCACAAAATGATCCGATGGTCAAAAAGTTGCAAACTTCATTTCTTAGGAAGCTTGAACGTTGCCAGCAAATTGAAGCCTGGTTAGGGTTTACGATTCAAGGGCTAGGGACTGCATGGATCGTTTTTTCTTTAGCTGCCTCTATTCCAAAATAAGTGTCAACTTTAGTAGTAGTACAACTTTGTACTAAAGTTTGCATAAAGTTGAGACACTTATTTTGGAACGGAGGGAGTACATATTTGTTATGATCTGTCAATCATTGAGATGCAACAGCATGCATGTTAGTCTCCTTTGTATTTGATTAAATGTTGCAACGGGCAACCTTGGACGCAAGATACATGTAACAGATGCTGGAAGCTTCATAGCATTGTACAAATTTATCTCGCTGATAAATTACAGTACTTACTATACTAGTACTTCCTCTGTTCCTAAATATAAGTCTTTGTAGAGATTTCACCATGAACCACACGCGGATGTATATAGATGCATTTTAAGTGTAGATTCATTCATTTTGTTTCGTATGTACTCCACCTAGTGGAATCTCTACTACTATATCTAAATAGCTAGCCCCCTCTACTAGGAATTATCTATCTTCTCACTGAGCCACATCATCAAAATTAATGTAGCCATTAGATGCACTAAATCAGTCCATAATAGCTATTTGATCTAGACGTTGAGAGGCTACGCACTAAGCCACATCCAAGCATGCAAAAATATCATGGCATGCATGTGAGTGGGTTTTAAATCACATCAACATGTCTACATGCAAGCATGCACCCGTAGCATGCATGTAAGTGAGCTTTTAAGTCCCATTAACATGTCAAAAAGAAAAACATAATCCAATTATGCAGTAGGAGTTGGCTGATCTTATTTCCTTACATGGGATGATCTAAATGATGATGGGAGTTTTTTTAGTTTGGCTACCACATTTGTCATGCGGTTATAGAGTTTTTTTAGTTATATGAAATTGATAATTTTACGCATAAAGATATACGGCTGTTCCGTGGCAACGCGCGGGGACTCATCTAGTAGTATTTAGGAACGGAGGGAGTACTATGTAAAGAGTTAGGTGTCGCACGGTGTCCAGAAAATATGGTGATAGTGTGAGGTGGGCCATGTAATCACTGAGCCTGTGTGTTTTCACTCCTCTTGCACTCCTCTACTGTAAGAATGGAGAAAATTGTAATCTAGTAGTACCTCCTTTTTCCGAAAGCGTGAGACATCCAGCAGTCCTACCACCTCAGTAATAATGACCAATGAGCCATCAAATCACATAGACCCAACAGTAAGTTGGACGGACGAAGCAACCATCACTCTTGAATCCGCTTCTCCCTTCAACTCAGGCGCTTGTGAGAGGTCGCGGCCGCTCTGCCCGGGCATGAATGCGGCACCGATTCTTTGGAGCGGCACTGACCGTTTTGGGCGGGAAGCGCGCGCGGGTGATGGAGGGGCTTTGGGTGGGCCAGGCTGGTCAGGAGCGGGCGTGGCAGCTGTCCGCCTGTCCCTACCGGGCGCCCGAAAATGAGAGGATGCACTGACTCTCGCGGCTAAAATCGTACATTACACACCATCTTTCTGTAGGAGTAGGTCGATCTGTCGCTCTCTCTAGCACACACATGCTGTTAAACACACACACACACACACACACATCACACACATGTTCATAGAATAGGAAAATCGTACGAGTGAGAAGCCACATGAAGTGAGATACAAATGGAGTACCTACAAGAAGAGAAGAGGTGACGAATATTCCATCAAACCTGGACTGAGGAGTAGTACTCCCTCCATCTAGGTGTTAAGTCATCTTACGGAAATCAGATATTCCCAAAATGTTTAGGCGTCATCCATTAACTTCACATGTCAATCCCCTCCTGGCCTCGTTGCTAGCGAGCGTTATTACTTAGGGAGCGTTTGGATCCTTAGCTAGAACAGCTTATAGCATAGCCGGGAAAGGTTAGGCATTTGGAACTATTAAAATATGTTAGCTTTTGTGGGCCAGCTAGCTCAAGTGGGCTAGAAAAACCTTGCTAGCTCAGGAGAGCTAGATCGGCTCGCTTCCGACAGCAAACTTTGCGTAGTAGTGACATAGACTAGTAACATATGCATGTTGCTAGTCCAAGTTACTCACCACTATGACCAGCCTAAGCAATGTAACCAAACGCTCCTTACTCTGCCTTGTTATCTCCCCCGGAAACCCAATGCATGGAGAGAAACTACGCGTTGATCAGTCAAGAAATTAAAGTCGGCTTGCATGCAAGTTAATACATGGCCCTGCATGGTATCTAAAATGGCATCCCTTAGTTATTTGGATTAATTGTTGCATTTAGAGACAGAAATCAGGGCTTTGATTGGAGGAATGACCGGTCTAGTTTCTCCTTCTCCTCCAATCTGATTGCACCTTGGTCCCACTGCACCTTCTAACGTGACTTATTACACCTAGACGGAGGGAGTAGTACGTGATACGGTGGCACACTGACTTAGGTCGAATACAAGTGCCCAAAATTGTGTGCATGTTATAATAAGGATTCACTTAAAATAGTACGTGAGCGAATAGAGGGATCAATTGTACAGTGTTCCCGAGCAGTAGCGAGATGTGTGAGGTAAGATACATCGTTGGCGCTTTTAGTTTTTCTTATTAATTTGTTTGTTTCACCCTCTGACTGGTGGGACCCAATGTACTACGTGGAGAGAGGTAAGGTGACTAAGGCTGCATTATTTCTGCACCACTGTGGATAGTCTTACCACCAAAGCCACATGACACTATTATGATTTAAATCCCAATGACTCCGACACAAAAGACACACTACATGCTTGTCACACAAATGCAGGAATGTTAAAAGGTTATTTTCCTCTCGTTGAACATAACGGGAGGGTTGTGTAGCTGGTTAGCATGTTCGCTCATCAAACTTGAGGTCTCGGGTTCGATAACTACACTTGAGTATAATTCGTGCCAGGAGGATTCTTTGACTTGTCAAAATGGATGGATACGGAGCTATACGGTCTCGTAGTGACCATATAATCACCTCATCACGTATTAGCTGCAGCCTCGGCGCTTGTTTTCTAGGGTTTGCATGCTTCACACTCTCTCCAGTATATATATACATGCTGGAGCTTCAGCGCTTGTAGTTGCTCTCTTCACACCCTCTCCAGATCTAAACAAGACTTCGTTGGTCTCTCTCTCTCAGCGCTTGTAGTTGCTTTCTTCAAACTCTCTCACCCTCTCCAGATCTAAACAAGACCTCATTGGCCTCTCTCTCCCCTCACTGCTGGTCAAAGAGCCGGCAGGATCCGTCCGCCAGGAAGGGAAGGAGGCTTAACATTGTCGCCGTCAGCGAGGGAGGGAATCCACTACTGGTGCAGCTATTCACTTTCACCAACGCGGGAGGGCCTCCGACCCCTTCTTCTTAGCCATCATCCCGTCGCCCACCGAACCACGCCCCAAGAACCTTAAGGTATAATTTACTTATTCCACATGCATTGCTCTAGCCGCATGTGGGCTTTTTCCGCTTCTGCACTCGAATCTAGGTGTTGGATCAAACAGGAAAGTAGTGGGGAAAGTTGTATACCTTGAATCTAGGACGTGGTTCAAAGATGAAAGGAAGGGGGAAAGTAGTGGGGAAAGGTGTATCGCATGAATATAAGACGTGGTTCAAAGAGGAATGGAATGGGGGAAAGTAGTGGGGAAAGGTGTATCGCATGAATCTAAGACGTGGTTCAAAGAGGAAAGGAATGGGGGAAAGTAGTGGGGAAAGTTGTATAGCATAAATCTAGGACGTGTTTCAAAGAGGAAAGGAACGGGCGAAAGTACTAGTACAGACTGGCTATCCAGCACCTATGTTGGTTGAAAAGGGAAAACAATGACAAACGCAGTACGCACATCTGTAACAAACTGATCTTTTGTTTTGGGGGACAAGGCTGTAGAGTTTGAGTAGGACTAGATTTGCTGCGCTCACATAGGGAAAGGTGTCTAAAGATAACAAAACTGGGACCAACACAAATATGCTCCTTGGTTGTTTGTTCTTTGTTGCAACAGAATATGCATCACCACAATACATCTGTAGATGCACATGGTGCTGGTGCGTCCACTATCTCGTGCAACTCTTTAGTTGTTGTTAATCTAAGGCCCTGTTTGGTTAAAAACTCCCTAGTACCTACCTGCTTGGTTCCAGGGACTAAACATGGACTAGAGGTTATTAAATGACATGCTAAAAGACCATGTTACCCCTAGTAATGAACTAATAGAGACAAGGTGCAATGCGTGGCAGGGGCAACTATTGGAAAAAGTCCAAAAAAGACTCCCTCGGGGTCTTCTTTCTTTAGTCCCAAATGCCCACTTTTAGTCACTAAAAGTCCCTCCTGTTTGGTTTAGATGGGACTGACACATAGTTTTTTAGTCCCTACACCAAAATGTCCCTGTAAACAGACACCCTCTAATACAGCGGCTGGAAAATTGATGCAATGCCACAGTTAAAAGAAAATTACATGTTTAACAAATTTTATTGTTAATATAATCTCTATGTTAATATTAATCAATGCCACTATTTGAGAAATGCTACCGTCTTGCTTTCTTTCCCATTTAGATAAGGTAGATGCTTCTTTTTGTTGGCTTCTGTGTCATCCACTGTTATTGACCACTAGTTGTTTCCTTTGCAGCTCTGTGTAAAAAGGGTTATCTACTTCACCTCATTGCCATTGTGGCCTTTTGTTGCACTGCACAAAACACTTTTGTTTTAAGAGTATTTTGTGCAGTTCAACTAAAATGTCACACCGACAATGTTGCTTGATTGCTTGATCTTAGTGGAACTGCACAAGTGGAGATCTTACTTCCTATCCGTGTTGGCAAATTTGGTTCAGATCTTCTTCTTGTGAGTTGTTTGAATTCCGCATAATGAGAGGCCAATACTAGCCTTCTTTCACATGATTCTGCAGTGTGCTTTCATATGTTGCGCTACTTGTACTATTGGCGTTCCGGGAACGGGGGTCCCCAGACTTGCCTGCCTGCGGCCTGCGGCGTGGCTCAAGCAGTGGCCTAGTACGACCCACCTTCATCAGCTCAAGCTCAAGACCCTCGCGAGGGACCAAGCCTCATGGGGCGGACGACATGAATCTTCCTCTGGAGCGGCCTCGCCAGGCAAGCTTGCGAGGAGGTGGAGAGATCAAGGAAAGGGTACCTCGCGAGGAGCCCGTGACGCAAGCCATGACAACCAAGACCAGGCGGGCGCCAGGCGGGCGCCGGCCTGTGCAGTGTCCTTGTTTCCTCTTTGGTGCAAAGGGAGCAAGCTCAGGCCAAGGCATCAGGCAAAAGCTACCGTTTCGGTGCAACAAGACCAAGACCAACAGAGCGGCAGGATGGAGGTCACCGTGGAGCCCAAGACGGCGTCATCGTCAGGGCCTTTGACAATCGAAGACCAACTTTAGTCAGGATAAGTGTACTAGATGTTCCCCTTCGAAATGGCCAATTGTTGGCGCCCTTCCCGCTCAATATTTGGGAAGAGGACCAGGGCTTCTCTCTATATATAGGGCTAGCCACCACAGTATAGGGCATCTCGAATCGACCCTTCCAAAGGGACAACACCACCATAAGAACATCCCTCGCGAGGCTGTTCTTCCTTTGTATTGTTCATCATCAGCCCCTGAGGCAATCCACCACACCACACACTGGAGTAGGGTATTACACCACAATGGTGGCCTGAACCAGTATAAACCCCGTGTCCCTCGTGTGTTCATCTTTCTATCCTAGATTCCTTGCAAGGCTTTGGGATGTGAGTTGGTAGATGAGAGATCTTCGCGCGCACCCTAGAGTTCGAACCTCAAGGGTCTGCCGGAACACGAAACCCGACATTTGGCGCGCCAGGTAGGGGTGTGCTGGAATCTTTTCTTCCACCGTCTCGCGTTCCATCGTCTGTCGCATCCATGGCTGACGCTCGCTGAGCCCGCGCCGAGCCCGCGCTTGTCGGGCTGCTCTCGCTGCCCACGTCACCTAGACGGCTCCCGTCGGTGGGCATCCCCGTCGTTCCTTGTCGCCTGCAGCCCACGCCGCCATCGGCCCGGTGGGGAACGAGCAGCAGGCGCCGTTGCTGCATCCCTCGGTGCGGCGAGAAGGTCACACCACCACCCCGTCGCTGACTCCAGCAGGCTCATCGTCGCACGCTCGTTGTGCTCCTGCGGACGCACACGCCGCGTTGCTCCTGGCACGTGAGCTCCTGCACTACCGCCCCGTCGACGACCTCTATGAAGAGTGGCTCACTCACATCACCGAGCTTGTCAATGCCGCAGGGGTATCCCCTGCACCGTCCCTCTCGCTGCATCGCCCTCCGTCCTGTGCAGGCAACGCAGCCCCGGAGGCGCCTCCGCCGCCTCCTCCCCGAGAAGGCGTCCTTGCTCCAAGGCGCGCGGCCCCTGGGCGAGACCCACCGCGTCTAGCGCCCACGCAGCAAGAAAGGAGCTGCCATGAAGTCCCTCGCCCTCAAGAAGGTGCTCGCGTGCTCCCTGCACCAGCGCGCCGTGATCGCATTCCCGCTCCAGCGCGCCAAGACCCTGCACTGCTCCTGGCGGCAGTGCATGGAGACCTCCAAGATCAAGCCCTTCGTCAGCAAAGGCCCCCGGTGGCCACCGCAGGCTGCCGCACCTTCACCGCTGAGCTGCGCAGCGTAGCCTGGTTGGGCAAGTTCAAGCCGGATCTGCCTCCTCGCTACGACGACACCGCTGACCCTTCGGAGTTCCTTCAGCTCTACGAGCTGAGCATCAAAGCAGCCAACGAAGACGAAAAAGTCATGGAGAACTAGTTTCCCATGGCGCTCAAGGATGGCGCCCGCACCTGGCTCCTGAACCTGCCTCCCAGCACGATTTCCTCTTGGGACTAGATGCGCACTCGCTTCATCGCCAATTTCCAAGGCACTGGCGACCGGCCCCCGGCCATGAGTGACTTGCGTCGCATCAAGCAACAACCAGGAGAGACCCTGCAAAAGTACATCCAGCACTTCAACAATGCCTGCCTCAAGATCCCCAGGGTGACCAAGGAGGCCATCATCTCAGCCTTCTCCGACGGAGTTCGTGACATCAAGATGAAGGAAGAACTGGTGATCCATGAGGATCTATGCACATCTCTGGAGCTGTTCAACTTGGCAACCAAGTGCGCCAGGGCTGAGGAAGGGCGCCTCTCCCTCCTCGAGCTTCCAGCTGCTGATCCTAAAGAGAAGAAGCCCAAGGCCAAGGACGTGAAGCGCAAAGGAGCAGCTGTGCTCGCAGCTGAGCCAGACACTAAGCGTGGCAGAGATTAGCCAGAGTCATCCAAGGGCAGCCGGTACTGCGTGTACCACAACCTCCACACTCACAACACCAACGAATGCCAAGAGCTCAGCGCCGTGCGAGATGGACGTATCGGCCGGCGCCCCGAGCGCAACGATCGGGGCTATGGCCGAGGAGGAGGAAGAGGTGGAGGACATGGAAAGACCGTGGCCCTCGCCAAGGGTGGCATGACCGACCTCGCGAGGACCGCTGGCAGGACCAGCCTCGCGAGGGGGGTTGGAGGGATCAGCCTCGTGAGGATCGCCCGCAAGGCAACGCAGGCCTCCCTCCTCTGCCACCACCGCCAAGGAGGAATGAAGACCAACATCAGAACGAGGGGGATGGGGGCTTCCAGGAGCCGCGTGCTATCACTTGCATCTTGGGCGGGGCTCAAGCCCCGGCCTCTTAGCGCGTCTTCAAGCAGTTTGCTCGCGAGGTGAATACAGTCCTCCCAAAGCCCGAGGCCTCGCACCCTCTCAGGTGGTCCACGTGTGCTATCACGTTCAGCTCAGCGGATCATCTCAAGTGCGCATCAATAGCTGGAGTCCTCCCAATGCTTTGTTCCCCGGTCATCAGCAACGTGCAGGTCACCAGGACCCTCATCGATGGTGGCGCAGGGCTCAACATTCTGTCTGTCAAGACATTCAACAATCTCCAAGTGCCATATGACCAGCTTCAGCCAACCAAGCCCTTCTCAGGAGTCACTAATGGTTCTACCACCCCGATAGGGCAGGTCCACCTCCCTGTCACCTTCGGACAGCGCAAAAACTATCGTACTGAGCTCATCGACCTCGACGTCGCCCACATTCGCTTGACGTACAACGCCATCCTTGGGTATCCAGCCCTGGCCAAGTTTTTGGCGGTGACTCACCCTGGCTACAATGTCCTCAAGATGCCAGGAAGCGGTGGAGTCATCACAGTCCCCTGAGAGGAGAAGGATGCAGTGTGTTCTCTCGAGCATGCCTTCCAGGCCTAGATCACCGGAGCGGGAGCCTTCCCGAAGCAGTTCCCAAGAAGAAGAAAACAACACCTGGCGCAGGCCCTCGGGAGGCTGGCACCCCCGATGGCACGGTGTCAGGATCCGCGCCTGTTCAAGGGGCGCCTCCCTCCTTCGCATAGGAAGGCGCGCCCAGCGCCCTCCTCGGGCAAGGCTCGGGGGCTGTCTCCTGGAGGGCCAGTGACTTTTCCAAGGTCACGAGGGAGGCGCTCGGGCACCATTTGGAGGCGTGCATCATGGCACGTTTCCCTCAGGAAGGTTCGAAGCAAGGAAGATCCAACCCTCAGGAGTTCGTCACTAAAATCACTCAGGAGCTACAGGAGTCAAGAGTCATGCACGGCAGCTGCCGCTTAGCCACTGTAGCTCCCCATCCAGGCGAGGATGGTGGGCTACGCGTCTGCATTGACGTACCAGGGCTCAACCGAGTCGCATATCAGGAGCGCCTCTGGCCTTCGCGTGTGGTACGTTGCGAGGGTCCGCCTCACAGCTACGTTCGTAAGCCTCTTGGCCTGCCGAACATGGCCGCTGCTCATCGGCTCCTGGTGCGAAGCATTCTGGAAGCTCAGGAGGACAGACACTATGCGTTCCTGGCGGAGATGGAGATGGTCCTCGAGGAGCCGCCTGGGCCCCCAGAGCCTCCCGAGGCTCAGTGCCCTGGAGGCTCGTGAGGGTCGGCTTCCTCACCGCGTGTCGTCCGCTACTCCAATGTTCTTTCGTCTAGAACAGTATTAGGTGACATCTTTCAAGTTCCATTTCAGCTGGGAGCGCCCTCAGGGCTGCATCATTCTCAGGTCGCGTGGGTCCGTCCCTGCAGCATGTATCTCTTTTGCTCATATCTCTAGTTTACCTTGCTGGAGGCGCCCCTTGGGCTGCATTATCCCCAAGTCGCTCGGGCCTGACCCAGTGGCATGTATCTTCCCCGCATTTATCTAGGTTGTGTGCCTCACGCATTTTGACCCACTATGATTATTGTCTATTGCCTACCACGGGCCCCTTTTCTCCTCCATGCCAGTCACTTGCACGTTAAAAGGGGGGCGCCTGAGCATCACGACTCACGGGATCTTACTAGGTCTCCAGCCCTCACCTCCTGGCATTTCCATGGCATCGCGACCTGGCATACTAGCGACGGCTAAGCTTGCTCGAGGGCCGGGACCTGAGGACGTAGAGCATTGCCATCTAACCGACCTTGCAGGTACGTACCACCAACAATGGCCCAGAGCCAGGCGCAACCCGCCTTGAGGTAGGCCCCCGTGAGTCCCGCGCTGGCTCACGGGTGCCCAGATACACCTCGTGTAGCCCTACCGTGCTAGCCACGTGTCAGGGCGGGGCTGTACATGCCCCAGGGGCTCCTCCCGGAGGGGAGCCCCCTCCCACGCACCAGTAGAAGCACCATGCTCCGTGCTAGCTGACGACACTGCCAAGGAGCGGCTATGCCCGTACACATATGGAAGAGCTATGCTCCGCGCTGGTGATAAACAACTGAGGGCGGCCCACGGCTGCATCAACCTCAGGGAGCCCAGAGCTTAGTGTCCGGCCCTATCGTAACGCCTCCCTTCGGGAGCGCCGCGCGAGGGGGCTGGACACGCGGGCTGCGCCCGGGCCACGCCTGAGCACACGCCACCCAGCCAGGTCCCTCGGACTTGGTCATCGTGCGCCCCTCCCCGAGCGGAGCCAAGGTACGGAGACCGTTTGAGCATCAAGGGGGACTCCTGAGCATCGCGACTCAGGAGCCTAACTGGCCACGTAGCCCCTCACCCCTTAGTTCCGAAAGGCTAACGGCGGCTGAGGTATGCGTGGGGCCGGGTCCTGCCAACGTAGAACGACAAATCCACTCCTACACCTCCCTTCCCTATTGGCTGTTCGCGCGTCAAGGGGGACTCCTGAGCATCGTGACTCAGAAGCCTAACTGGTCATGTATCCCCTCACTCCTTGGTTCCGTCCTGGTTTCCGGTCGGGGCTAACAGCGGCTGAGGTATACGCGGGGCCGGGCCCTGCCGACGTAGAATACAAAGCCAATATGGGGGGACTGCAAATTCTTGGAAATTCAGAAGCAAATATTACAGACCATAGGTTGTTTTCGCAATACCAAATACAAGTTCAAACGCCTCCACGAGGAATGATGCATGTTGCAGGAATTAAAACAGGATAGAAGCCGCGAAGAGGTAACTTTTTGGTAGCGCCGTTGCTTGTGGTGGGGTCACGCCGAGCAGCTCCACCTCCCGAAGCCGCGGAGCTGGTAGCACCCCGCTTGGGCCTGGTGCTGAAGGCGCGGAACTTCGCCAGCAAGGCCTCCGCTCGGCCCTTCACAGCTTCAGCAGCAGCGGCGGCAAGCTCGCCGCTCACAGGACCAACATCTCACACTGCTTCATGATAAGGATCATATTAACGAAAGAGATTACATACGCTTTACATGTCCCCACGGGGTACATCATTGATTCCTCGTAGGGAAAAAATGTGTGAATCCTAAGGGGCCCTAACTACAGGTGCCTCAGCTGAAGACACCATCATCAACAGTGGGCCGCCGAGCGTCGGCGCCAACCCCATCGAGATCAGCCGCACTGGCGACCCGATGCGGCTGCCCTGCCCCGAGCACGGAGCGAGATCGGGGGCTCGTAGCTGTCGTCACTCATTTCCGGAGTCGCGAGGAGCTCGGGAGAGTCGCTAGACCCTTCGGCTTCCCCGCTGCTGCTAGAGGAGCTGCTGGGAAGGCGGGCGGCAGGCTCGGCCCTTGCCACCCCCAGGCTTCGGCCGTCGTCCCTGGAGCAGCACTCCAGGCGGCATCCTTCTATATCAAAGACCTTGAAGAACATCAAGGAGGCGCCATCGTATTCCAGATGAATCATGAAGGTGCCCCTTGCTCGGCAGATCCTGGCGATCTCGCCCCAACCACGGGTCATGAAGACCTTGCCCGAAGTGACAACTTAGACCTCCGCTTTGGTCACGAGGGAGCTGCAGTCGGCGTGCTACAGCCAGAGCTCCCGATCCCCCCTCAGCGGTATCTTGAAGGCGAAGAAGGGAAGAAGGCGAATCCAAGAGCGTGGGGGCATGGCGGCGTGAAGCACAAGCTCGCGAGAAGTGCCCTCGGCATGGATCCCGGGGGTGACGACGCGAACCGCCGTGACTCGCCGGTGTCGCCGATGCCGCCGTCGGTGTTGCTCGGCGTCTTCTTCTCCAGGGCCCTTTGGGCATACAAGTGCAGCGGAAACCCCGGCGGTGGCTGCTCGTACCAAGGCCTCGACGTCTCTTGTCGAGCACCCTCGCCGCGGCGACAGGGGACTGGCCGCTTCTTTAGTGGAAGTGGGACAGGCCCCTCTCGGGGGGGCCTTCCCCTTCTCTTCGGCGGAGAACCGGCGAATCGGCGCCATTGTCGCCGGAATGGAGGAAGAGCGAAGAAGAAGAGGCAGAGCAAGGAGAGATGGACTGGAGGGGCTCGCGCTGTTCCGTACTTATAGCCGGAGGACGCCAACTGTCGGCCTCCACAATCACAGGTAATCATGACTCATTTTGCATGCAGGGACTTGTCATGTCGAACGGTTGCCGAGACGTCATGGGGAAGCGGGGATGCCCACGTCCAATCAACCGCCACATGGAGCCCAAGGCCGCAGGTTGTTGGGGCCCGCGGTGCTTCGCACTTGCCCCTTTGCTTCTCTGTTAAGCCAATCCCGGGCACGCCTTGGGCCCGGGGGCTACTGTCGGCGTTCTGGGAATGGGGGTCCCCAGACTTGCCTGCCTGCGGCCTGCGCCGTGGCTCAAGCAGTGGCCCAGTACGGCCCACCTTCATCAACTCAAGATCAAGACCCTCGCGAGGGGCCAAGCCTCGCGGGGCGGACGACAGGAAGCTTTCTCTGGAGCGGCCTCGCCAGGCAAGCTCGCGAGGAGGCAGAGAGATCAAGGCAAGGGTACCTCGCGAGGAGCCCGTAATGCAAGACATGACAACCAAGACCAGGCGGGCGCCGGCCTGCGCAGGGTCCTTGTTTCCACTTTGGTGCAAAGGGAGAAAGCTCAGGCCAAGGCATCAGGCAAAAGCTACCGTTTCAGTGCAATAAGACCAAGACCAGCAGAGCGGCAGGATGGAGGTCACCGTGGAGCCCAAGACATTGTCATCGTCAGGGCGTTTGGCAGTCGAAGACCAACTTTAGTCAGGATAAGTGTACTAGATGTTCCCCTTCGAAATGGCCAATTGTTGGTGCCCTTCCCGCTCAATATTTGGGAAGAGGACCAAGGCCTCTCTCTATATATAGGGCTAGCCACCACAGTATAGGGCATCTCGAATCGACCCTTCCAAAGGGACAACACCACCACAAGAACATCCCTCGTGAGGCTATTCTTCCTTTGTATTGTTCATCATCAGCCCCTGAGGCAATCCACCACACCACACACAGGTATTACACCACAATGGTGGCCTGAACCAGTATAAACCCCGTGGCCCTCGTGTGTTCATCTTTCTAGCCTTGATTCCTTGCGAGGCTTTGGGATGTGAGTTGGTAGAGGAGAGATCTTCGCGCGCACCCCAGAGTTCAAACCTCAAGGGTCTGTCGGAACCCGAAACCTGACATGTACGGTAACGTTTCTTGATTTTAGTGAACTGCACAAATGGAGACAAGACTTCCAATCTGTATGTGTACCATAATATCCCATTGAGGTAAGATAAGGATATTTCACAACTGTTGGCCTGTATTTTGCCACTTTCATCTGAAAATTAATGTCATTGTTTAGTGCTATACTTGTGCTCCCTAATTGACATGCCAAATCTTACATTTAAGGCGAAGCTTGTCTGTTATTGAACCAAGTGATGAAGGGGAAGAACAAGTGGAAGAAAAACAAAGATCAACTCCCGGTGCTGTAATGAAGCACTGGAACTATGATGACACAAGTAATGATATAGTTTTGCATCTTTTTATTGCTATGGCTGGAACGAGCAATTGTTTTGCCACTCATTTGATGCCACTCTTAATGTAATACGTAATTATCTCTACTTGTGCAAACAGGGATCTTCTTTGAAGATACCATATATTTTAGTGGAACTGCACAAGAAGATGTTGGAAACATTAAACTAATCGAGGAGTATATAGTAAGCATGGCCACCACAGTAGATAGCAACAGATGGTTCCGGAGAAGTGCTTCATCTATATTCTCTACACAATAAGCCTCCTGACAAAGGTTGGTACTCGCCCGCTGATTGTCATCTCTATTGGTGTTGTGCTACTGTTTAGATACTGTCATGAAAAAGTGGTATTAGCCTTGAGAAGTGCTTCATCTGTGATGTTTTAAATATTTCCTTTCCTTTTTTTGAGCAAACAGGGATGATAGCATTTAGTTGTCCTCTTGTCTTTGCACAACAGGATCATCCTCCTCTGAAGAAGAATATGGATTATGTGAAGTGCTCTAGTTCTGATTATGCCAGGATGAAGAAGCCCTGTCTATCTTCTCATCAGAAGGAGTAGTTGAAGGATGGTTACATTACTCCCCACAAGACCAAACTAACTTCAGCTCAGAAGGACTAGCAAATCTACATTTTTTGTTGTGATGCGCGAGTACAGTGTTGTTCTAGGATTCTTTCTGGTGAGTTCCATTTTTCTAAATGTGTGCTCTACATGGACCATGTAGGTGCTTGTTTAAATTGTCAATTCATAGTACAGTTTGCATTATACTAATCACTTCTTTTGTATTTGTGCAAACATGGGTGCTTAGCTTGATTTCAATGGGAACTGCACTAACTGTTCATGAATACATCGAATCATTCATTTCCACCACAAGAAAGGAGGTGCCAATAAGTTCAAGGTGTTGCAACATATAAGGGCGAAATCATACAAGCTACGCATGAATTTATTTGATTTTGGTGGAACTGCACAAAAAGAACAGCTGGTTCATTTAGCATGAGGTGCCATGTCAATGTCCAAACTGATGGCAAACCGTGCCCATTCCACAATCGTAGGCACTTGATATTTTTGAATGTGACAACCTTGTCAAATTTTGCTCATTGATTTTAGCAAGAAGACACGCATTTGATATTTTTGAATGGGACGCCCTTTGCAGTCAGCAGCGTCGATCAATTTTTTCTTTATTCTTTAGTTGTGAAGTAAATATTGGCTCTAACATGTGAATCGCTGAGATGCATAATCATCGATTGTTTTGAATGTTCACTATGAATTGCCAGCCCTGTGTGTTTGATTGCAATGTACAGAAACGCTAAAAAGCTGCTCAAACTCTTTGTACTCCTTCTGTTGCTGTTTACTTCACACATTGTGAAAGTGCATATTTTTTATATAAGATTGGTCAAAGTAGAGATACTTTGACTGCAGATAAAACTTGTATGCAGACTAGAAAGGACCGGAGGGAGTACATGTGAAACTGCTACAAACGAGGTGATCACCCTGGGAATAATGCTAGTACGTACTATTTTGCATGTTCATCCAATGCCAGTGATACAGGAATTTGAACTAATCGAAATAAATTCATTCATACACGGTCGGATTTCATATAAACATGCTGGATTTCATTACATTTCGTACATTCTTCAACTAAAAAGGGGTGCGCTGGAGGTATAATTAATTAACCGAAGCTAACCACCTGTGTCCCGCTGAGCCGAACAGAAGCTTCAGTGACTTAACAGCAGGTGCAGGTGCGTAACTGACATGTGGCCTATTGGGCCCACGTGTCAGTCGGCCAACTGCACCAGCAGTTAAGTAGAAGCAGCGTCCTTCTACAACACAGCTCTCTGACTCCACGTCACCGCCAAGAAGCTAAATGGTCGTCAATGGTCAACCCGCCTAGCTTGGCTTCAACAGGAGGGTAGCAGTGGTGGCCTTACTTGGACCCGAGCGGCGGCGACCTACCGTGTTCTACTCTTCCTCGTTTTCTGTGTGGCGCGGCCTTGTTGGCAGAGGGGCGAGGCCTCGGCGGACCGGGCGATGTCCTCTATCTCGTTGCCGGTGGGCGGCGCCTCAGCGGAGCGGTAGAAATCCCCCCCTCATTGCCGGCAGGGTGGGGCCTCGGTTGAGCCGATGATTTCTTCTGCCTCGTTGTTGGCAGGTGGGGCCTCGGTGGAGCTGGCGGTGTCCTCTGCCTCGTTGTTGGCGCCGCAGGTCCTCGGAGGAGTAGAGCCACATCGATGCCAGCGGAGCGGGGACTCGTCGGAGCCAGCATTGTCCTCTGCCTCGTCCTCTGTCTCGCCAAACATCGCCTCGCCCGCTTCATCGCCCTCTTTGTAGGCGGCCGCAGCCTCCGCTACCCACATGGGGTACCGCCAGCGCTCGAGGCGGCCCTCGCGAGAGGAGCGGTATGAGTCGAGCAGTGCCTCCTTCTCTGCCCGCTCCACGGTGATCCGCTCCTCCGCCTGCAGGTGCTCCTGGAGGAGATGGTGGTTGTAGGAGGCGTCGGCCTGCGCCTCTTGGAACTGCTCCTCACGCTCCTACCTCACCGTGTCCATATATTGGGCATGGGCCTCACCAATGGTCATGGTGCAATGCACTAGCGAGGATGGCGCGGAGGAGGGGGTTGGCGCCGGATCGTCGACTACCATGTCCTCCATTGGGACGTCGTCGTCCTCCGGCTGCCTGTCGGCCAACCAGTCGGCAACAATGGCTGCCATATCCTTGTGGTCCGTCATCTGCCCGTCCTGAAGAGTGCTGGAGCGTGAGGAACCCATGGCGGGAAGTAGTGGTGTGGACCGGAGAAGGGGAACAGATGCGGATGACTGCGGCTATGGCCAGCGCAGCAGTTGATATAGCAATGGTGGGCGGCGGAGGGACGGACGTGTGGCGCCGGAGTAGCCACCTCGGCAACCGCGTATCATTAATGTGGGCGGCAGATGGACAGATGGACGACACTTGTGTCATTTGAAGGTAGAGCAATCGCCTGCACCGGGAAGCAGGGCGGGCGACGCTGACTGTTTTGGGCAGAGAGCGCGCACGGGCAAGGAGATGACTTTACTTGGAGAGGATGACAATGGGGACGCACCAGGGACATAGCCTCACGTACGCAAGTGCCTCCTTATTATGTAAAACTATAATTTTTTTGCTTCCTCCTGGTTTCCTGACATCACAGTCCCACACCATTGTCAACCTATGAGTCAATAAACTAGAGAATTGCACAAGAAGCGTCCGACAACTGGGACCAAGCAGCTCGAGCAGTATTTGTGTTTTTGAGGTATGAGCACTGCAGAGCTTCTCGATGTTTAGCCCAGATATTAATTTTTCTCCTCTGAACAACAACGAAAACATCACTGCAGGTATTAACTGGGTGCCGGCTATGGCCCGTCTAGCCCAGGCCAGATATCCAGCCCAGGTATTAATTTTTTTCAAGCTGAAAATGGCTAGCCCAGCTATACTTTTTTTAGGAATACCCAGGCAAGGTCAAGTTGTTATTCTCCGCTCCGCTGGGCTGCAGATCTTTCCTAGGAGGGATGCATTAGGCTTAACAAGAAAATGGGCTTTAAGAAATAATAAATGGGTTGTAATTATAAAAACTGGGAAGTAACTATAAAAAAATGCAACAAACACGTAATTACTTTATAAAATATAATTTTTGGATATTGAAAATTTTAATTTCATTAATTGTTGCGAGCGCAATGTTTCGTTGGATTTTTACGTAATATAAATTTATATTGAAATTGTATTTAATCTGACTAGAAATTTCAGGATAAAATATTTTGGATCCCATCAAAATGTGGGAAATTTTATTGAATTCTGTTTTGAACGGTTGGTTGAAATGGGATGTACTTTTAACAAATTGTAAATGGGCTGTAGTAAATTCCATTAGAATTCAAAAATGGGCTGCACATTGATGACCCACAAGTGTAGGGGGTCTATCGTAGTCCCTTGATAAGTAAGAGTGTCGAACCCAACGAGGAGCAGAAGGAAATGATAAGAAGTTTTCAGTAAGGTTTTCTCTGCAAGCACTGAAATTGTAGGTAATAGATAGTTTTGTGATAAGATAAATAGTAACGAGCAACAAGTAAATAAAGTAAATAAAGTGTAGCAAGGTGGCCCAATCCTTTATGTAGCAAAGGATAAGCCTAGACAATTTCTAATAATAATGAAGGAGCTCCCGAGGACACATTGGGAATTATCGTCAAGTTAATTTTCATCACGTTCATATGATTCGCGTTCGGTACTTTGATAATTTGCTATGTGGGTAGACCGGAACTTGGGTACTGCCCTAACTTGGACAAGCAACCCACTTATGATTAACCCCTATTGCAAGCATCTGCAACTACAAAAGAAGTATTAAGGTAAACCTAACCACAACATTAGACATATGGATCCATAACAGCCCCTAACGAAGCAACGCATAAACTAGGATTTAAGCTTTTGTCACTCTAGCAACCCATCATCTATTTATTACTTCCCCATGCCTTTCTCTAGGCCCAAATAATGGTGAAGTGTCATGTAGTCGACGTTCACATAACACCACTAGACGAAAAGACAACATACATCTCATCAAAATATCGAACGAATACCAAATTCACATGACTACTAATAGCAAGACTTCACCCATGTCCTCAGGAACAAACGTAACTACTCACAAAGCATATTCATGTTCATAATCAGAGGAGTAATAATATGCATAAAGGATCTGAACATATGATCTTCCACCAAGTAAACCAATTAGCATCAACTACAAGGAGTAATCAACACTACTAGCAACCCACAGGTACCAATTTGTGGTTTTGATACAAGATTGGGTACAAGATATGAACTAGGGTTTTGAGAGGAGATGGTGCTGGTGAAGATGTTGATGTAGATTGACCCCCTCCCGACGAGAGGATCGTTGGTGATGACGTTGGTGATGATTTCCCCCTCCCGGAGGGAAGTGTCCCCGGCAGAACAGCTCCGCCAGAGCTCTAGATTGATTCTGCCAAGGTTCCACCTCGTGGCGGCGGAGTTTTGTCCCGTAAGCTTGCCCCTGATTTTTTCCAAGGTAAAAGTGATGATATAGCAGAAGATGGACGCCGGAGGCCCACCAGGGCACCCAGGAGATAGGGGTCGCGCCCTATAGGGGGGGGCGCCCCCTTGTCTCCTGAACAGGGTGTGGGCCCCCTGGCCTATTTCTTTCTCTCAGAAATTCTTATTAATTGCAAAAGGTTGTTTCGTGGAGTTTCAGGACTTTTAGAGCCGTGTAGAATAGGTTTTCAACGTTTGCTCCTTTTCCAGCCAGAATTCCAGCTGCCGGCATTCCCCCTCTTCATGGTAAACCTTGTAAAATAAGAGAGAATAGCCATAAGTATTGAGATATAATGTGTAGTAACAGCCCATAATGCAATAAATATTGATATAAAAGCATGATGCAAAATGGACGTATCCCACATTCTTACAAATCTCAAATGGGCTATAAGCTCTCTAACACACACTTGTGGCCTTACTAAGTTGACGCGTCCCCTCAAAAAAAGAGAGTTGACGCATATGCAAGGCTTTGTCAACTTATAGTCAACACACGGTTCTAGTAGCAGGGGCCGTTGGATGTCCATCCAACAGATGCCGTGCTTCTTCTTCAATCTTAGATATTCTAGCTTCACCCGCCCAAAAAATGATTCCTCCCCCTGACATCTGGGGCGCACTATTTCAGAAGCTGACCTGTGGGCCTACTAAGTTGATGCGTACCAAGGGCTTTTTCAACTTAGTCAATATAAACAATTCAAGTTGTAGTGACCGTACGATGTCCATCCAAGGGCCGTCGTGCTTCTTCAACCTCTGGTCTTCTTGCTCCAGCCGCCCAATGCAGCGCCGGTTGTGCCACCTGCTCCTGCCTCCCGTGGCCGGTTGTGCTGCCGCGGAGGCCTCACCGCCCCCTACTACTCCCACCACTGGCTAGGCCATCCCTCCACTCACCCACACCCCCTCTTATTCTGCGGCGACGGCAGGCTCACACCGCAGCCGAACCAGTAAACCCTCGTACTCCTCTCCACATGGGCATCCACTGCCGCGTCTTCCTCGGCTCCGCGTCGTCCCCTTCCTAGGCATCGCCATCGTCCACCGCCGTGGTGCTATCGGCGCGGCGTGGTCAGCGTGGTCAAGGAATGACTTCCATCGGACGTGGACTATACATGGAGAGGCTGACAGCTGGGTCCATGGCCACAGCAAGGAAGTGCCTCCTTATTACGTGAAAATAATGATTCCTCCACCTGACAGTTGGGACCCACCGGACGGGCCACTATATTTCGAAAAAAAATGTTTCCCCCCTGACTACAGGGACCCACCAGCTACATCTTTGCACGCAAGGAAGTGCGTCCAGGCCAAAAAAACGATTTTCCCCCTGACTTGTGGGACCCACCAGCTACATCTTCGCACGCAAGGAAGTGCCTGACAGTCGGGACCCACCTGGTCGAAGCGTACGTAGCGTTGTCATTCTGGTCACGAACGTGTACGTACATACTGGTCGATGTAGAGGCGCGCACATGTCGTAGTAGAGGAGCGCACATAGCATGTACACATACATACAGCAGCCAGTGTGCAAGAAAGAAAATACGGCCACGTACGTACATACGGGCAGGGTCTTGAACGCCTACTCGCGCATACGTGCGGCCAGGGCTCGTGTACATGGCTGGGTC
This sequence comes from Triticum dicoccoides, assembly GCF_002162155.2. NCBI lineage: Eukaryota > Viridiplantae > Streptophyta > Magnoliopsida > Poales > Poaceae > Triticum > Triticum dicoccoides. The sequence continues at coordinate 164,406,902 of NC_041385.1, read as the reverse complement.
GGAACGGAGAAACAACGTCATCATCGTGTTCATGGGGAGCCAACCGGCTGGGTCAGAACGAAATGCATCGTCATTTTCATCGGGAGGGCTTGGACGGAACATGCAATGGAAATGAGGCCTGACATACCGCAGAATGGAGGAAACGGCCTTGTGTTCGACCGACCACGTTCGAAACGGGATCCTGTTCATCGGGAGGGGTCTAGAGTACCGCAAAACGGAGGAAACAGACTTGTGTTGGACCTCCTACGGTCGAAACGGGGTCCTGTTGATCGGAAGAGGTGCGGCGTACCACAAAACGGAGGAAACAGACTTGTGTTGGAGCGCTACGGTTGAAATGGGGGTCCTGTTCATTGGGAGGGGTGTGGCGTACCGCAAAACGGGACTCCACGGGATACTGTTCATCTCCACCATCGACCTCCTCCAGCCTCCATGGGCTAATGTTCATCCACTGTCGACCTCCTCCAGCCTCCACCTGCGACTGTTCATCCACGCGCTCCTATTCATCCAGCCTCCACCGTGTGCTACTTCACCTGCTACTATTCAACCACCCCTCTCCACGGGCTCCTATTCAACCACCCCTCCACGGGCTACCGTTCGTCCACCCCTCCACCATCTACTGTTCATCTAGCCCTCCACGGGGTCGTCCTGTTCATCTAGCCCTCCATGGGGTCCTGTTCATCCAGCCCCAACCGGCTCGATCGATCGGGGTCCTGTTCAACCAGAGGCAACACCAGAGAGTCCTGTTCATCCACCCCCACCGGGAACTGTTCATCCATCCCCCCTCCCTGCAACACTCACTGTTCATCCATAGGCAGCATCGATCGGCTTCAGTTAGCAGCAGTAGCGAAGGAATCGCTCGATCGGGTTCAGTTAACACCCATCGATCGATCGCTTGGGTTCAGTAACGCGTAGCCTGCAGTGCAATCGCTCGTGTTCAGTTAGATGCCAACGCCTCACTCGGGTTCAGTTACAGCCCAACAATCGCACACATGCGCGTACGTGTACGAGAGAAAAGCGCATCGCTCGGCCCCCGACCACCCACCGTAACCGGGAACTATCCGATATTTTCCTTGCCCTCGCTTCTACCACGGTTTTGTCCATCATGGACAACCCAAAGAATGTCATGCAGCTGCGGCTCCAGCCCGCCCAGGACGAAAGGCCCATTTTCTGTCATGGTTTTTTTGTCATAGAAGTAGGAGCTCACCACATCTATGATGATACTGGATTTTGTCACAATTATCATCATAAAAGTGTCATAAGTATGAGAGAGAGAAAATTCGTTCAGCCCAAAATGTCACGGATGTGTCTTTTTTTTGTAGTGATAGCATAAAAAGGACACTTGAATAGGAAAAAAATGGAATGAAAGACCTCGGTGAAGCTGCTTACATATTGGGCATCAAGATCTATACAGATAGATCAAGACGCTTGATGAGACTTTCAATGAGTACATACCTTAACGAGATTTTGAAGGAGTTCAAAAATGGATTAGTCAAAGAAGGTGTTCTTGCCTGTATTGTAAGGTATGAAGTTGAGTAAAGACTCAAAACCCGACCACGGCAGAAGATAAAGAGAGAATGGAAGTCATTCCATATGCCTCAGCCATAGGTTCTATAAAGTATGCCATGTTGTGTACCTTGCCATGAGTTTGGCAAGGGGGTACAATAAGTGATTCAGGAGTAGATCACTGGACAATGGTCAAAATTATCCTTAGTTACCTTAAAGAGGACTAAGGAAATGTTTCTCGGTTATGGAGGTGATAAAGAGTTCATCGCAAAGAGTTATGTCGATGCAAGCTTTGACACTGATCTAGATGACTCTAAGTCTCAATCTAGATGCGTATTTAACGTGGGAGCAATTAGCTAGAGTAGCTCCATGCAGAGCATTGCAGACATAGAAATTTTCAAAATACATACGGATCTGAATTTGGCAGACCCGTTGACTAAACTTCTAGCACAAGCAAAACATGATCACACCTTAGTACTCTTTGGGTGTTAATCACATAGAGATGTGAACTAGGTTATTGAATCTAGTAAACCCTTTGGGTTTTAGTCACATGGCGATGTGAACTATGGGTGTTAATCACATGCCTCTCTAAAGGAAATATGCCCTAGAGGCAATAATAAATTTGTTATTTATATTTCCTTATATCATGGTAAATGTTTATTATTCATGCTAGAATTGTATTAACCGGAAACTTGATACATGTGTTGATACATTGACAAAACACCGTGTCCCTAGTAAGCCTCTACTAGACTAGCTTGTTAATCAAAGATGGTTAAGTTTCCTAACCATAGACATGTGTTGTCATTTGATGAATGGGACCACATCATTTGGATAATGATGTGATGGACAAGCCCATTCGTTAGCTTAGCATTATGAATGTTCAGTTTTATTGCTATTGCTTTCTTCATGTCAAATACATATTCCTTCGATTATGAGACTATGCTACTCCCGGATACCGAAGGAATGCCTTGTGTGCTATCAAACGTCACAACGTAACTGGGTTGGCGTAGATCGAGATTAGGATTTGTCACTTCGAGTGTCGGAGAGGTATCTCTGGGCCCTCTCAGTAATACACATCATAAGAAGACTTGGAAGCAAAGTGACTAATGAGTTAGTTGCAGCTTGATGTATTACGAAATGAGTAAAGAGACTTGTCGGTAACGAGATTGAACTAGGTATGAAGATACCGACGATCGAATCTCGGGCAAGTAACATACCGATGGACAAAGGGAATAACGTATGTTGTCATAACGGTTCAACCAATAAAGATCTTTGTAGAATATGTGGGAACCAATATGAGCATCCAGGTTCCTCTATTGATTATTGACCAGAGAGGTGTCTCGGTCATGTCTACATAGTTCTCGAACCCGTAGGGTCCGCACACTTAACGTTTGATGACGATATTGTATTATATGAGTTATGTGATTTGGTGACTGAATGTTGTTCGGTGTCCTAGATGAGATCACGGACATGACAAGGGTCTCGAAATGGTCGAGAGATAAAGATTCATATATAGTACGATAGTATTCGGACACCGGAAGTGTTTTGGAGGGTATCAGGTACATATCGGAGTACCTGAGGGCTTACCGGAACCCCCGGGGAGAAGATATGGGCCATATGGGCGATAAAAGGGGAGAACACCAGCCCACAAGGGGTGGTGCCCCCCCTTAGGTAGGAGGTCAAATTGGAGAAGGAATAAGGGGGGTTTGGCCCCCCTTCCTTTCAATCTTACCTCTTCCTTTCTTCTTCGGTAAA
>NC_041385.1:164289129-164403289 GCF_002162155.2 Triticum dicoccoides | reverse complement strand
AGGGGAGGACCCGAAGTAGGATTCGGTCTACTTGGGGCACCCCTGACTGCCTCTCCTCCCCTCCAACCTATATATATATGGGGAGGGGGTGCCTAGAAGACACAACATCAAATGTTAGCTGTGTGCGGTGCCCCCTCCATAGTTTACACCCCCGGTCATATTCTCGTGGTGCTTAGGCAAAGCCCTGCACGGGTCACATCACAATAACCGTCACCATGCCATCGTGCTGACGAAACTCGTCTACTTCCTTGACACCTTGCTAGATCAAGAGGGCGAGGTACGTCATCGAGCTGAACATTGCAGATCTCGGAGGTGCCGTGCGTTCGGTACTTGATCGATCGGAGCTAGAAGAAGTTCGACTACATCAACCGCGTTGTCAAACACTTCTTCTTACGGTCTATGAGGGTACGTAGGCACACTCTCCCCCTCTCGTTGCTATGCATCTCCTTGATAGATCTTGCATGAGCGTAGGAATTTTTTTGAAATTGCATGCTATGTTCCCCAATAGAAGAGCTTCCTATCCAACCAATCTCATCAATAAGAAGCTCAAACAAATTGATTGAAGCCACATATAATGTGGAGAAGAAGAAGAGGGAGAAAATAAGAAAACTAAAGGTATAAAGGTATCTCTCGCAAATAATGCTGCTCCTATTATTGTTGTGCCTCATGAAAGTGAATCAAAAATAATTGTGGAAGATGATACACTTGATGATGATATTGTTTTTTTTTCTAATGGCACAATGTCCGAAGGAACTATTGAGGATGATTTTGATATGCTTATTAGTTGTTGTGACAATTATGATTGGGAAGATAATGATACTCTTATAATATTGAAAATCATTTTGGAACCAACATGGAAAATTATGATAATATTTCTCATACCATTGGTGCTATTCATACTATTAATGATAAGAGTGATTATAGTAATGATATGCAATACCACAAGATTGGGGATGCTATGTTTGATGAGAATGACATGTTTGATTCTGTATTTGCTACAAATAATGTTTATCCTAAGCTTAGGGATGCTATGCTTGATGAAGATGATCTTTTTAGCCCCCCCAGTTTTAATGATCAAATTTATGATACCATGCCTCCTATTTATGATGATTGCAATAATTATGAAAGCAGGTTTGGGAGTGTGTCAACTTTAGGTAATAATTTATCCTACTATTTTGGAGGGTGATGAATCTTATCATAACGATGAAAGTGGATTTGGAGAGGTCATGACTTCATTTAATGTTGAATCCACTACTTTGATGTTTCAATTGATTATGGTGATAACGAAGTTGCTACTTATGATGATTATTGTGATGATACTTATGTTATAAATAGTAGTGAAAATTATTCTTGTAAAACTTGTCATAATTATGAATACACTTTTACTGAACATTACTCTTTTAATGTGGAAACAATTTATAGTATTCGACTTTCATATGACACTCCCACTATTATGAATGAGAAGAGAATTGCTTATGAGAAGAGTAATAAAAATTCTAAGGTTGTGGATCATGAAAGGAATGCCTTTTGTGATAGTTATATTGTTGAATTTGTTCATGATGCTAGTAACAATTACTATGAGAGAGGAACATATGCTTTTACATATCTCAGTAATCTCAACTTTCCTCTCTATGTGTTGAATGTTTTAAAGTCTTGTTTGTTTTGCCTTCCTATGCTAGTTGATTCTTTCTCAAATAAATTAATTTATTACAAAATCCCTTTGCATAGTGTCGGTGTCGAAATGGGCAGAACTTGGGTAGGGGGGACCAAGCTATGGGATCAGATCGATGGGTAAGATGAGACCAGCGACACACTGTTTACCTAGGTTTCGACCATCTTGACGAGGTAAAACCCCACGTCATGTTCTTGCTTATATTGTGGATGTATCAAAGTACAGAGTTGATCTACCTGTTGGGGAACGTAGCATGCAACTTCAAACATTTCCTACGCTCACGCATGATCTATCTAGGAGATGCATAGAAATGAGAGGGGAGAGTGTGTATACGTACCCTTGTAGACCGTAAGAGGAAGCGTTTGACAATGCGGTTGATGTAGTCAAACTTCTTCTCTCTCCGACCAATCAAGTACCGAACGTACGACACCTCCGAGTTCTGCACACATTCAGCTCGATGACGTCCCTCGCCCTCTTGATCTAGCAAGATGTCGAGGAAGTAGATGAGTTCCGTCAGCACGATGGCATGGTGACGGTGATGGTGAAGTGATTCACGCAGGGCTTCGCCTAAGCACCGCAAGAATATCACTGAGGGTGTAAAGTGTGGAGGGGGGCTCCGCACACGGCTAACAATTGATGTTGTGTCTTCTAGGCACCCCGTCCCCACAAAAATATAGGTGGGAGGGTAGGGGAGGAGAGGTAGCCAGGGGGGCCCCAAGTAGGATCCGAATCCTACTTGGGGTTTTCCCAAGTGGGGCCCCCTGCCTTATTTTACAAGAGAAGAAAGGGAAGGGCGAAGAGAGAAAGGAAGGTGGGGCCAAACCCCCCTTATTCCTTCTCCAATTCGGCCACATGCCTAAGGGGGGAGCACCACCCCTTCTGGGCTGGTGTGCTCACCTCTTATGGCCCATATGGCCCATATCTTCTCCCCAGGAGTTCTGGTAACACCTATGGTACTTCGATATGTACCTGGTATCCTCCGGAACACTTCCTGTGTCCGAATAGTATCATCCTATATATCAGTACCTCTCGACCATTTCGAGACTCCTTGTCATTTCCGTGATCTCATCCAGGACTCCGAACAACCTTCAGTCACCACATCACGTAACTCATATAATACAATATCGTCACCGAACATTAAGCGTGCGGACCCTACGGGTTCGAGAATTATGTAGACATGACCGAGACATCTCTCCAATTAATAACCAATAGCGGAACCTACATGCTCATATTGTCTCCCACATATTCTATGAAGATCTTTATCGGTCTAACCGTTATGACAACATATGTTATTCCCTTTGTCATCGGTACTTTACTTGCCCGAGATTCGATCGTCGATATCTTCATACCTAGTTCAATCTCGTTACGGTAAAGTCTCTTTACTCGTTCCATAATACATCATCCTGCAACTAACTCATTAGTCACTTTTCTTGCAAGGCTTCTTACTATGTGTACTACCGAGAGGACCCAGAGATACCTCTCCGATACTCGGAGTGACAAATCCTAATCTCAATTCATGCCAACCCAACAAAACACCTTCGGAGATAGCTATAGAGCATCTTTATAATCACCCAGTGACGTTGTGACGTTTGATAGCACATAAGGCACTCCTCCGGTATCCGGGAGTTGCATGATATCATAGTCAAAGGAATATGTATTTGACATACATGAAAGCAGTAGCAATAAACAGTACGATCAAATGCTAAGCTAACAGATGGGTCTTTTCCATAACATCATTCTCCTAATGATGTGATCCCGTTATCAAATGACAACTCATGTCCATGGTTAAGAAACCTTAACCATCTTTGATCAACGAGCTAGTCTAGTAGAGACTCACTAGGGACACGGTGTTTGTTTATGTATTCACACATGTATTAAGGTTTTCGATCGATACAATTCTAGCATGAATAATAAACATTTACCATGATATAAGGAAATATAAAATAACAACTTTATTATTTCCTCTAGGGCATATTTCCTTCTGTCTCCCAATTGCACTAGAGTCATGTGATTTAACACCAATAGTTCACATCTTTATGTGATTAACACCCATAGTTCACATCACCATGTGACCAACACCCAAAGGGTTACTGGAGTCAATAATCTAGTTCACAATGCTATGTGATTAATACCCAAAGAGTACTAAGGTGTGATCATGTTTTGCTTGTGAGAGAAGTTTAGTCAACAGGTCTGCCACATTCAGATCCATATTTATTTTGCAAATTTCTATGTCTACAATGAATACATGGAGCTACTCTAGCTGATTGCTTCCACGTTCAATACGTATCTAGATTGAGACTTAGAGTCATCTAGATTAGTGTCAAAGCTTGCATCGACGTAACTTTTTACGATGAACTCTTTGTCACCTCCATAACCGAGAAACATTTCCTTAGTCCTCTTTAAGGTAACTAAGAATAATTTTGACCGCTGGCCAGTGATCTATTCCTGGATCACTATTGTAACCGCTTGCCAAACTCATGGCAAGGTACACAAATAGATCTGGTACACAACATGGCATACTTTATAAAACCTATGGATGAGGCATAGAGAATAACTTTCATTATCTCTCTATCTTCTGTCGTGGTCGGATTTTGAGTCTTACTCAACTTAATACCTTGGAATGTAGGCAAGAACCCTTTCTTTGACTGATCCATTTTGAACTTCTTCAAAACTTTGTCAAGGGATGTGCTTTATGAAAGTCCTATTAAGCGTCTCAATCTATCTCCATAGATCTTGATACCCAATACATAAGTAGCTTTACTAAGCTCTTTTATTGAAAAACTTTTATTCAAGTATCCTTTTATGCTATCCAGAAATTCTACATCACTTCCAATCAATAATATGTCATCCACATATAATATTAGAAATGCCATAGAGCTCCCACTCACTTTCTTGTAAATACAAGATTCTTTGGAAGTCTGTATAAAACCATATGCTTTGATCACCTCATCAAAGCGTATATTCCAACTCCGAGATGCTTGCACCAGTCCATAGATGGATCACTGGAGCTTGCACACTTTGTTAGCACCTTTAGGATTGACAAAACCTTCTGGTTGCATCATATACAACTCTTCTTTGAGAAATCCATTAAGGAATACAGTTTTGATGTCCATTTGCCAGATTTCATAATCATAAAATGCGGCAATTGCTAACATGATTTGGACAGACTTAAGCATCGCGATTAGCGAGAAAGTCTCATCGTAGTCAACTCCTTGAACTTGTCGAAAACCTTTTGCAACAAGTCGCGGTTTATAGACAGTAACATTACCATCAGTGTCACTCTTCTTCTTGAAGATCCATTTATTTTCTATGGCTCGCCGATCATCGGGCAAATCCACCAAAGTCCACACTTTGTTCTCATACATGGATCCTATCTCATATTTCACGGCCTCAAGCCATTTATCGGAATCTGGGCTCATCATATCTTCTTCATAGTTCATAGGTTTGCCATGGTCTAGTAACATGACTTCCAGAACAGGATTACTGTACCACTCTGGTGTCGATCGTGTTCTGGTTGACCTACGAGGTTCGGTAGTAACTTGATCTGAAGTTTCATGATCATCATCATTAGCTTCCTCTCTAGTTGGTGTAGGCATCACGGGAACAAATTTCTCTAATGAGCTACTTTCCAATTTGAGAGAAGTTACAATTACCTCATCAAGTTCTACTTTCCTCCCATTCACTTCTTTCGAGAGAAATTCCTTCTCTAGCAAGGTTCCATTCTTGGTAACAAAGATCTTGCCTTCAGATTTGTGCTAGAAGGTGTACCCATTTATTTCCTTAGGGTATCTTATGAAGGCGCACTTTTCCTATTTGGGTTCGAGCTTATCAGGCTGAAGCCTTTTGACATAAGTGTCGCAACCCCAAACTTTAAGAAACGACAGCTTAGGTTTCTTGCCAAACCACAGTTCATATGGTGTCGTCTCAACGGATTTAGATGGTGCCCTATTTAATGTGAATACAACTATCTCTAATTCATAACCCCAGAACGATAGTGGTAAATCGGTTAGAGACATCATAGATTGCACCATATCTAATAAAGTATGGTTACGACGTTCAGATACATCGTTACTAATATTAGAAACTGAACCGGTATTAAATACCCAGGGGTTACTACAAACACTAGTAAGGTACACATTAATAACATGTATATCAAATATACCTCTGTTCACTTTGCGAACCTTCTTATCCGTCAAGTATTTGGGGTAGTTCCGCTTCTAGCGACCATTTCCTTTGCAGTAGAAGCACTCAGTTTCAGGCTTAGGTCCAGCTTTGGGCTTCTTCACAGGAGTGACAATTTGCATTCCAAGTTCCCTTTATTTCCCTTGCCCTTTTCTTGAAACTAGTGGTCTGGTTAACCATCAACACTTGATGATCTTTCTTGATTTCTACCTTCGCCGATTTCAGCATCGCGGAAAACTTGGGAACCATTTTCCTCATCCCTGGCATATTATAGTTTATCACGAAGTTCTAGTAGCTTGGTGATAGTGAAAGCACAAGTGCTCCCTGGGTGATTTTGGTAATTCATGACAACATATCTCTTGTTGGACTAATACATCTACCTAGTGTATTTCAGATAAGTTAAACAATGGAGTGGCATGGACATGGACAAGAGGATGTGGAACCCCTTCAAGATGCCAAGGACAAATATTGGCAAAAGCTCAAGACTCTACATTTTCCATTTTAGTGATCCAAGATCACATTGAGTTCCATAGGAAACCAATACTATTGAATGGGGATGAGGTGTTGCTTAATGGCTTGCTTGCTCAAAGTGCTTAGTGATATGCTCCAAAAGCCTCAGCCACTTTCTCACATCCACATATGTCCTAAACCTAAATGTCAAACTCGGCCCCACCGATTTTGTCTATCCAGCGCCACAGAGTTTCATTTAATCCAGCCACTGCCAAACCCTAGTCACTTCGGTCTCACCTATGGTATCTCGGTCTCACCGAGATGGGCTTGCAAATTCTCTGTGATCTATTGCAACATTTTTGGTCTAACCGAGTTTTTTCAGTCGGTCCCACCGAGTTTGCTTGACCAATACCTAATTTTCTCATTACCAAAATCGGTCCCACCGAGTTTGAGTAATCGGTCACACCGAGTTGAGGTTTTACCCTAACCCCTGAACATAGGTCCCACCGAGTTGACCAAGTCGGTCCCACCAAAAACTCTAACATTCATATTTTTACCTGGACCAGTCTGACCGAGTTTTATGATTCGGTCCCACCGAGTTTGGGAATCTGTGTGTAATAGCTAGATTTTGTGTGGAGGCTATATATACCCCTCCACCCATTATTCACTCATGAAGATAGCCATCAGAACGTGCCTACACTTCCAACATTCATTTTCTGACAGAGAACCACCTGCTCATGTGTTGAGACCAAGATATTCCAATGCTACCACAAGAATCTTGATCTCTAGCCTTCCCCAAGTTGCTTTCCACTCAAATCATCTTTTCACCATAGCCAAATCTATGAGAGAGAGTTGAGTGTTGGGGACACTATCATTTGAATCACAAGAGCAAGGAGTTCATCATCAACACACCATCTATTACCTTTTAGAGAGTGGTGTCTCCTAGATTGGTTACATGTCACTTGGGAGCCTCTGTCAAGATTGTGGAGTTGAACCAAGGAGTTTGTAAGGGCAAGGAGATCGCCTACTTTGTGAAGATCTACCCTAGTGACGCAAGTCCTTCGTGGGCGATGGCCATGGTGGGATATACAAGGTTTCTTCTTCGTGGACCCTTCGTGGGTGGAGCCCTCCATGGACTCGCACAACCCTTACCCTTCATGGGTTGAAGTCTCTATCAACGTGGATGTACTATAGCACCACCTATCGGAACCACGCCAAAAATCTCTGTGTCTCCAATTGCGTTTGCACACTCCAATCCCATCCCTTTACTTTCTTGCATGTTGCATGCTTTACTTGCCGCTGCTCATATACTCTTTGCATGCTTGCTTGAATTGTATTGTGTATGCTTGAAATTGTGTTAATCTATCACCTCAACTTCAAAAACTTAAAATATGTCAACTTTATTTGTTGAGGGTCTAATCACCCCCCTCTAGACACCTCTTCTCGATCCTTTCAATTTGTATCAAAGCTTTGGTCTCCATTGCTTTGGTTTAATCACTATTGGAGGAAGATGGACAAGTCTAAATTGGGGAGTCTTAGACGTAGAGTGCCTATGCTTGATGGGGAGTTCTTTAGTGAGTGGAAAAATGAGATGCTTGGAATTTTTCATGAATATCACTTGAATAAGTACATTACTACTCCTTGTGAACTCCTTGTTGATCCCTTGCATCCTACCCATGATGAGTCTCTTGACATGATCCGCAATCTTAGAACTATCAATCTTATCACTAGAGGCTTGCCTAGAAATTTGAATGGTCACTTGCCAACTCTTGATTGTGCTTATACTATATGGAGATTCCTTGATGAGCGATTTTTAGACTATTCCTTGAAAAACTTAGATGAGATTCTTCATAAGTCTATTGCTTTGAATAAGCTGAATCCCAATGATCCTAAGTTTGGAGATTGTTTAATTGAGGTTACCAATCTTATGTGTGCCAAATGAGATGTTGGAATCATTAGCAATATCATTTGTGAAGTTATTATAATTCATACAGATGAACATTGTCAAAATCATATATCTAATGAATTACTCTCTCTAGGAAATGATCATTTCCAAAATGATGTTGAACATGGATACTATGATGAATGTGATGATAATGACTTTGATCTTTAAGAATCTATGAGACAGTTTGGTCTTATGGCTAATCTTCGTGGCTACATGGCTGGAGGAAAGGAATGGGTTCTTGATAGTGGATGTATCGATCACATGGCCAGAGATAAAGATATGTTTTGTGAGCTTGCTGAAAACGACGGCCCTCGAAAGTATGTCACTTTCGGTGATAACTCAAAGGGTAAGGTGGCTGGCCTCGGTAAGGTGGAAATCTCACATGATAGCTCCATACAAAGTGTTATGCTAGTTGAATCTCTTGGCTATAATCTAATTTCTGTATCTAGACTAGCTGACTTTGGTTTCAATGTCCTATTTACTGAAGTAGATTGCCAAGTGTTTCAAAGTGATAATCATAAAATGGTCTTTATCGGCATACGTAGAGGTGATCTATACATTGTTGATTTCACTAAAAAGGCTCAACCTAGAACTTGCTTAATTGCTAAATCTTCCAAAGGCTGGTTGAGGCATAGACGGTTAGGTCATGTGGGCATGCGAAACCTTGACAAGCTTATTAAAGGTGATCATATCCTTGGTGTTAAAGATGGCATATTTGATAAGGATAGACTTTGTAGCGCTTGCCAAGCAGGAAAACAGGTTGGAGGAATCAACCCCATGAAGAACATCATGACCATGAGAAGACCGCTCGAGCTACTTCACATGGATCTTTTCGGTCCCAATGCTTACAAAAGTCTCGGTGGTAACTCGTTTGGACTAGTCATCGTTGATGATTTTTCATGATTTATGTGGGTGTTCTTTCTTGATGATAAATCACAGGTTCAAAAGATCTTCAAAAACTTCGCTAGGAAGGCCCAAAATCAATTTGAAGTGAAGATCAAGAAGGTTCGCAGCGACAACGGAACAGAGTTCAAGAACGCCAATGTGGACACCTTTCTTGACGAAGAAGCAATCTCACATGAGTTCTCAGCTGTGTACACGCCTCAACAAAATGGAGTTGTTGAGAGGAAGAACCGGACACTCATCAAAATGGTGAGAACAATGCTTGATGAGTACAAGACACCAAAACACTTTTGGGTAGAAGCGGTTGAGACAGCTTCTCATGCAATGAAACGTCTATATCTTCACAAGCTACTCGGCAAGACGAATACGAGCTCCTCACCGGCAACAAACCCCAAGTTGGATACTTTTGGGTATTCGGCTCAAAGTGTTACATTCTTCACAAGCATCATCGTTCGAAATTTGCTCCTAAGTCTCATGAAGGTTTCCTACTCGGTTATGGCTCAAACTCTCACACTTACCGTGTCTACAACAATTTCACCCGAAAGGTTGAAGAGACGGTAGATGTGAAGTTTGATGAATCTAATGGCTCACAAGTAGAGCAATTGCAATTGATGTAGGTGACAAAGATCCTTCAGAAGCAATTCAAGACTTGTCTATCGGCAAGATTCGCCCAACGGAGGTGAAGGAGAGTACCTTGTCTGTCCAAGTGGAAGCCTCAACCTCACGCCAAGGTGAACCACAAGTTGACTTGGAGGCATCCACTAGTGGGACTCGTCAAGACGATGAGAACGAGGATGTACAACATGATGAACCTCGACGACCTCCTTCTCGACCTCCACGGGAGAACAACCACGCCAACAAAAAGGAAGAAAGACAAGAGGAAGAACAAGACAATGAAGAGGATGTTCCACCCCGGCCCAAACAAAAGCTATCACGAGTTCAAGCAAGAGTTTCAAGAGATCATCCCGTCGAACAAATCTTTGATGACATTCAAACCGGGAGAATTACTCACTCAAAATCTCATTTAGCTAACTTTTGTGAACATTACTCATTCATTTCTAGCATTGAGCCTATGAAGGTTGAAGAAGCATTGGAAGATCCAGATTGGATAAATGTCATGCACTAAGAGCTACACAACTTTGAGAGGAACCAAGTGTGGACATTTATTGAGAAGCCCGATGAGAAGCACAATGTCATTGGAACCAAATGGGTATTTTGGAACAAGCAAGATAAAGATGGACAAGTTGTTTGCAACAAGGCTTGTCTCATTGCTCAAGGCTACACTCAAGTCGAAGGTATGGACTATGGTGAGACTTATTCCCCCGTTGCTAGACTTGAATCCATTCACATCTTACTTGCCTATGCCAATCATTATGACATTACCTTATACTCCCTCCGTTCCTAGATATAGGGTGTATAGTTTTTGGCACGGAAATTAAAGAACACACATGGAGGGAAAATTTCACAAGCTTCGAGTGAGATTACACATGACTAATTGACATGAGAAAATAGAGGAGCTTACATGATATAAGGAAATGTAATCAAATCCCTAAAAAAATTATCCAAACGAGTGGTGCAACGCAATACACCTTATATTTCGGACTTTTTCTCAAAAATCTATACACCTTATATCAAGGAACGGAGGGAGTATCAAATGGACATCAAAAGTGCTTTTCTCAATGGTGAAATTGGGGAGGAACTTTATGTTAAACAACCTCCCGGCTTTGTTAATCCTAAGAAACCCAACCATGTTTACAAACTTCAAAAAGCTCTTTATGGTTTTAAGCAAGCTCCTGGAGCTTAGTATAAATGCTTGACTAAGTTTCTTCTTGATAAAGGGTTTGAAATTTGTAAAATAGATTCTACATTCTTTACTAAAAGGGTTAATGGAGAATTATTTGTGTGCCAAATTTATGTTGATGATATCATATTTGGATCAACTAACCCTCATTTTAGTGAGAAATTTGGGAAGCTTATGTCAGAGAAGTTTGAGATGTCTATGATGAGTGAACTCAAGTTCTTTCTTGGTTTGCAAATCAAGCAAACTAAGGAGGGAACCTTTATATCTCAAACAAAGGATACCAAGGACTTATTTAAGAAGTTCAACATGCAATAATGCAAAGGTACGAATACCCCCAAGCCTACTAGTGGACATCTTGACTTGACAAAGTATGGCGAACCGGTTGACCAAAAGGTTTACTGATCTATGATTGGTTCATTGTTATACCTTTGTGCCTCCCGTCCTGGTATCATGCTAAGTGTGTGCATGTGTGCACAATATCAAGCAGCCCCCAAAGAATGCCATCTTAAGTCTGTGAAAAGGATAGTGAGATACTTAATACATACACCAAATTTTGGCATTTGGTATCCTAAGAGGTCTTCTTTTAACCTTGTTGGCTACTCTGATTCGGACTATGCCGGTGACAAGGTTGATAGAAAGTCCACTTCGGGTACTTGTCAATTTCTTGGTAGATCTCTCGTGTCTTGGTCCTTCAAGAAACAAAATTCGGTATCCTTATCTGCGGAATACATTGCTGCTGGTTCATGTTGTGCTCAGTTACTTTGGATGACCCAAACTCTTAAAGATTATGGGATATATGTGAAACATGTTCCATTGCTTTGCGAAAATGAGAGTGCTATTAAGATTGCTCATAATCCCGTGCAACATTCTTGAGCTAAGCATATTGAAGTTCGTTATCATTTCATTCGAGATCATGTTGCTAAGGGGGATATCAAACTTAAGCATGTTCGTACCGACAAGCAATTGGCGGACATATTCACTAAACCACTTGATGAGAAAGTGTTTTGCAGGTTGAGAGGTGAACTGAACATCATTGATGCCTCAAATTTGGAGTAGAAACTCCATGTGGATGCATGCAAGGCATAAGCCTTACTATGACTAATCCTTGACCATTCTCTTATGATGATGATCATATGTCTTGGATACTCTTCTACTCTTGCATGCTATCTAACCCTTGTAGGTACTTGGCTAAGCCCAACTCTATGACATTGCAACTCAATCACATTCTGAGAAATCTCTACATCTCGAAGTCTCTACAAAATGGTGGATGAACACAAGGAAGCATGAATCCATTCAATGTATCATTTGACAAACTCCTATATCAAATTTCAATTGATATCAAATTTCATGATTGTCACTTTGGATACACAAGTGCTCTTCCTTGCAAGACTAACCCATGTAGGAAGATGAACCTCAACTACAAGTGGTGCTCCCATTTCTTGATGATATACATCAACTACTTGAGCACCCTACACAAGTTCAACTACATGAACAAGTTCATCAACACCACCCAAGGTATGTCATTCCATCTTAGAGAAGCTTAACCCCGAGACATGGGTCAAAGCAACTCAATAAGATGAGAATACATCAAAATGCTTAAATGAAAAATGGCAACCCCATTTTGAGCTTAAACGATGAGTATGACCTATGATCAAATGTCTTCACTTGACTCCTAAGTCAATATACTCTAACATAGGTGACTTTGTCGTCGACCAATTCTAGATGAAGTTTTCTGTTGTTTCTTTGTGCTCTTGGATTTGTCTCATGCATGCTAGTTCCCCTTTCAAAAAAAAATTCATCTAGATGTCTTTTCTTTTCTCTGTTATTTTCTGCATTTCCCTGCATCCAATTCATTGCAAATCCTTCAGTTAATTCCTTGCATATTCTTGTGAGATCTTTTTGCCTAGTGAGCTGAGGTGACAAGAATTTACTCTCTGGGTTGAACTCGGTCTCACCAGATTGATTTCTTCGGCTGAACCGAATCAACTTGGTGCCACCGATTGCAACCACTCGGTGCTACCAGTTTCAGTCCTGAGACAAAATCTATGTCACTTGCATTCTGCATATTTGTCCCAGCTCCACTCTTTGTAACTTGTCCTCTACCAGCATCCTATATTACACGTGGCGTTGTAATGTGACTCCAGGACCAAACCTACTTGACTCATGCTCCAGAAGTCCCTTCTTGGAAATTGATGTTGAAGGGGGAGAGAGAGAGCACATCGAAGCTTATCACATAAGAGAGAATGCACTCCTCAAAGCTTCTCCTGATGCTCCTATCCTTAAGAGGAAAGTTGTCTCATGTCTTCAAGAGGGGAAAGACATGATAGTATATGTTATGACTTTATCTTGCTCTGATTTTCTTGTTTGCTCCGATTTTCTACTACCCTTGCTTCTCCCATTATCCCATGTAAGATTCTGGGGGAGAAAGACATCTAAAGGAAGAAAATATTTGGAATTCATTGCATATCTTTATTCTTGGGGACATGTCAATAACCAAATAGAGTACGTAGTACTCACACTCTACATGTCATCCCAGTCTTGCTATTCTTGTGTTCTTTAGTTCTTGCTTTGTCTAGTAGTTGTTCTTGTGTTATCTAACCTTGTTTACCCAGGTAAATCTTATTCAAGCTAGCTCAAGACCACAAAGTAAGTATATGCATCACACTCATGTGCATGAAGATCTCTTGCTGTGGTACTCTTTTTTGCGAGAGAGATTCATAATCATGAAGGTATATTTCCAGTATCTATATCATTTGCTCTGATGCATATAGCCAAGACACATGTAACTCATTGCTTGCTCTGACATGTTTATACATTCTCATACCCTTATGATCTATCATCACATGATTGCATACATGTAGGGGGAGCCAATGCACGTTGCATGTCTTTCCAAAGCTTTACTTGCTATTTTCTTATGTCTTTATCTAAAGCTTTGATGTATGTTGTCATCAATTACCAAAAAGGCTCTCTGGGTGATTTTGGTAATTCATGACAACATATCTCTTGTTGGACTAATATTTCTAACTAGTGTATTTCAGATAAGTTCAACATTGGAGTGGCATGGACATGGACAAGAGGATGTGGAACCCCTTCAAGATGCCAAGGACAAATATTGGCAAAATCTCAAGACTCGACATTTTCCATTTTAGTGATCGAAGATCACATTGAGTCCATACGAAAGCCAATACTATTAAAAGGGGATGAGGTGTTGCTTAATGGCTTGCTTGCTCCAAGTGCTTAGTGATATGCTCCAAAACCCTCAGCCACTTTCTCACATCCACATATGTCCTAAACTGAAATGTCAAACTTGGCCCCACAGATTTTGTCTATTCAGCGCCACTGAGTTTCATCTAATCCAGCCACTACCAAATCCTAGTCACTTCGTTCTCGCCGATGGGATCTCGGTCTCACCGAGATGGGCTTGCAAATTCTCTGTGATCTATTGCAACATTTTCGGTCTAACCGAGTTTGTTCAGTCTGTCCCACCAAGATTGCTTGACCAATACCTAGTTAGCTCATTACCAAAATCGGTCCCACCGAGTTTGAGTAATCGGTCCAACTGAGTTGAGGTTTTAACCTAACCCCTGCACATCGGTCCCACCGAGTTGACGAAGTCGGTCCCACCGAAAACTCTAACGTTCATATTTTTACCTGGATCGGTCTGACCGAGTTTTATGATTCGGTCCCATCGAATTTGGGAATCTGTGTGTAACAGCTAGATTTTGTGTGGAGGCTATATATACCCCTCCACCCATTCTTCATTCGTGAAGAGAGCCATAAGAACGTGCCTACACTTCCAGCATTCATTTTCTGAGAGAGAACCACCTACTCATTTGTTGAGACCAAGATATTCCAATCCTACCACAAGTGTCTTGATCTCTAGCCTTCCCCAAGTTGCTTTCCACTCAAATCATCTTTTCACCATAGCCAAATCTGTGAGAGAGAGTTGAGTGTTGGGGAGACTATCATTTGAAGCACATGAGCAAGGATTTCATCATCAACACACCATCTATTACCTTTTGGAGAGTGGTGTCTCCTAGATTGGTTAGGTGTCACTTGGGAGCCTCCGTCAAGATTGTGGAGTTGAACCAAGGCGTTTGTAAGGGCAAGGAGACCGCCTACTTCGTGAAGATCTACACTAACGAGGCAAGTCCTTCATGGCCGATGGCCATGGTGGGATAGACAAGGTTGCTTCTTTGTGAACCCTTCATGGGTGGAGCCCTTCGTGGACTCGCGCAACCGTTACCCTTCGTGGGTTGAAGTCTCCATCAACGTGGATGTATGATAGCACCACCTATCGGAATCACGCCAAAAATCTCCGTGTCTCCAATTGTGTTTGCACACTCCAATCCCATCCCTTTACTTTCTTGCAAGTTGCATGCTTTACTTTCCGCTTCTCATATACTCTTTGCATGCTTGCTTGAGTTGTATTGTGTATGCTTGAAATTGTGTTAATCTATCACCTCAACTTGAAAAACTTAAAAACTGTCAACTTTATTTATTGAGGGTCTAATCACCCTCCCTCTAGACACCTCTTCTCGATCCTTTCAGATAGTGACTCGAGAACTCTGTCAATCACTATATTATCTGGAAGATTAACTCCCACTTGATTCAAGCGATTGTAGTACCCAGACATTTTGAGCATATGATCATGTGCTGAGCTATTCTCCTCCATCTTTTAGGCAAAGTACTTATCAGAGGTCTCATACCTCTCGACATGGGATGATCCTGAAATGCCAATTTCAGCTCTTGGAACATCTCATATGCTCCATGGCGTTCAAAGCATGGTGCAATAAACTATCAAGTAGTCATCATATCGAGCTTGCCAAACGTTCATAATGTTTGCATCTGCTCCTGCAATAGGGTTGTCACCTAGCAGTGCATCAACGACAGAATTCTTCTTAGCAGCAATGAGGATAATCCTCAGATCACGGACCCAGTCTGCATCATTGCTACTATCATCTTTCCACTTAGTTTTCTCTAGGAAATCATAAATAAACGGGGAGCTACATCGCGAGCTATTGATCTATGACATAATTTGCAAATACTATTAGGACTAAGTTATGTTAGGGAAAACGATAATTTCAAAAAAAATCCTGCGATCACGCAAGATATATCTAGGAGATGCATAGCAACAAGAGGGGAGAGTGTGTCCATGTACCCTCGTAGACCGAAAGCGGAAGCGTTATGACAACATGGTTGATGTAGTCTTACATCTTCACGATCCGACCGATCCTAGAACCGATGATACGGCACCACCGTGATCTGCACACGTTTAGCTCGGTGACGTCCCAAGAACTCTAGGTCCAGCTGAGGTCGAGGGAGAGTTTCATCAGCAAGACATCATGGTGACGGTGATGATGAAGTTACCAGCGCAAGGCTTTGCCCAAGCACTACGATGATATAACCGAGGTGGAAATTTGTGGAGGGGGCACCGCACATGGCTAAAAGATCAACTTGATCAACTTGTGGGTTTCCACCTAAAGGGAGAGGGGGGGAAGGAAGGAGAGGGAGAGGGGAAAGGAAAGGGGGGGTGCCCCCCTTCCTTGTCCTATTCGGACTCAATGGGGAGGGGGCACGCGGACTGCCCCGGCCGCCCCTCTCTCTCTCTCTCCACTAAGCCCCATCGAGGCCCATTAGTTCCCCAGGGGGTTCCGATAACCCTCCGGCACTCCGGTTTTATCCGAAACTTCTCCGGAACACTCCCGTTGTCCGAACATAGTCGTCCAATATATCAATCTTTATGTCTCGACCATTTTGAGATTCCTCATCCTGTCCGTGATCATATCCGAAACTCCGAACAACCTTCGGTACATCATATCACCTAAACTCATAATACCAATCATCATCGAACGTTAAGCGTGCGGACCCTACGGGTTCGAGAACTATGTAGACATGACTGAGAGACCTCTCCGCTCAATAACCAATAGTGGAACCTGGATGCTCATATTGGTTCCTACATATTCTACGAAGATCTTTATCGGTCAAACTGCATAACAACATACGTTGTTCCCTTTATCATCGGTATGTTACTTGCGCGAGATTCGATCGTCAGTATCATCATACCTAGTTCAATCTCGTTACCAGCAAGTGTCTTTACTCATTCCGTAATACTTCATCCTGCAACTAACTCATTGGTTACAATGCTTGCAAGGCTTATAGTGATGAGTATTACCGAGAGGGCCCAGAGATACCTCTACAAAACATGGAGTGACAAATCCTAATCTCGATATATGCCAACCCAACAAACACCTTCGGAGACACCTGTAGAGCACCTTTATAATCACTCATTTACATTGTGACGTTTGGTAGCACACAAAGTGTTCCTCCGGTATTCGGGAGTTGCATAAGCTCATAGTCTGAGGAACTTGTATAAGTCATGAAGAAAGCAGTAGCAATTAAACTGACATGATCATAATGGTAAGCTAACGGATGGGTTATGTCCATCACATCATTCTCCTAATGATGTGATCCCATTCATCAAATGACAACACATGTCTATGGTTACAAAACATAACCATCTTTGATTAACAAGCTAGTCAAGTAGAGGCATACTAGGGACTATATGTTTTGTCTATGTATTCACACATGTACTAAGTTTCCGGTTAATACAATTCTAGCATGAATAATAAACATTTATCATGAATTAAGGAAATAAATAATAACTTTATTATTGCCTCTAGGGCATATTTCTTCAAGTTCATGATAAGTTATAGTTCAGTTAATCAAATTACTTATGAACTCGCACTTAAATAGACAGCTCTCAAGTCCTCTAAGTGATACGTGATCCAAATCAACTAACCCATGTCCAATCATCACGTGAGATGGGGTAGTCACTAATGGTGAACATCTCTATGTTCATCATATCTACTATAGGATTCACGTTCGACCTTTCGATCTCTAGTGTTCCGGGGCCATATCTGTACATGCTAGGGTCGTGAAGTTTAACCCAAGTATTCTACATGTGTAAAACTGTCTTACACCTGTTGTATGTGAACACAGAGTCTATCACACCCGATCATCACGTGGTGTCTCGAAACGATGAACTGTAGCAACGGTGCACACTCTGGGAGAACACTTTTACCTTGAAATTTAGTGAAGGGACCATCTTATAATGCTACCACCTTACTAAGCAAAATAAGATGCATATAAGATAAATGTCGCATGTAATCAAAATATGTCACATGATATGGCCTTCATCATCTTGTGCTTTTGATCTTCATCTCCAAAGCATCATCATGATCTCCATCGTCACCGGCTCGACACCTTGATCTCCATGTTGCGTCGTGGTCGTCTTGCCAACTATTGCTTCTACAACTATCGCTAACGCATAGAGATAAAGTAAAGCAATTACATGGTGTTTGCATTTCATACAATAAAGGGACAACCATAAGGCTCCTTCCGGTTGCCAATAACTTTTAGAAAACATGATCATCTCATACAATAACGTATATCACATCATGTCTTGACCACATCACATCACAACATGCCCTGCAAAAGCAAGTTAGACGCCCTCTACTTTGTTGTTGCAAGTTTTACGTGGCTGCTACGGGATCCTAGAAAGAACCGTTCTTACCTATGCATCAAAAACCACAATGTTAATTTATCAAGTTTGCTGTTTTAACCTTCGACAAGAGCAGGCTGCAGTCAAATCTGATTCAACAAAAGTAGGAGAAACACACACCCGCCAGCCACCTTTATGCAAATCTAGTTGCATGTCTGTCGGTGGAGCCGGTCTCATGAACGTGGTCATGTAAGGTTGGTCCGGGCCACTTCATCCAACAATACCGCCGAATCAAAATAAGACATTGGTGGTAAGCAGTATGATGATCACCGCCCACAACTCTTTGTGTTCTACTCGTGCATATCATCTACGCATAGACCTGGCTCGGATGCCATAGTTAGGGAACGTAGCATGCAATTTCAAAAATTTCCTACACTCATGCAAGATCTATCTAGGAGATGCATAGCAACGAGAGGGGGAGAGTGTGTCTATGTACCCTCGTAGACAGTAAGCAGAAGAGTTTGACAACGTGGTTGATGTAGTCGAACTTCTTCTACCTCCGACCGATCAAGTACTGAACATAAGGCACCTCCGAGTTCTGCACACGTTCAGCTTGATGACGTCCCTCACCCTCTTTATCTAGCAAGATGTCGAGGAAGTAGATGAGTTCCATCAGCATGATGGCATGGTGACGGTGATGGTGAAGTGATCCGCGCAGGGCTTCGCCTAAGCCGAACGAGAATATGACAAAGGTGTAAACTGTGGAGGGGGTGCTGCACACAACTAAAAATTGATGTTGTGTGTTCTGGGCACCCCCTCCCCATATATATATATATATATATATATATATATATAGGTGGGAGTGGAGGAGAGGCAGTCAGGGGGCGCCCCAAGTAGGATCTGCATCCTACTTGGGGTTTCCCCAAGTGGCGCCCCCTACCTTATTTTACCGGAGAAGAAAGGGAAGGGGGAAGACAGAAAGGAAGGGGGCCGAACCCACCTTATTCCTTCTCCAATTAGGCCACATGCCGAAGGGGGGCATGCCACCCCTTGTGGGGTGGAGTGCTCCCCTCTTATGGACCATATGGCCCATATCTTCTCCCCGAGGGTTCCAGTAACCCCTCCAGTACTCTGATATGTACCCGGTACCCTCCGGAACTCTTCGGGTGTCTGAATACTATCATCCTATATATCAATATTTACCTCTTGACCATTTACAGACTCCTCGTCATGTCTGTGATCTCATCCGGGACTCCGAACAACATACGGTCACCAAATCACATAACTCATATAATACAATATCGTCATCGAATGTTAAGCGTGCGGACCCTATGGGTTTGAGAACTATGTAGACATGACCGAGACACCTCTCTGATCAATAACCAATAGTGGAACCTAGATGGTCATATTGTCTCCCACATATTCTACAAAGATCTTTATCGGTCGAACCGTTATGACAACATACGTTAGTCCCTTTGTCATTAGTATGGTACTTGCCCGAGATTCGATCGTCGGTATCGTCATACCTAGTTCAATCTCGTTACCGGCAAGTCTCATTACTCGTTCCTTAATACATCATCCTGGAACTAACTCATTAGTCACTTTGCTTGCAAGGCTTCTTACGATGTGTATAACCGAGAGGGCCCAGAGATAGCTCTCCGACACCCGGAGTGAAAAATCCTAATCTCGATTCACGCCAACCCAACAAAACACCTTCGGAGATACCTGTAGAGAGCATCTTTATAATCATCCAGTTAAGTTGTGACATTTGATAGCACAGAAGGCACTCCTCCGGTATCCGGGGGTTGCATGATCTCATAGTCAAAGGAATATGTATTTGACATGAAAGCAGTAGCAATAAACTGTACGATCAAATGCTAAGCTAATGGATGGGTCTTTTCCATCACATCATTCTCCTAATGATGTGATCCTGTTATCAAATGACAACTCATGTCCATGGTTAGAAAACCTTAACCATCTTTGATTAATGAGCTAGTCTAGTAGAGGCTCACTATGGACACGGTGTTTGTTTATGTATTCACACATGTATTAAGGTTTCCGACCAATACAATTCTAGCATGAATAATAAACATTTATCATGATATAAGGAAATATAAAATAACAACTTTACTATTGCCTCTAGGGCATATTTACTTCACTACCTCGGGATCGTAAGTTGTGTACTAAACCCTAAGGCTAATGATGATGATAATTGATGTCCCTCTACGAGCTAAACCCTCCGGTTTATGTAGGCACCGAGGGTATCTAGGGTTACACATGGTCGGTTGTCATCTAGGGGTTACATGCCAAACTTAATGGATATCCTTGGAGTACCCACGAAGTACTTGATAGACCCCGATATGATCACGCCACAGGTTAGGCCTCCGGAGTCCTTCCTCATCAATGGGACGTCAGCCCGGCCCATAGATGTAACATCCCAAATTTTCAATTTGGAATGTTATACATTATGTCATCATTGCATATCATATTTTATGGCATTTTGAGTTGATCCTAGAAATTCTACGCAACTCAAGGACCCACGGAGAGAGTTGGGGATTTCGTTATTTTCATATTTGAGTTTTCTCAAATTTTGAAAAGGGGATCATTTGATTTTAATTATTTTCTCTTCTAATATTTTTGTTATGAAAATAAAAGAGAGGGGATAACATGACTTCCCCAAAATAAAGAAATATTGGAGGTTTAATATTAATATCAAATAAGATTTTATTCGGAGTGTTTATCGCTATTTTATTTGAATTAGAAAAACTATGCGTTTTTCAAAATTGCATTAGAGTCCCAATTGTGCGCTATATTTTTAGAGGACGGGGAAAATTTATTTTAGTATTTTTGGAGTCGGTTTAGTATTTCTCTTATTTATTTTTCTGTGCGCGGAATTATTTTAAAAATATCCCACCGACCTAGCCGGGTCGTGCCCAACTAGGACTTCAACCCGACCGACCCTTTAAGAGGAGAGGGCCCGAGCCACCGAAACCCTAGCCCTGCCCCAGCCCCGCAGCCCGCCATCGCCGCTAGCGCCGGACGCCGCTGCCGCCGCTGCCGGACGCCGCCTCGCTGCTCGTTCCGCCGCCGCTGGACGCTGTCGCCGCCGCCCGCCCTCACAGCCGACACTGCCACCGCCGGACGCCGCCTCGCCGGAGTGGCCCGCCGCCGCCGCCATTGTCACGTGAACCAAGGTAGCCGACGGTTTTATCCTAGAAAAACCGTTCGGTTTATTTCGAAAAACCTAGATGCGTTTTTTTATTTTATTAGATCGGTTTGATTTTTTTCCGGTTTAGTTATTTAGCAAACGCCCGTTCATACGTTCGTTTTAGCGAATCGTTTTCACCCGTTAATCGCAGACAGTGAACGTTCGTTCGTTAGGTTGTTCGTTAGTTTTTCTTTTTCCATGGATTTTCCGTGATTATTTTCGATCGTGATTTCTGCCCTGATTTTCGTTTTAGTTTATCTTTTCGCTCGTTTATTGGAATCAGGCGATTCAAGCGCCTAGATATTCGTCTTGAAGCCCTCTTTCTATTTAACCAACTTGAACAAGATTTTGCTACTGTGAAATTCGATTTAAGTCGAGATTAGTAAACGGAGCTTATTTCTTTCGCAGTTTGAGTTTCGTTGCTTCGTTTGATTTGATTCTTTTTGCACACCGGAGTTCTTAAGTTGAACTTTCTGGTTAGATCTCTTATTTGAGTTTTACCTGTGCTTCTAGTTGAGTGCTTATTGTATGCTTGTTTGTTTGCGATAGAGTACCCGGAGTGCGAAGCGTGCTACTACGAGTGTCTAGGTTTTACGGATCATCAGCAAGGCAAGTAACACTTTGATCATACCTCTTTACTAGCCATTTTATTGCATTAGATCAATCCTCAAACAATTGCATGATTAGGATCTGTTTTAACATGTGGGTTTTGGGAAGTAGATGAGGTAGTACCTATTGTCTTGTTTATTATCAAACCTTGGGAGTTCCTTCTACGTTGCTTATATTGCTATGCTATGCTCGTAGACGTGGATTGGTTCGAGTGATTCATGACAAATGTGAGTTTGGTTAATTAATGGTTGAATTAATGTGGCTACTTAAATACACATCTGGGTGGATTGCTTGAAAGCACCCTGGAGTACCTAGTGGTTGTCAGGGCACCTGGAGAATCCAGTGTTGTCCTAGGATATCCCGGAGTACCCGTGTGATCATCCTACGGTCTGCCACCCAGTCTCAAAGGGATCATAAAATTATTCATGCTAGAAACTTCCGTGTGCAGCCACAAGCCAATATGGGCTCTGACATAGTTGAGTAAGTTGCGTGAAGCTCTTGAAGAGGTAGACTAGCAGATGTAGTGGGTTGTAGGTGGTACTGTCTATCCAGAGTAGAGAGTTAATGCTTCAGAAAGACTGTGTCTTGAATCTTCGACCATGGATGTATTCGAGACTTGTGGGGAAAAGTGTGCAAACCTCTGCAGAGTGTATAAACTAATCATGGTTAGCCGTGTCCCCAGTTATGGACATCTTGAGTATATGGTTCTTGGATTATCATGTTGATCTCATCACTCTTAATATAATTTGATTGGCTTTAATGATGATGCTTAATTGGGATTGAGTTGGAGGAACCTTCTCAATGTTTAGCAGCCACCATGATAGTTAAATAAAATTTATTCCTTTGTTATAGGGAAAAATTGGCTTTATGCAAAACTGTAACCATAGAGCTTTCCACCAGCCATATATGCATGTAGTGATAGCAATTATTCTGTTCATTACTCTCTTGTGTTACATTGCCAGCATATTCCATGTGCTGACCCGTTTCGGGTTGCAATGTTCATGTAGCAGACTTTTTAGACGACGAGTAAGGTGCCATAGGTCGTTGTCTTTCACTCAGTGATGCCGTTGGAGTTGATGGACTCACTTTATCTTCCAAGACTTCCGCTGTTATCGTTTTTAGATGGCCTTAAGCCATATTGTTGTAATAAGTTCTCGTTTGGAGACATTCGATGTAATAACTGTGTGATTGCTACTCTGTTATAAATCCTCAAGTACTGTGCGTGCCAGCATTACCGATCCAGGGATGACACTTATGCACAGAGATCAGACTGTTTGAGGTCTGGTCGCTATAAGATGGTATCAGAGCACACGCTGAATGTAGGACAGGACCACTAAGCTAAAGCCCGATATAACTACTCTCTTCACATTTCTGACTCCTCTCCCTTTTCTACTCTTTACGATGGCGGATGAAAGGAACAAGTTCACACAACCGAATGAAGATACACCTTTTGGACGCCACTTGAAGGAAGTCATTAGATACCTGAACATCGGAATACCAAGCTTCACCGGAACCTACATCGCCACTTTACTAGAAGAGGAGCATTGGATGATTCGAGTTCAAGTTCCAGGATGGACGTTCGTGCCAGTCACTGAGCCCATAGAGTTTTTCTTTGATGCACCAACCTGGAGTCTAGGAAAGAGCATGGGGGCCCACATCACCATGGGACGCATTGGAGAAGTTTAATACAAGGATCTCAAGGATACTATCTACCAGATTTGTAGGCGCGGAGATGAGCAATGGGAGATGATCAGCACCAGGAAGGATAGGTCCATTGCAGCTTTCATCCAGGAGTTAAGCCAGCACATTCATCACCAGGAGAACCAGGTGTGCGCAGGCATGATAGATCAGAAGAAGGCAATGGCCAGGATCACGGAGCTAGAGGAAGAACTCAAGTCTACACGCGATGGCTATGAGGAGGAAATGATGATACTTGTGGAGAAGAATGACGATCTGATCAAGAAGCTAGGAGTATTCATGGGAGACCCCGCGCCAGGAGGAGAAGAAGACGATTCCACTTGCCCGGAGAACTACATCATCATCGACGACTATCGGTGTCAAAACCAGTGGATCTCGGGTAGGGGGTTCCGAATTGTGCGTCTATGGCTAATGGTAACAGGAGGCGGGGGACACAATGCTTATCCAGGTTCAGGCCCTCTCGATGGAGGTAATACCCTACTTCCTACTTGATTGATCTTGAAGATATGATTATTACAAGAGTTGATCTACCACGAGATCGTAGAGGCTAAACCCTAGAAGCTAGCCTATGATTATGATTGTTGTTGTCCTACGGTCTAAATCCTCCCGTTTATATAGACACCGGAGGGGGCTAGGGTTACACAGAGTCGGTTATAGAGAAGGAGATCTACATATCCAAATTGCCAAGCTTGCCATCCACGCAAAGGAGAGTCCCACCCGGACACGGGGCGAAGTCTTCAATCTTGTATCTTCATTGTCCAATAGTCCGGCCAAAGTATATAGACCGGCTGTCCGAGGACCCCCTAATCCAGGATTCCCTCAGTAGCCCCTGAACCAGGCTTCAATGACAATGAGTCCGCGTGCAGATTGTCTTTGGCATTGCAAGGCGGGTTCCTTCTTTGAATACTCCATAGAAGATTTTGAACACAAGGATCGTGTCTGACTCTGCAAAACAAATTCCACATACCACCGTAGCGAGTATAATATTCCACAAATCTAATCTGTTGACAACTTTTCACAGCGTGACATTACGCCATGGCCCGGTCATTATTCGAACCGTTTTTCTCAACCAGCTGTTGCACATATTGCGAGGTGGTTTCCTTGGCACGTCTTGTCGAAGCAGAGATCATGTCCCCTTATCACGGGATTCTCATCAATAGGGTGTGGGTAACCCAACCGCGCCATCAATCGCGGTGCTTGGGGAATAAGCAATTTTATGGGGCAAGTGGGGAGGCGCACAGTTTCTACTGCCTTTATAAAGGAATAGGCATTACTCTTTTTCACCCACGCCTTCTTCTTCCCTTGCCCATCCATTCTCGCACGCTCAAGCTCTAGCGCCCAAGTTCTCACCTTTCTCCGCAAAGCCATTCGAAACATGTCTGGAGCGGGAGGAAGTGGATGGTGTCCTCCGTTACGGAGGAGGACGTCATGAAGTTCAGGGAGGCCGGATACCTGGCCGCAAATATCGCGCACCGGCTCCCGGACGCATGGCAGATCATCCCTACTCCGGAACCCCACAAGAGGGTTGTATTCCTTGCCCACTTCGTCCGTGGACTGGGATTTCCCCTCCACACATTTGTCCGCGGGCTCATGTTCTATTACAGGCTGGACTTCCATGATCTGGCCCCCAATTTCATCCTCAACATCTCGGCGTTTATCGTCGTGTGCGAGGCCTTCCTCCACATCAAGCCCCACTTGGACCTGTGGCTGAAGACCTTCAACGTGAAGCCGAAGGTGGTGGTCGGCCAGCAAGCGGAGTGCGGAGGCGCCATGGTGGGCAAGATGCCCAACGTCATTTGGCTCGAAGGCTCCTATGTGGAGACCGTGAAGGGGTGGCAATCGGGGTGGTTCTATATCACCGAGCCGCGTGATGCCAATGGGGAGGCGGCAACCGAATTTCAATTTGGCATCCCCATTCGGCTCAACTCCTGGAAAAGAGAAGGGCTTAGCCTGGGGTGCGCCGGCGGCTGACCCCACTCCAGAACTGTGTCAAAAATATGATAAGCAAGAAAATCAAGCTTGTCAATGTGGTCCAAGTCATGCTCTTCCGCCGGATCCTTTCGTGTCAAAGACGGGAATTTAATATGTGGGAGTTCGACCCGGCCAAACACCAGACGCTGCGAGAGCTCTTTGACACGACGCACAAAGATGTCTGGAAGGTGCTATTCAAGGCCGCCGAGGTACCTCTTCCCATTATCGAGGACCGCGGACTCAGCGCAAAGCGCCCCGCCAATCCGGTAAGCTCTCTATATTTTACAAGATGCTCCTCTCCCCAGTATATTTGTGGGAGGAATCTAATTCCCCACACCAAATTAACAGGACTGGGTGGCGACAGCGGAGTAGATCGACTGTCCAGCTCCACTACCTGAAGATGCAGCAACGGCTCTCCTAACAGAGATGATGTTTCCAGCGCCCTATGAGGTGCCAGAGAATAAGGCCAAGAAAAAGACCGCGGGGACCAGGAAAGGTCTCCAACGCAAGGTTGTATCGGACTCATCGTTCGAAGACACCGAGGCGCCCCGTTTGGGGAGGGGGAGAAGAAAAGGAAGGCCGCCCCATTTGGGAGGCCGAAGGGTCCAAGAAGGGCTCCGGACCACTCCACAACCGCCGCCTACAGCGACGAGGAGTGGTTGCCCAGGGACAAGCCCCTCGCGAAGTCGTAAGTACCCGGACACTATAATACTTCCAGTGTGTTTTGCTTTATTGCTTCTTATCATGTCAAATATGATTGTGCAGTCCGTCAAAAGCCCATATCAACGTATCCTCCTCGGATGGGTCTTTGAGACAGTCGGCGATGAACAGCGATTCACTCCCGACGGCCACTACCCCCTGGCCCGCGGACGACACCATGGTGTTGTCTTAGAGGATATCGGACCAGGGGGAGACAGTTCTGGAGAGGCCCCAAGGTGAAATCCCAGACGCCGGGCACGCGGGAGGGAAGACCTCCATGGATGCTGAGAACGGGGGCCGCAACAAGTCTGGCCCCTAGCCGGATACTGCGCCGGAACCTGCAGTGGTTCCGGATTTGGGCAGGCGGCCTCTCTCCAAGGGGGGCGAGCCACCCGCGTCGATGACCTCTGTCCATCCAAAGGCATCGGACAACTTGCTGGAAGCACTTCGCGACGCTTCCATTGAGGAAGAGCACCGCACCATCATGAGTGCGGTGATCGAGAAGGTTCAGTCCGCCAAAAGCGGATTGACTGAAGCATGCACCAGCCTCCTAACAGGCTTTGAGGTAAGTAATCAAATTATGAGAAAATATCACAGCATAGACAATAGCCCCTGATGCTCTGTTTGGTGTTCGGAAAGAAAGGCCGAACAGAGGATGAAATAACATCCAAAGGAGTCTGATAGAGTGTGTCTATGTGAATAAGCAGGCATCGCTGCTGGCCGCCGCCGCTCGTACTACGGAGGTCTCCGGACTGAAGCATGACCTGGAGCAAACCGAAGGGAAGCTTGGCCTCGAAAAGAGGCAGCTCGAGGAGAACAAAGGTACATAATACACTGTCTCTATATTGATAAAGAAGGATGGTTTTACCTCATAGAATCGTCATGAACTTTAATACGGGCCACAACCGAAGTGGCGGCACTGAAAAAGGTACTGTCCGAGGCCGAAGACAAAGCGGCCAAGGAGTGCATCGAGCGTGAAAAGCAAGAGGCCCGAGTCGACGAGGTCCAGCAAGAGCTCCAGGATGTCGTCAAGAAATACGAGTCCTTGGAGTGTGACTCTAAGACACAAGAGTCTGAGCTTGCGAAGGCCCTCCAGAGCGCATGAAACGCCAAGGCCGAAACCCAAAAGGCCCTCCAGGAGATTGAGGTGGCCAAGAAGATTGTGGTGGGTAAGGCATTCAATATGCAAACAAGCATGTGAAGGAGACTTTCCTTTTACTTACCCGAATTTGGAGCTCTCCAGGAGCATTCGCAGATCTGCCGCGCAGCATATCTGATGCCACGGAGTACTACCGAGCTAAAGAAGGGAGCTCGACGGAAAAGTTGTTCTGGTCCCAGTATATTGGGGCCGAACATCTGATGACCTTGAGCGACCAGCTGAAGCAACTAGTCGAACTTCACAAGGAGACCGAAGTGGCCATGAAGGGCCTTATAGTCTGGATGTGG
Source organism: Triticum dicoccoides (assembly GCF_002162155.2). Lineage (NCBI taxonomy): Eukaryota > Viridiplantae > Streptophyta > Magnoliopsida > Poales > Poaceae > Triticum > Triticum dicoccoides. The sequence continues at coordinate 164,375,201 of NC_041385.1, read as the reverse complement.
CCTTGCGAGCCCCTGCCTTGTAGCTACTTCGGCCTGGTGAAGCGGCTTGTGTCTGCCTGTCCCTGGCTCGAAGTCATAAAGTGGTCAGTCTGCATTGAGGGTGCACGCAGGGCCTTCGCCCGTGCGAAAGTGCACTGGGCGAAGATGGACACTGAGAAGCTGGTGATGGAGGGGCCATCGAAGGGCAAGGAGCACCGCCACCCTGAAAAGTATTATGACGGTGTCATGAAGGGCGCCCGCCTTGTGGCGGAGGAATGTGCCAAGGATGTAATATTTGAATGAATGCACTCATTTGATCCTGTAATATGAAAATGAGTTCATGTGCGCTATATAACGCTTGTTGATTTAAAAAATTACCTTCTGTGTGGCCGTTTATAAAATATGAGAGTTGGCCAGTCGTCGGTTTCTGCCCCCACATAACTAGTACTAGGGTATTCGGGATAAATCTAAACACTCTTCATCCAAATTTTTGGTCCTTTAATGAGGTCTTTAGCGCAGCGAACAAGGCAATCGGACTATACAGCTTTCTCACTCTCACTTAGCCATAGAAATCTACAATTTTAAATTTTGGCGAAGCCCTGTCGGTGTACTAAAGTAGGGGCACTCCTTTGTACCCCCTTACTTGTGCACGGGCAGTCAGAACCACAGGCCGAAGCCACACTTAGCAGGGCAAATGGGGGGAGGCGAAGCCGCAAGATGATCAGCACAACATCAAAGACCGAGACCATAGAGAGCAGATGGACGAAGCAGATTTCCCCGGCAAGACCCTTGCCGGGGCAGCCTCAGCAGCCCGGGCAAGCCCCTTGCCGGGGCGGCTCGCCCACACCAGTGGAGTGAGCCACCCTCGAACCCCACGGTCTCCAACACCATCAACCACATTGGGCCAGGTGTCGGGAGGCACCTCCGTGGTGGCATGCAGATCTTTGTGAAGACAAAGAATATTCAAGATAAGAGGAGGATTGGAAGGCAACAATCCTCGACAAGATTCTTGCCGAGGAAATCCACAAGACCCCCAGCAAGATCGTTGCCGGGGATGACAGCGCGCCACGGCAAGACCCTTGTCGGGCCACACGGCAAGACCCTTGCCAAGGGCGTCAGCGGGGCCATTGCCAGGCCCGCACCAACCAAGTCTCCACCGCCGTTCACATGCAGCTGCCAGCCCAACCAGTTGGGCAGGCACCTGCGTGGCAACATGCAGCTTCCATGCCAATTCAGCACACGCCTGCGTGGCGGCATGCAGATCTTCGTGAAGGCTCCACCACCACGCCACCTCACCTGCTTGCCTTCCTACATGGCGCCGCATGCATCGCTGGCCAGGGCGCGTGTCGAAGCGAGGAGGAGCGATGACAGACGGGGCAGGCCTCGCTCCCGTCCCTGATAAAGCAAGAGGACACCTATGCTACGCATTAAATGCGCCTTGTCCTGTAATACGAGCGATAAGCTCATAGCACTGTAGGCCTTTCCACCTCCTGTGTGCCACTGTGGCAGCCCCTTTCGACTATAAAAGGAGGCCCATGGCGAACTGGAGAGGGATTCAGCTCTTTTGAACCACACAGCCACGGTAGCTAGTTGAAGAGCTCAAGAACACTCAATACATCCACCAAAGTAGGACTAGGGTTTTACACGTTACTCGCGGCCGGAAACTAGGTAAACGATCCTTGTGCTGGCTACTAATCTTGCTCTTCTCACAATCCCGTGCCCCGCAACCGCAGAAGGGGTCCTCGTGATCCCATAGTGTCGTTTCCCACCGACATCTTTGGCGCGCCAGGTAGGGGGGAGCGATTGTGAGAATCTGGTCTAGTAGTCGGCCTAGCAGTTCTTCATCACCATGGCTCCTAAGGAGAAGACGACCATGATGATCGGTTCATCCGGGACCTGACTGCCAGTACCGGTGCGGACCAGTAGTGGGCCAGTCACGGAGAGAACCCGTGGCACGGCCCACGAATATCCACATCACCCTGGCAGTCCAGGCCTGGTGAGCGGCATTGTTCGTACGCCAGGCGAGGAGCCACGCGTCACGGGCTCCAAAGACGGAGTCGGGCCCCTCGCAGGTGGCGCGGGGCCATCCAGGGGCGTTTTCATGCCGCCAGAGGGCAGCGCGGCGACCTCCAAGATACCAACACTGGCGCCCACGGCGTGCTCTTCTCAGGTCGTGCGCGATGAGCAGCGCCGCCCTGCTGGTGACCCTGGGCGTCGCCCTGTGAAGAGTCCCATGCTCCCTTCACCTACTGAGGAGGGCCAGGATACGCACCGAGGTGCTGGCAGAGGTGGCGGACAGCTGCGGGGCCGTGATGGGGCTCCTTCTAACGCGGTTAGAAGTCGAAGCGCATCACGGTCCACACATCTTTCGCTGCCGCCCATGCCAGCGGAAGCCCTAGCACGCGCGCAGCTGCTCCTCAACTTTTCTCCCGCTGCAGAGAAGCTTGACGAATGGAGGGCCACCGTCCGAAGCCTCGTCGGCATCGCTAACAACGACGAGTTGCGGCCGGCGGGACCTGTAGGCCGTCGCTCCGTCAAGCCACCGCATGCCAGCGGAGGTCAGGCCGGAGGCGATGCGGCCATGATGCACTCCCCTCCTCCATACCGGCCACCGCGGGTGTCGATCCATCGCGACGACGCTCGTGATGATATCTCCATAGCGTCGTCCTACCCGCGAACCCACCGCGACTAACATGAAATTCTTCAGGAGTGAGCTCATGAAGACGCTCGAACCACCATCGAGCGTCGGCGTGATGCGCGCCACCAGTCCGACAGGCAGGCATGGCCCACTACGGACCACCCAACACCGGGAGGCTATGGTGGCCTACCCTACAAGGTGGGTTGTCCGGCTTTCATCCGTGAGCTGCGGCAGTTCAAGTGGCCCTCCCACCGCACGTTCAAGCCCGACGTTGGCGGGAAGTACAACGGCAAGACTCACCCGTCGGAATTCCTCAGCATCTACACCATCGCGATGCAAGCTGCTGGGCCCCGCGACGATAAGGTGCTTGCCAATTACTTCCCGTTGGCACTCAAGCCCAATGTTATGTCATGGTTGATGCATTTGCCGGTGGACTCCATTTCTTCTTGGGCGGATCTGTGTCATGAGTTTGTCGGCACCTTTACTGGAGGCCACCAAGCTCATGGCCAGGCGAGCGACTTGCATATCATCCCCCAAAAAGAAGGAGAAAACTTGCGTAAGTACATCCAAAGGTTCAGCCGAGTGTAGTGCAATATTCCTGACGTTCATCCTGCCGCCGTGTGTCGGTGTCAAAACCGGCGGATCTCGGGTAGGGGGTCCCGAACTGTGTGTCTAAGGCTAATGGTAACAGGAGACTGGGGACACAATGTTTACCCAGGTTCGGGCCCTATCGATGGATGTAATACCCTACTTCCTGCTTGATTGATATTGATGATATGAGTATTACAAGAGTTGATCTACCACGAGATCGTAGAGGATAAACCCTAGAAGAAAGCCTATGGTATGATTGTTGTTGTGCCCTACGAACTAAACCCTCCAGTTTATATAGACACCGGAGGGGGCTAGGGTCACACAGAGTCGGTTACAGAGAAGGAGATCTATCATCCGAATCGCTAAGCTTGCCTTCCACACACAGGAGAGTCCCATCCGGACACGGGACGAAGTCTTCAATCTTGTATCTTCATAGTCCAACAGTCCGGCCAAAGTATATAGTCCGGCTATCCGGATACCCCCTTATCCAGGACTCCCTCAGTAGCCCCTGAACCAGGATTCATTGAAGATGAGTCTGGCTCGCAGATTGTCTTCGGCATTGCAAGGTGGGTTCCATCTCCGAATACTCCATAGTAATCTTCAAACACTTAAATCGTGTCTGGTCTGTGCAAGATAAATTTCACCTACCACCGTAGAGAGAATAATATACCACAAATCCCACCTGCTGATAGCTCTTCGCAGCGTGACATCACGCCACGGCTCGGTCATTATTCAAACCGTTTTTACAACCAGCTACCGCACATATTGCGAGGCGGTTTCTTTGGCACGTCTTGTCAAAGCAGAGTTCGTGTCCCCTTATCTCGGGATCTTCATCAATGCGGGTATGGGTAACCCAACCAGCGCCATTAACCGAGGCGCTTGGAAAATAAGAGATTTTGAGAGGCAAGTGGGGAGGCGCACATTCTGTACCGCCTTTATAAAGGGATAAGGTTCTCCCATTTTCACCCACGCCTTCTTCCTCCTTTGCTCATCCGTTCTCGCATTCTCGAGCCCATGTAATAGTAAGCTGACGATGTACATTATTTTCCATTGTTATTTGAATAATACGTCAAGACGTATGTGTACAAGTGGCATGGCAAGCAAAATAGGACTATTTGACATGTCCTTAACCAAGAGCAAGCTTCGTGTGGGTATGTATAACAGGTATAGCGATCGATATCAGAGACCACCTGGGGATTCCCTTGTACACCGAAGCTTCTTGTGTCCTTGGTGTTTCCATCCCGTTATGGGTCCGATAGTCGGACTATCGGAAGAGCCTCCCGAAAATAGGGACCTAGAAAGCAAAGGTGTGAGGATATACGGAACCTCCGGCGGTTGAGTCGCATTGTGGACCGTGTCGTAGCCGTGCCTCCGCCTAATCCAGTTGTATTTTGAGTGCGTAATTATGTACGCACGGCACAAATTTCGCCGCTTGACTGGGACTAGGGCGGAGGCCGAATTGCTAGTCGAGCTCGGGACGTGCCAGAAGATCCTGTTGCAGGGTACTCCGGACTCGCTTGACGGTGTCCGGGGGCTTTATCGCTGAATTGGCGGTCTGCCTAAGAAGGTTGCTTTGTACTTCTGCTGTGACGGCCGTAGTGTGCTCCTCCGTATGGAGCAAGTGCTCTGTGTTTCCATTAACTTTTATAACCCCGCGAGGTCCTGGCATTTTGAGCTTGAGGTATGCATAATGCGGTACCGCATTGAATCTGCAAATGCGGTTCGTCCGAGCAGTGCGTGATAGCCACTGCGGAAGGGGACGATATCGAAGATTAACTCCTTGCTTCAGAAGTTGTCTGGAGATCCGAAGACCACTTCCAGTGTGATTGAGCCCATGCAGCAGGCCTCTACACCTGGTATGACACCTTTAAAGGTGGTTTTTGTGGGTTTGATCCTTGAGGGGTCGATGCCCATTTTGCGCACTGTATCTTGATAGAGTAGGCTCAGGATGCTGCCACCATCCATAAGGACTCGTGTGAGATGGAATCCGTCAATGATTGGGTCGAGGACCAATGCGGCCGAACCGCCGTGACGGATACTAGTAGGATGGTCCCTGCGATCGAAAGTGATCGGACAAGAAGACCATGGGTTGAACTTTGGGGCGACTGGCTCCATCGCATAGACGTCCCTTAGTGCATGTTCCGTTCCCACTTGGGAATATGGGTTGCGTATATCATGTTCACAGTTTTCGCCTGAGGAGGAAATTTCTGTCCTCCTGTGTTCGGCGGTCGGGGCTCCTCGTCGTCATCGCTATGCAGCCCCTTTTCCTTGTTTTCGGCCTTCAACTTGCCGGCATGTTTGAACACCTAGCATTCTCTGTTGGTGTGGTTGGCTGGTTTATCGGGGGTGCCATGAATTTGGCACGAGCGATCGAGTGTGCGGTCCAGACTAGACGGACCCGGATTGTTTCTTTTGAATGGCTTTTTCCGCTGACCGGATTTAGATCCACGGAATCCGGCATTGACTGCCGTGTCTTCGGCATTGTCGCCATTGTTGCAACGCTTATGTCTGTTGCGTCGTGGCTTGCCATTGCTATCTCTGGCATCTGAAGTGTCAGGAGTTCTTGATGTGCTGTTGCTACGAGCCAGCCAGCTGTCCTCGCCCGCAGAAAAGCGGGTCATGAGTGTCGTGAGGGCTGCCATGGACATCGGCTTCTCTTGGCCGAGGTGTCGGGTGAGCCACTCGTCGCGGATGTTATGCTTAAAGGCCGCTAAGGCTTCGGCATCCGGACAGTCGACAATTTGGTTGTTTTTAGTTAGGAACCGAGTCCAGAATTTCCTAGTTGACTCTCTGGGCTGCTGGGTTATGTGACTTAAGTCATCAGCATCCGTTGGTCGCACATATGTGCCCTGGAAGTTGTCAAGGAATGCGTCTTCCAAGTTCTCCCAACTGCCAATGAAGTTTGCCAGTAGGCTATTCAGCCAATGCCGAGCCGGTCCTTTGAGTTTTATTGGGAGGTACTTGATGGCATGTAGATCATCCCCACGGGCCATGTGAATGTGGAGGAGGAAATCTTCAATCCATACCGCGGGGTCTGTTGTATCATCATATGATTCAATGTTCACGGGTTTAAACCCTTCTGGGAATTCACGATCCATTACTTCATTAGTGAAGCATAGGGGGTGTGTGGCACCTCTATGCTGGGCTACATCACGACGCAGTTCAAATGAGTCTGGCCTGTTGTATTCTGCCTGATCAGATTTGCTTCTAGTATGTTCGGCGTGATGGTCATCATCACGCATTGGGGCGCGCCCTCGTGATCCGTAGATCGATCTTGACTGGTCTGCTTTGTTTTCCAATACATATCGCAGGTCTTGCATGGAGCCCTGGGCCTTCGTGTTTTTGCTTGTTTGGCGGCGGGGTGCGGGCTGGACTTCGGGCTGATACGCCGCTTTGTCTCGGCCACGAGGTGGCCGGTCAACCGCATCATGGGCTGGTCGTGTGGGCTTTAATGCCTCCTCCTCGAGTTGAGGTAGCAACCTACGCTTTGGGTAAGCTTTGGTTGGGCGCTCGAGTTTGTATTCCTCGGCTGCCAGGACCTTAGTCCATCTATCAGTTTGAAGCTGCTGCTACTGCTTTTTCTTCAGGCTTTTTTGCAATGGCTATAAGCCGGCGCTTGAAGCGCTCCTGCTCGACGAGATCCTCAGGCACGATGAATTCTTCATCGCCAAGGCTTACTTTGTCTTCGGAGAGGGGCATGTAATTGTCATCCTCTGATTCTCCATCTGTTGCCTGTTCCTTGGGGCTAGCTTTCCCATCCTCCTGCTCGGCCTGCTCGAAGCCTGGCTGGGCTGGATTATTTTCGTCTTTCGCACCATCCGTAGCGTTATTGTCTCTTGTGCTGGTATCGCTGTTTTTGCTATGGCGAGGCTTAGAGCGGCGCCTATGACGCCGGTGCTTAGATTGCTTATCAAGGGGATTATCCTCCATTGCCTCATCGCCATCGCCTTCTTTGGGTGCGTCCACCATATATATATCATATGATGAGGTGGCTATCCAGCGCCCTGTGGGCGGTGGTTCCTGTTCTTCTCCTGCATCGTCGTCTGTCGGTGGGAAATGACACCTATGGGATCACGAGGATCCCTTCTGCGGTTGCGGGGGCGCAGGGTTGTGAGAAGAGCAGGATTAGCAATCAGCACAAGGATCGTTTACCCAGGTTCGGGCCGTGAGGAATGCGTAAAACCCTAGTCCTGCTTTGGTGGGTGTATTGAATGCTCTTGTGCTCTTGAACTAGCTATGGTGGTTGTGTGGTTCAAAAGCGGCGCTGAGCCGGGCCGTGATGGCCTGCGATGAGGAGAAACAGGCCATTCTCCAAGCCAAGGCCGCTCGCGACGCCGCCTTGGGTGAGGCTGCGGATGTTCGGGGCCGTTGCAAAGCGCTGGAGAGCGAGTTGCAAGGCCTGCACGACGAGCTCGCCAAGGAGGTCTGGAACCGCCAGGAAAAGGAAAAGGAGATGGAGACTCGAGAAGCTGCTGTCAGGGACCAGAACACCGAGCTTGATGAACTTCGTGGTCGGTTGGAGATGCTGGAGCAAGCGTTGGAGGCGGAGAGGATCAAGCTGGACGGCAAGGCGAGGGTCCTGGACGAGGACCGAGTGGCCTTCGCCCAGCTGGAGGAGAGGGCTCGCGCCTCGCTGAAGACAGTTTATGATGGCGGCCTGGAAAAGCCGCTAGCTGGCGCCAAGGATGGCCTCGCCCAGTTGCTTCCCTTCCTGGTCCGCACACCTGAAGATGTCGCGGAGGGCCTTGGCCCCATGGCCGAGGCCGAGGCACATGTCCTTTCTTCTGCAGCGCTGGCACGTGTCCTCACCCACGTCTATCTTCGCGACCCCAATGTCGATCTTGACAGCCTGCTGGAGCCTGCGAGCGGCGAGCTTGGCGCTGCCACTGCTGAGGCAGTGAAGGGTCAAGCGGAAGCCCTCCTAGAGAGGTTCCGCACCTTCAGCACCAGGCCAAGGCGAGATGCTGCAGACCGTGGGGCTTCGGGAGGTGGAGCTGCCCAGCACAACTCCACCACCAGCAATGGCACCGCCGGAAAGTGACCCCTTCGCGGCTTCTGTCCTGTTTTAGTTCCTGCAACATGCATCATGCCTCATGGAGGCGTTTAAACTTGTGTTTGGCGTTGTGAAAACAACCTATGGACTGTAATATTTGCTTTTGAATTCCTTGAGATTTGTGTTTTTCCTTCCTACTTGCTTGTGTTCTACTTCGGCAGGGCCCGGGCCCGCGCATACCTCAGTCGCCGTTAGCCCCGACCGGAAACCAGGACAGGACCAAGGAGTGAGGGGCTACGTGACCGGTTAGGCTCCTGAGTCCCGATGCTCAGGAGTCCCCCTTGACGTTCAAACAGCCTTCGTACCTTGGCTCTGCTCAGGAAGGGGCGCGCGATGAACCAGGCCCGGGGGCCTGGCTGGGTGGCGTGGCCCGGGCATAGCCCCCGTGTCCATCCCCCTCGCATGGCACTCCCGTGGGGAGGCGTTATGATAGGGCCGGACACTGAGCTCTGGGCTCCCTGAGGTTGATGCGGCCGTCGGCCGCCCTCAGTTGTTTATTACCAGCGCGGAGCATAGCACTTCCGTATGTGTACGGGCATAGCCGCTCCTCGGCAGTGTCGTCAGCCAGCACAGGGCATGGTGCTTCCACTGGTGCGTGGGAGGGGGCTCCCCTCTGGGAGGAGCCCCCGGGGCATGCACAGCCCCACCCTGACACATGCCTGGCACGGTAGGGCTTGACGAGGTGTGTCTAGACACCCGTGAGCCGGCGCGGGACACACGGGGCCCTACCTCAAGGCGGGTCGCGCCCGGCTCTAGGCCTTTGTTTGTAATGTGCTCCTGCAAAATCGGTTAGATGCCAACGCTCTATGTCCTCAGGTCCCGGCCCTCGAGCGAGCTCAGCCATCGCTGGTATGCCAGGTGGCGATACCGTGGACAAGGCCAGGAGGTGAGGGCTGGAGAGCCAGTAAGAGCCCGTGAGTCACGATGCGCAGGTACCCCCCTTTTTAACATGCAAGCGGCTAGCATGAGGGAAGAAGGGCGCCGTCACAGGCATCAAGTAATAATCGTGGCGGGTCAAATGCACGACCTGAACAGATGTGAGAAAGATACATGCCCCTGGGTCAGGCCAGAGTGGCTTGGGGATAATGCAGCCCGAGGGGCGCCACCAACAAAGTAACCTAAAGGCATGGACAAAAGAGATACATGCCGCAGGGACGGACCCATGCGGCCTGGGAACGATGCAGCCCTGGGGGCGCTCCCAGCTGAAAAATGAAACTCGAAGGATGTCACCTAATGATGTTGGAGATGAAGGAATGCTGAAGTAGCGGACGATGTGCCCTGCGGAAGCCGATCCTCACGAGCCCCCAGGCCCAGGAGCCTCGGGAGGCTCCGGGGGTGCATGCGGCTCTTCAAGGGCCATCTCCGTCTCTGCCAGGGCTGCGAAATGCCTGACCTCCTGAGCCTCCAGAATGCTCCTCAGCAGGCGCTGATGTGTGGCAACTGCGTTCGGCAGGCTGAAAGGCATGCAAACGTAGCTATGAGGTGGACCCTCACAACGCCCTACGCGTGAAGGACAGAGGAGCTCTTGATATGCGGCTTGGTTGAGCCCTGGTACGTCGATGCAGACACGCAGCCCACCATCCTCGCCTGGATGGGGAGCTACGACGGGTAAGTGGCGGCTGCCACTCATCACTCTTGACTCCTGCAGCTCCTGAATGATCCTGCTGATGACCTCCCGAGGGTTTGGCCCTCCTTGCCTCGTTCCTTCATGAGGGAAACGTGCTTTGAAGCACGCCTCCAAGTGGTGCCTGAGCGCCTCCCTCGTGACCTTGGCAAAGTCGATGGCCCTCCAGGAGAGAGCCCCGAGCCTTGCCCGAGGAGGGCGCCGGCCACGCCTTCCTATGCAACAGAAGGAGGCACCCTTTGAACGGGCGCGGATCCTGACACAACGCCAATGGAGGGGCCTGCCTCCCAAGGGTTCGGACCAGGTGATGCCTTCTTCTTCTTAGGGAGTGCCTCGGGAAGTCTTCCGCTCCTGTGATCTGGGTCTTTGATTGCCGCGGCTTGAAAAGCATGCTCAAGAGAACACACTGCACCCCTCTCCTCAAAAGGCACCGTGATGACTCCACTGCTTCCAGGCATCTTGAGGACATTGTAGCTGTGATGAGTCACTGCCATGAACTTGGCCAGGGCTGGGTACCCGAGGATGGCATTGTATGGCAAGCGTATGTGGGCGACGTCGAAGTCAATGAGCTCGGTGCGGTAGTTGTTGCGCTGCCCAAAGGTGACAGGAAGGCGAACTTGCCCTATCGGAACGGTGGAACTATCAGTGACTCCTGAGAAAGGCTTGGTTGGCTGAAGCTGATCGTATGGCACTTGGAGATTGTTGAATGTCTCGACGGACAGGACATTGAGTCCCACTCCGCCATCGATGAGGGTCCTGGTGACTTGCACATTGCTAGCATCGGGAGGACTCCGGCCGTGGCTGCGCACTTGAGCTGATCCCCTGAGCTGAACGTGATAGCGCACGCTGACCACCTGAGAGGGCGTGTGGCCTCAAGCTTGGGGAGGACTGCATTCACCTCGCGAGCAAATTGTTTGAAGATGCGCTGAGAGGCTGGGGCCTGAGCACCGCCCAGGATGCAAGCGATTGCGCGCGGCTCCTGGAAGCCCCCAGCCCCTTCGTCCTGATGATGGTCTTTATTCCTCCTCGGTGGTGGTGGCAGAGGAGGGAGGCCTGCGTTGCCTTGAGGGCGATCCTCGCGAGCCTGATCCCTCCAGCCTCCCTCGCAAGGCTGGTCGTGCCAGCGGTCCTCACGAGGTCAGTCGCGCCACCCTTGGCGAGGGCCACGGTCTTCCCATCGTCCTCCACCTCTTCCTCCTCCTCGTCCATAGCCCGGGTCGGTGTGTTCGGGGCATCGGCCGATACGCCTGTCTCGCACAGCCCTGAGCTCTTGGCATTCGTTGGTGTTATGGGTGTGGAGGTCGTGGTACACGCAGTACCGGCTGCCCTTGGATGACTCAGGCTGATCCCTGCCTCGCTTGGTGTCTGGCTCTGCTGCAAGCACAGCAGCCCCCTTGCGCTTCATGTCCTTGACCTTGGGCTTCTTCTCTTCTGGATCGGCAGCCGTAAGCTCGAGGAGGGAGAGGCGCCCTTCCTCAGCCCTGGCGCACTTGATCGCCAAGTTGAATAGCTCCAGGGATGTGCACAGGTCTTCATGGATTGCTAGCTCCTCTTTCATCTTGATGTCACGCAAGCGATCTGAGAAGGCTGAGATGATGGCTTCCTCAGTCACCCTGGGGATCTTGAGGCGAGCGTTGTTGAAACGCTGGATGTACTTTTGCAGGGTCTCTCCTGGCTGTTGCTTGATGCGACGAAGGTCGCTCATGGCCGGGGGCCGGTCGCGAGTGCCTTGGAAGTTGGCGATGAAGCGAGTTCGCATCTCGTCCCAGGAGGAAATCGTGCCAGGAGCCAGGTTCAGGAGCCAGGTGCGGGCACCGTCCTTAAGCGCCATGGGAAACCAGTTCGCCATAACCTCCTCGTCCCCGTTGGCGGCTTCGATGCCTAGCTCGTAGAGCTGTAGGAACTCTGTGGGGTCGGCAGTGCCGTCATAGCGTGGGGGCAGATCGGGCTTGAACTTGCCTGGCCAGGCCACGCTGCGCAGCTCGGTGGTGAAGGCATGGCCTCCTGCAGTGGCCACAGGAGGCCTTTGGTGACGAAGGGCTTGATCTTGGAGGTCTCCACGCGCTGCCACCAGGAGCAGCACGGGGTCTTGGCGCGCTGGAGCAGGAGTGCGGTCTTGACGTGCAGGTGCGTGGAGCACACGGGCAGCTTCTTGGGGACGAGGGATCTCTTGGCAGCTCTTTTCTTGTCGTGCGGGCACCGGACACGGTGGGTCTCATCCGGGGCTGCACGCCGTGGAGCCAGGGCGCCTTCTTAGGGAGGAGGTGGCGGAGGCACCTCCTGATCCGCGCCCCCTGCGCAGGATGGTGGGTGAGGCAGCGAGAGAGAGGGCATAGGAGAGCCCCCTGCAACGCTGACGTGCTCGGTGATGCAGGCGAGCTAGTCCTCGTAGAGGTCGTCGACGAGATGGTAGAGCTCCCGCGCCAGGAGCAGCGCGGCGTGCGCGTCCGCGGGGGCGCGACGGGCGTCGGACGACGAATCGGCTAGAGTCAGCGACGGGGTGGCGGTGCGGCCTTCTCGCCGCACCGAAGGATGCAGGGATGAGGCCTGCTGCTCGTTCCCCACCGGGCCGGAGGCGGCGTTGGCGGTAGGCGACGGGGAACGATGGGGGAGTCCGCCAACGGGCGTGTCTGGGAGACGCGAGTGGCGAGAGCAGCCCGACGCTCGGCGCGGGCTCGACGAGCGTCAGACATGGATGCGATGGACGGCGAAACGCGAGACGGTGGAAGGCGTGATTCCGGCACACCCCTACCTGGCACGCCAAATGTCGGATTTCGGGTTCCGGCAGACCCTCAAGGTTCGAACTCTGGGGTGCGCGCGGAGATCACCCCTCTACCGGCTCACGTCTCGTCGCCTCGCAAAGGATCTAGGCTACACGAAGAACAACACACGGGACACAAGGTTTATACTAGTTCAGGCCACCATTGTGGTGTAATACCCTACTCCAGTGTGTGGTGTGTGGATTGCCCCAGGGGCTGATGATGAACAATACAAAGGAAGAGCAACCTTGCGAGGGGAGAAGTTCTTGTGTTGGTGTGGGTGGTTTTGGCTAAGGTTCGATTGGTCGATCTCCTCCCTGCCTCGAGAATGGCTAGTCCTATTTATAGAGCGAGGCCCTGGTCCTCTTCCCAAATATTGAGCGGGAAGGGCGCCAACAATTGGCCATTTTGAAGGGGAACATCTAGTACACTTATCCTGACTAAAGTTGGTCCTCGCCTGCCAAAGACTGACGATAACGCCTTCCTGGGCTCCACGATGACCTCCATCATGCCGCTCTGCTGGTCTTGATCTTGTTGCACCGAAAGGGTAACCTTTGACTGATGCCTTGGTCTGCGCTTGCCCCCTTTGCACCGAAAGGGAAATGTCGGTGTCAAAACCGGCGGATGTCGGGTAGGGGGTCCCGAACTGTGCGTCTAGGCGGATGGTAACAGGAGACAAGGGACGCGATGTTTTTACCCAGATTCGGGCCCTCTCGATGGAGGTAAAACCCTACTCCTGCTTGATTACTATTGATGACATGGGTAGTACAAGAGTAGATCAACCACGAGATCAGAGAGGCTAAACCCTAGAAGCTAGCCTATGGTATGATTGTTTTTCGTCCTACGGACTAAAACCCTCCGGTTTATATAGACATCGAAGAGGGCTAGGGTTACACAGACTCGGTTACAATGGGAGGAGATCTACATAACCATATCGACAAGCTTGCCTTCCACGCCAAGGAAAGTCCCATCCGGACACGGGATGAAGTCTTCAATCTTGTATCTTCATAGTCCAGGAGTCCGGCCAAAGGTCATAGTCCGGTCATCCGGACACCCCCTAATCCGGGACTCCCTCAGTAGCCCCCAAACCAGGCTTCAATGACGATGAGTCCGGCGCGCAGATTTGTCTTCGGCATTGCAAGGCGGGTTCTTCTCCAAACTCCATATACCTGTTGAATAGTGTCCGGCTTCTGGTGAATGTTGCGCTCCTTGGCTTATGTGCCCAATAATGGCCATCTTCCACGTGTCAAACGAATGCGAAAAGCCAGGGAATTTTTTCATTTACCCCCCTAGCTGCGTAAATGAGCCGCCCATAAAAGAGATGGGGATTTAGATCCGAATCACACCATCTTCCCTCCGCGAGCATTCATCGGAGCGCATACGACAGAGATCCAATCCATCATGGCCAGTCGACGCAGCTCCTCCTCTCGCCCCCCAGCCCCCAGCCTGGAGATTGGGAGAGATGCTCCGTCCCGCACAGCGAGCTAGTGGTGCTCCAAGCCAAGGGGTTACTCCCCCCAGCCTACATGGTCCCGGTTCGAGCCACGCTCGCCACCTATAATGGTGGAGAGCAAGCGGAGAGCGTCCCCAATCCCTCCAAAGGAGAGCAGGTATGCCTTGTCCCTTATTTGATAAGAGGGCTCGGATTTCCAATTCATCCGTTTCTCCGGGGGATCCTGGAGTTCTATGGCCTCCAGTTGCACAGCCTTACGCCTGCCTCCATATTGCATATTGCGGGCTTCGTAGCCCTTTGTGAGCTGTTTTTGGGCGTCGAGGCTCATTTCACGCTGTGGAAGAAGTTGTTCTGCCTTGTGCCCCGTTCTCAGGAGGGGTCGATATATCAAGTGGGCGGAACCGAACTATGGCGCATCGCCGGGACCAGATATCTGTCCGAAACCCCAAAGAAGGCATCCGAAGACTAGCCTTCAGAATGGTTTTATATAGAAGATGTTCCCCTGCCGGACCCTGTTCGGATCGGCCTCCCTGAGTTTGATAATGCTCCTTTGAAGAAGTGCCTAAACTGGCATCCATGGAGCCCTCAGAAGGAAAATGACAGGGACGTCCTTTACCTGATGAGCCGGATAAGGTTGTTAACTCATTCCGGACTGACCATGATCGAGGTCATGGCCACATGCATCATGCGGAGGGTGCAGCCGCTTCAGTATAGAGGCCACCCCATGTGGGATTTCAACAGGGAGGACGACGCCACCCGGTGCGGCCGTAAGGGGCCGGAATCAGCTGCCGCTCTAATAAAGATCTTGTCCGCTTTGTACAAGGGAGAAGAGGAGGAATTCCTCCGCGTCAACCCACGGGGTGCATTTTCTATGTACAATCCTCCAAGCTGGGTAAGCGAACACTTTCACTCGCCCATCCGTTTCATATTCCCATAGTTAAGTATTTAGTCTAGCAATTTTAACGCAGGAGCTACGCCAGGCTGTAAAGGAGATAAACAACCCTCCTCCACAACCCGCGGACCCGAAACGGTCCATCGACCCGGATTCCCAAGAGGACCCGAACTTATGTGTGGAGCTGATCGATGGGGCGTTTCATCAATTGAGCAAGGACAACACCTTAGTGGCCATTATGGCCAATTATCCCGGACTACTTACAGCCTCACAAGTAACCGAGACTGAAGTCCCAGCACTCTTAAGATGATCCATCCGTGCTTATTTTTGATCACCGCATACCAATGGCATTTTTGCAGGGGAAGTCCTTGAGGCGGAGGGCCGAGCCTGCGGCGACTAGCCAACAAGGAGCATCATGACCCAGCAGGCTGAAAAGAAGTGCGGTCCAGATTGAGACGCCGGCGCAGCGGTATGGCGTGCCATTTTATTCCCAGGGTTTATTCCCTCAAGGCATACTAATGCTCATGCTCTCTTCAGGAAAAATAACGCTCGCCGGACTATATCCGAAGAGTTTGCCAATCGCGCCTCCACCGGCCAGGCTCCAAGGCGGGGTCCGAAAGCGGAGGTGAACACAAGGCGCGCACCGGACGCTCCTCCGACAGAGGATGCGGACGGGCTGTCTGCCACCAATTCCGAGGTGGAGAGTGCCATGAACCACAGGCATCGCCGGACAGTTCTTCGTGACGCTTGTTTCTCCCAGGAGGCATTGGATTCCTTTAATACATGAGATGCGTATCTCCGTGCCGCTCAAAATGGTCTAGCCAGAGCCACAGAGCAGTATGTAAAAGACATATGGGTGAGAAAATTTGATGGTTATATATGTCAGTAGCCCCCGAGACTTGAAACAGTTAGAATAACTGATTTAAGGATCATTTGTTATGCAAGATCTTACAGAAAAGAATACCCAACTGTCCCAGGAGTTGGAAGAGTGCAAAGCCCAACTTGAGGCCGCACTAGCCGCGGCGGGGGAGGCCAAGGAGACCCCCTATGGTAATATGTGCTTCGAAAGATAAGTATGGTGAAAAGTGTGGCATGCGTGAAAATCTGACAATAACATTGCAGATGGCGCCGGAGTGGATCCGAACAAACAACAACTCTTGCGCCAGTTAAAGGCCGGTGAGAGCATGCTTACGAGGGTGAGGCAAGAGAATAATAAGCTCCAAGATGCCAACACCCAGCTGGGCGAGGACCTAAAGGATGTTCGTGCTCAGCTGTCGGACTCCGTGAAGGAGAATCGGCGACTTCGACGCGGCATTTTTAGTAAGTGCTTGAACGAACTTCGAAAAAAGAGTTCGGCGAGGAAGTCGATTGACAGAGTTATGTGTGTAGGTATGCTGACAGGTCGACCTGCAGAGGAAATGCCCAGATCTACGGGTGACCTTATTCCCGAGCTCTCACAACTGCACGAACGAGTTCGGCAGGTGATGCAAGGCATCGCCCAGGCCTTGTGGCCATCCATATCCATGCCCAAAGGCCTTGGAGAGCTTGCAGAGAAGCTGAAGGGAGCGCGGCGGCGCTTCCGATTATGGAAGATATCGGCCTGCCGTCAAGGCGCCAGGGAGGCCCAGGCCATGGTGAACACGCGGTACATGAAGGCTGACCCAAACCACATGGCCGAGGTCGGACCTGTAGGGCCCGATTCGAAGGAGATCCCTGTGAGTTTAGTGTACGGCCAGGTAAAGTTGGCCACCAAATATTCCCAACAGGACTGTAAACTAGACAGCATGTTGGATGGTATTGTAGAGGAATACACCCAGTCAAATTGACTATGTAATTTAAGATGACATGTAAAATGCCTTCTAGCCGGATTGTAGATCGTTTGTCGTGGCGGACCTTTTCGCTTCAACCTCGAGACCCGATAGTCCGGAGTGTATCCGAATACCCTCTCGGTTATGTAAGAACCGGGGCATGCGTGGAGACCAGGCGTAGGGGTCATTAGTGCTTGAACAGACAAGTGCCCAACTAGTTATGTTATATTACATGGTTAGTAAGAAACATCTTCCAGGGAGAATAGTTCCGTTAGAGGTTCCTTTCCCTGGGAGGCATGCCCTAAAGTGCATGTCCAGACTGCGAAAAAAGCAAAAAAACATCTGGGGGCGGATAAATAAACGAGTGAGAAATCATCTTTTAGTTCACCCACCGAATATTCCCTTAAGAACGCTAGCTTTCGGCTTCACCAAGTCTGAGGTACACATCCGGCTGACCCGGTAGTAACAATCATGGAGGTGCTCCCTTTACCACCTAGCCGAACAATCGGGAATGTAGGGGTAACCACAGGAGCCAGGCAACCTAGCTTGGCCAAAACTTAAGTCATATTTATGCATATAATGGTGAATAAAAGGTACATGCGGAAGTGTGACACATGTGTTGGGCATGAGGCCCATATAAACAAGCTTCTGTTAAAGAAGCTCCCAGGTATAATGAGCGCGGATAGCGCATCAATTGTGTGCGAACAAGGCACAAACGAGCCCTTAAAGGCTGTAAGAGAAAAGGAGGGAGAAGGAGAGAAATATAAGACAGCTAATGTGTAAAAAATAGACAGAGGAAGGAGACGAACACAGAGTTCGGTGCTAGGCGTAGAATCTTCGTAGACGGGCTGTGTTCCATGGGTTCGGCTCGAGTCGGTTATCTGATGCATCTCGCAGACGGTACGCTCCACCAGTCAGGACTTGGTCAATTATGAAGGGACCTTCCCATTTGGGCTTGAGTTTGTCCTTTTTCTTGTCCAGCAGGCGTAGAATTAACTCACCAACATTGTAAGTTTTGGCCCGTACTTCTCTGCTTTGATATCTTCGAGCCTGCTGTTGATAGAATGCGGAACGGGCTTTTTCCACGTCGCGCTCCTCCTCCAAGGCATCCAAACTATCCTGCCAATCGAGTTCGGCTTCTCTTTCTTCGTACATGCGCACGCGAGGTGAGTCATGAATTATGTCGCAGGGCAGAACTGCCTCTGCGTCGTATACCATAAAAAATGGTGTGAATCTGATGGTACGATTCAGCGTGGTCCGCAGCCCCCAGAGTACGGAGTCGAGCTCCTCTACCCAGTGCGTATTAGATTCCTTGAGGGACCGCACTAACCTGGGTTGGATGCCGCTCATGATTCGACCATTTGCTCGCTCGACTTGACCGTTAGTTTGTGGGTGATAGACTGAAGCTTAGTCGAGCTTGATGCCCATGTTTTTGCACTAGAGTTTGACCTCGTCAGCCATAAAGTTCGTGTCGTTATCAGTGATGATGCTGTGGGGGACGATGTAACGGTGTACGGCCCCTGATATGAAGTCTATCACCGGTCCGGATTCGGCCGTCTTAATAGGCTTGGCCTCTATCCATTTGGTGAATTTATCCACCATGACCAGTAAGTATTTTTGCCTGTGGGTTCCTCCTTTAAGGGGTCCAACCATGTCAAGCCCCCAGACCGCAAAGGGCCAGGTGATGGGTATAGTTTGGAGGGCAGTGGGTGGCATATGGCTTTGGTTAGCAAAGAGTTGGAAACCAACGCATCGTTGGACTAAGTCCTGATCATCTGCCCGGGCCGTCGGCCCATAAAATCTAGTATGGAAGGCCTTGCTTACAAGGGCCCGGGCTGCGGCATGGTGCCCGCCGAGTCCGGCATGAAATTCAGCCAGGAGATTTCGCCCATCCTGTTCGGAGATACACCTTTGAAGGACTCCGGTGGTGCTTTTCTTATAAAGCTCTCCCTCATGGACTTTATAGGCTTTAGATCACCGCACTATGCAGAGTGCCTCGTTTTGGTCCTCTGGAAGTTCCTGCCTGGTCAGGTAGGCTAGGAATGGTTTTGTCCATGGGGCAATGACTGCCATTATTTCGTGGGCTGGGGATGTTACTTCGTTGGCCGAGCCTCCCGCTGTCGGGCGATGCGGGGTGATCCGGGCTGTTATTTCTGGATTCCCCTTCCCTTGATACGGATGGCTTGAATAGCCTTTCCAAGAAAATGTTGGGGGGACTGCATTGCGCTTTGCACCGATGCGTGCAAAGACGTCTGCTGCCTGATTGTTTTCCCGGGCTATATGGTGAAATTCGAGCCCTTCGAACCGAGCTGACATTTTTAGGACGGCGTTGCGGTAAGCTGCCATTTTCGGATCCTTGGCATTAAAGTCTCCATTTATTTGGGATATCGCGAGGTTTGAATCCCCACGCACCTCTAGGCGTTGAATGCCCATGGAGACTGCCATCCGGAGACCGTGTAGAAGGGCCTCGTATTCGGCTGTGTTATTGGAGTCTGTATATATTATCTGGAGTACGTATTGAACTGTATCTTCTGTTGGGGACGTTAAAACGACGCCAGCCCCCAGACCAGCTAACATTTTGGAGCCGTCGAAGTGCATGACCCAATTGGAATATGTGCCGTACTCTTTAGGGAGTTCGGCTTCAGTCCATTCGGCGACGAAGTCGGCCAAAACTTGCGACTTGATAGCTCGCCGTGGCTTGTAGGTTATGTCGAACGGGAGGAGCTCAATGCCCATTTGGCTATCCGGCCCGTCGCGTCGCGGTTGTTTATAATGTCGTTAAGAGGTACTTCGGAGGCTACTGTTATTGAACACTCTTGAAAGTAGTGTCGCAGCTTCCAGGATGCCATAAACACCGCGTATGCTATTTTTTGATAATGCGGGTACCGTGACTTGCATGGAGTAAGGACAGTGGACACGTAGTAAACTGGTTTTTGAAGGGGGAATTTGTGTCCGTCCGTTTCTCATTCGACGACGAGCACTGCGCTTACAACTTGATGAGTTGCCGCAATGCATAATAGCATTGGTTCGCCGATGTTGGGCATGGCCAGGACCGGGTTTGTTGCCAATATGGCTTTTATTTCTTCGAGTCCGGCCGTGGCGGCA
Organism: Triticum dicoccoides; assembly: GCF_002162155.2. Classification (NCBI taxonomy): domain Eukaryota; kingdom Viridiplantae; phylum Streptophyta; class Magnoliopsida; order Poales; family Poaceae; genus Triticum; species Triticum dicoccoides. The sequence continues at coordinate 164,355,299 of NC_041385.1, read as the reverse complement.
TCCGTCCACTCGAAGTGTTTTGTGCGCCAGAGGAGGCGATAAAGGGGTAATGCCTTTTGTCCCAAGCGGGAGATAAAGCGGCTTAGAGCCGACATGCATCAAGACAATTTTTGTATTTGTTTGAGGTCTTTTGGAATATCCAATTGTGACAGAGCTCGGATCTTGGCTGGGTTTGCTTCAATTCCTCTACCGGATACAATGAAGCCCAAGAGCTTTCCGGCTGGTACGCCGAAAACGCATTTTTTCGGGTTAAGCTTGATGTCATATGTCCGGAGGTTATCGAATGTGAGCCTCAAGTCGTCTACTAGAGGTTCGACATGCTTGGTTTTGACGACCATGTCATCTACGTATGCCTCCACTGTTTTGCCGATCTGGTTTGCCAGACATGTCTGAATCATGCGCTGATATGTTGCGCCGGCGTTTTTGAGCCCGAAGGGCATTGCGTTGAAACAGAATGGGCCGTATGGGGTGATGAATGCCGTTGCGGCTTGGTCTGGCTCTGCCATCTTAATTTGATGGTAGCCGGAGTATGCGTCGAGGAAACACAATGAATCGTGTCCTGCGGCGGCGTCGATAATTTGATCGATGTGGGGGAGGGGGAAGGGATCCTTTGGGCAAGCCTTGTTGAGTTCCTTAAAATCGATGCACCAGGATTTGTCCTTCTTTGGTACCATCACCAGGTTTGCTCGCCAGTCCGGATGTTTTATGTCCCTGATGAATCCAGCCTCCAGTAGTTTGGCTAGCTCCTCTCCCATGGTTAGTCTGTTGGGTTTGGAGAAACGCCGAAGAGCTTGCTTGACAGGCTTGAATCCTTTCAGGATGTTTAGGCTGTGCTCGGCCAGCCTACGTGGGATTCCTGGCATGTCTGAAGGGTGCCAGGCAAAAATGTCCCAATTTTCGCGTAGGAATTCTCGTAGTGCAGCGTCTACATCAGGGTTTAATTGTGCCCTGATGGAGGCCGTTTTTGTAGGGTCCGTTGGATGGACTTGGAATTTGACTATTTTGTCCGCCGGTTTAAATGAGGTGGACTTTGATCTTTTATCGAGTATCACATCGTCCCTGTTCACCGTGGAGTGCAGCGCAGTAGGTTCCTCGGCCGCTAGGGCTTCGAATAGTGCTTCAAGGGCCAGTGCGGCTGTCTTATTTTCGGCGCGGAGTGCTATGTCCAGGTCACTAGCAAGAGTGATGATTCCGTTGGTTCTGGGCATTTTGAGCTTCATGTACCCGTAATGGGGTATAGCTTGAAAAATTGTGAATGCCTCTCGCCCTAAGATAGCGTGGTATCCGCTGCTGAACGAGGCCACTTGAAAAGTGACCTCCTCGGACCTGTAATTATCTGGCGTGCCGAACACCACATCCAGTGTGATTTTTCCTGTACAACAAGCTTCCCGACTAGGGATTATTCCTCTAAAGGTTGTGTTGCTTCGCTCAATGTGGCTCCAGTCTATTTCCATTTTTCGAAGAGTTTCCTCATAAATGAGGTTCAATCCGCTGCCACCGTCCATGAAAGCCGTCCACTATTGGACTGAGGACCAATGCGCCTGGTGCTCGAGCTGTTCGGAATTTAGGTTCATCACTGGCATTAAAGGTAATAGCCGTGTCGCTCCATGGGTTTATTGTTGCTACTTGGTAGACTTCGGCAAGGCTGCGTAGTGTTCGGTTCCGCATATTATTTGATGTGAATGTCTCGAAGACTGTTAATACCGTATTGGTATCCTTGGGCTGGTGCTCTGTGAATTATCCAGAATATTTATTTAATTATTTTAATCCAACATTATCCAGAATAGTGCATGCTGACGTCAGCAGTCAACAGAGTGTTAACTAGTCAAACTAATGTGTGGGCCCAGTGGGACCCACCTGTCATACTCTATTTTAGTTTAATTAGGGTTTAGTTAAATATAATTATTATTTAATTAAACTAACTAGTTAATTAGATTAATTAAATAGGATTAATTAACTTAATTAATTCACTAATTAATTAATTAATTAATTATTTTATTAAATAATTTGCTTTTATTAATATTATTATTTTAAATTCCCCTTTTTTAAAGACCGTTCTGGGGGCTAGGCCCCACGTGTCATTTGCCTAGGGGCCGATGCGGGCACGGGCGCTGGATGCGGGCGCGTGGGCGCCCGATACGGCACTCGCCCAGGCCAACCGCGGGGGCGAAACTGGTGGGGCACGGTGGGGCGCCGGCGACGCAGGGAGGCAGGGGGGCGTGCGCTCGCGGAGCCGGGCAAGGACGGCGACGAGCGGGCACGGTGGAGGCGGGGCCGCAGTGAGCGCGGCCGAGGCGCGGGCCCAGCGCGTCGAGCACGTACGTGGGCATAGGCCGATGGCCGCAGGGGGTAGAGGGGCTCCGGGGTGCTGGAGCACGGCAACAGGCGGGCGAGGCGGTGTGGTCTGGTGATCGAACGCGGCCACGGCGGGCGCGCACGCAGACGATGCGGGGTGAGGCCAGTACGGGCCGGCCGAGGCCGCGAGCGGTAGTGGGCGCGGCAACGGGAGAACGCGGATGGTAGTCACGGCGACGTCCAATACGGGGAGAGGGGAGTGGGAAGAAGCCGGAGCCTCACCACGATTCATAGGGACTGGGCAGCGGGGGTCGCGGTGGTCGACGGGGACGACGGCGCCGCACGGGAAGCAGGCCGGCGATGAGGAGCAGGTAGGCCGGCGGGGAGGTTCCGGTGACGGGCGATGTGGGCGACGTCCTCGGGCGCGAGCAGATCCGTCGAGGGAGAGGGAGAAGGGAGCGTGAGGCGGCCGGCGACGGAGCCGGCGAGGGCAACGATGTGCGCATTGGGGGCGGTGCTGGGATCGGGTCCTCCCCGATCCAGATCGATGGAAGGAGGAAGCAAACGTGGGCGAGGGGGCGAGGGGAGTGGGGAGTGGGACGATTGGGGAGGGACCGCTAGGGTTCAGTCGCCCTATGGGGAGTTGTAGGCGCCGGCTGGGCCGGCCTAATTGGCACCGAGGCCATCTGGGCCGTGGCCCAGCAAGGGGGTCTCCTTTTATCTTTTTTTGTTGTTGTTAGTTTTTGTTTTTTTGTTTTCCTTCTTTTTTTTATCTTATTTATTTTCTATTTTAATTCCTTTTAAATATTTAGGCCTTTTATAAAAGCACAGTTCCTTCACCATAATTACCTAGGCATTCATTTGCACACTCCGAACATTTTTGTTTTAATGTTTGAAAACTTTTGTTGTTTGACATATTTTGAATTTGACTTTGAATCGTTTTTAAACCATCGCGAGATTAACAACAGTAACCGAGGTGATGTGGCGTCATTAACGTGTGATTACTGTAGCCTAGTTATCCGGGCGTCACAATTCTCCTCCACTACAAGAAATCTCGTCCCGATATTTAAAAGGTGGTGTAAGGGGGGAAGTTGTGGTTGCAAAATTCTAACGGATCTTCTCGGTCTTGGTTGCTCTCCTCGAAGAGGTCGATCCATTACGTTGATGTCTACATTTCTCTGCTTCAAGTCACCATGATCAAGTCGTCATCCTTTCTTCGGGATCTCCAACGTACTTACGAATAGGTAAGGGGCAGCTCGGCTACGACAGAATGCTTATGAGGGAAAACAATCTGGGGTTAACCCATGAATGAGCATAAGATTATCTCTCGAGTTGAACATATAAAATACATCGAGAGTAAGGTACGAAGGTACAATAAGAGGTTCCCAGCGGATAGATAGTTGCTCGAAGTCTGAACCAGAGTGAGAAAGGGGTTCAGAAAGGTGAGAGTAGGTATTGTGTCTGATACCAGAATAGATTACTAGGCATGCGGCCCGTGAATTACATACTATGTCAAGCTCGAGGAATAACTTTGACAACGGGGTGTACAGGAGAGCCAGGTATCAATCCTGTGGATCTGTGGGTTATGGGCCCACCATGTGGGTTAAAGTAGGAAGGTGATGACGTCATACACGATCATGTAAGCAAGGCATGTCAGAGGATAGTCTGTCAGTTATGTCAGCAACAACATCGGTACCAAGGGCGAGGGACGAAGAGAACCATTATCCTGCTCGTTGAACGAGGTGAGCCAATAGGCAAAGTTCTCATCCATCGGTGGTTACCGGAATGTCATCAACAAAAGTAACACGGTCTTACTAACAGAGTTGTACACCGAGGTGTTTGCACAAATAGGGAATTATTATTGCTTATATCATATAGATCATAGAAAGGGTTTAAACAAACCAATGGAAAGGGAAAAATGTTTATCAGATTTAATCAGAACAATGGAAAGGAAAATGTCTTTAAACACATAATTCTTATGAGTATATCCTTCCCATGTACTCGTAGAACATGGCATACAGGGTAGGGAAGCAAGTACCCAACCATTCAGCTAAGAGGCAAGGATTAATCAAGATGTTACTCATACAACGGTGTTTGAATAACTGACCAAGAAACATTTAGCATCGCGCCTCCAATGTTCTTGTTGAAGAGCGGGGTATCATAGTCATGCTTCGAGGTAGCAATGGTATGGTGTTCAATCAAGGGCCAGACTTCTGATACACAAATTATCTAGCAGGAGCAACTTATAAAATAAGTCTTACAATTTCCTCCAGGAAGAATGGTTATCCTTGCAAAATAAATTATAATGATAGGTCCTCCGGCCAAGGGGGGGTGCTAGGCATGATGTCATCTTATCGGGTCATCTAAGAACCATCATCATCACTCCTGGAAAGTTGTCCCAACCATCATATCTGACCGAGATTCAAGTCCGATTGGTGTCATGATACCTCAGAATGAGGGTGTCCGAGAGGAAAAGGTGCAACACAAATCGACAAAATGACATTGCAAGATTCTCGGGAAATGAACTATGGGAGCGGGTTCCTGAAGCAATAGTTCATCATTAAACAAAGGAGGGGATGAGAAGGTGGCTGATGGGCTCAGCGACAATTCATTGAGAATTCCAAATGGATGGATTTCCACAATAAGGTGAACAAGAAGATGACAATTGTCAATTCAAATGATATAATGTTGTATGCTCGAGGAAAACATACACCATCAATCATTAGTTGAAAGGTGTGCCTGAAATATGACCTTAGGCAGCAAGATCAATGTTAAAGTGACGATTCAATAACCAACATTCTAAGAACGAACTGTAGATCGTTGACTTCAAAGCAACGGGGTTGCTAGAAGTACATAACTCAAACAACATCGTTAGGATATTGGTATCGCAGTTAAAAACAACACGAGGACCAAGGGAAGAATGGTGATGGTGAGAAGTATCATCATACCGAGAATTTCTAAGAGGTGGAGCAATCCCCACAACATTCTCGACATAAAAGACAGTAATAGTTCAAGGCAGAAGACAACACTAGTTGGAGAGCAATTTGCGTTCATAATGTGGACAAGTTCACGATGGAAGGAAATCAAGGGTGTTATAGATGATAATAAAAATCATCAAGGGCAAGGAGGGTATTTCTCATTAAGAATTCGATAGATATCTTGGAAGAGCTCAGAATGCTGATGATGATCATGAAATATTTGTCGAGAGATCTCATGAAGATGTAATCGATTGGCGATGACATCAAGTTGAAGGAATGATGAAGCGAAAGGTTATTGGAACCATGGGTACGACACAAACTTGAAATCAATTTTGTTGTTCAAGGAGAAATGATATGACGAGGAAGATCGATGTAAGATTATCTCATCATCGAAAGTGGTGCTCCGAGAATAAGGACCAGGTAGCACAGTTAAAATTGGCACGATAATGATATAGCCGAGCAGGCTAGGACTTACGTGATCAAGTTCAAATTCGTAAGTAATGAAGATTACTAAGAGTTGTCGAATCGCAGTGCGGACTCGATTCACTATTCGGTGTTCTCGATTGACGACAACCCGAAACTCATGGAGTGACTATGATAGGGAAAGGTATTACTCCGGCACAAATTCATAAGATGTAGTGCAATGGCATGATATCCTCGAGATACCATGGAGATAATACTCGAGGGCATATCAAACTAAAGGTTGAAGTGGGGTGTATTGATCTATAGGAGACAAACGCTTTTACTTGTCTGGGAAATGGAATAAAAGGAAGAAATTTTGGTCGGAACCACGATTGCAAAGGATCAATTCACGGATCCAGATGATATTTTTAAGGAAATAGTTATTATTGCAAGAAGCTTCCATGATAGGATCTACATCGTGTCCATGGGCATGAACACAGAGTTCAAGGTCGACCCACTTCTTTAATGCACAACCTTTCATTCGCTTCTCGTCTTCAAAAAAGTTATGGTGTTGAAATTTTATCTGACATAACACCAGTATAGTATGACCCGTAGTAGTTTCCGGGTTCACACAGATTAGAAAAGGCATATGTCCAACCCATCGGGGCCTCTTAGGAACATATACCACAAACTTCAGGAGTAAAATAACTCAAGCTCGAATGGAGAGCATGGTTAACAAAAACAGAGGATACAATTTAAAAAAGGCATTATATATCAGGGGAAGAACTGACAAGGTTATTGGATATGAAGGACACTATCGGATAATAACCAAGCAATTGGTCTCGCGGACCACAAGGAATCTGATGTGAGTATCGGTACTCAATCAGAAGAAGAAAAAAGAATGCAAAGGCATCATATTATAGAAACAACTGACTAATTCAAAGCTCAAATGCAAAATGAATTATGATTTCCAAATCAAGGGGTCAGAAGCAAACGCTCTGATAAAGGACGGATAAGTCGTACAGACTTAGGGGTACAATCGTCGGCAATTTGATTGGTTGAGAACCAGCTCATGTTCTAAATGACGTCTGAGCCGGAAAGACAATTTAAAAGGATCAACTGATGACTACGTGATTCGTACTCATGTTGATTCAACAGGATCAAAATGACGGTGTCAAAGGAGACTAATGAATATTGCCAGATATATGGGAAGCATCATAATGCAAGCAGAGCTGCTGAGGATTTTTGGAGGATTGAATAGTATTTTGAAGACCATTGTGAAACACTTGAATAACTAGGGATGAGTAGATACTCGATAAGTGCAAGGAATTACCGTAGGGGCATTCACGTGGTAAAGAACTGCAACACAGTAAGCTTAAAAGATTTTTGGAACAACGGAGAGCACTTTAAGGCATCTTGTAAGAACAAGGGCAACTGAGGATGAAGGTATGAACGACAATTGTAGGTAGTTATCCATAAGGGTATATCGATGGTAGGGGATTGTAAAGTCGATGGGCACAAGGGTCTCGAAAAAAACCTCGAAGAGTATCTTCGGAATCTTCTCGTGCAGCAAGCGATCATCTGGAGTGAGGGGCTCTCCGGGATAAAGTATTTTCGAGAACCTAAAGTTACTCCTTTTAGCAAAATCATTTAACCCGAATAGATGAAAGATTAGAGTCCGAGAGTATAGGTCGAGGAATAAAAGATCCTAATACCACCCAATGGCGACGTGGGTCCGTAAGACACACAGCCATGTTAGTAAAAGTTTTGCAATGACTAGACTCAACTTCGGCCAAGGATTTGCAAAGGGGATTCCTACAGGAAGTCGGCTCTGATACCAACTTGTGACGCCCCCGATTCAATCGTACACTAATCATGCACGCAAATGTGTATGATCAAGATCAGGGACTCATGGGAAGATATCACAACACAACTCTAAAAGTAAAATAAGTCATACAAGCATCATATTACAAGCCAGGGGCCTCAAGGGCTTAAATACAAGTGCTCGATCATAACCAAGTCAGCGGAAGCAACAATAACTGAGTACAGACATAAGTTAAACAAGTTTTCCTTAAGAAGGCTAGCACAAACTGAGATACAGATCGAAAGAGGCACAGGCCTCCGGCCTGGGATCCTCCTAAACTACTCCTGGTCGTCATCAGCGGCCTGCACGTAGTAGTAGGCACCTCCGGTGTAGTAGGAGTCATCGTCGACGGTGGCATCTGGCTCCAGGGCTCCAGCATCTGGTTTGCGACAACCAGGTAGAAGGGAAAGAGGGAACAAAGGGAGAAAAGCAACCATGAGTACTCATCTAAAGTACTCGCAAGCAAGGAGCTACACTACATATGCATGGGTATATGTGTAAAGGGCCATATCGGTGGACTGAACTGCAGAATGCCAGAATAAGAGGGGGATAGCTAATCCTGTCGAAGATTACGCTTCTGGCAGCCTCCGTCTTGCAGCATGTAGAAGAGAGTAGATTGAAGTCCTTCAAGTAGCATTGCATAGCATAATCCTACCCGGCGATCGTCCCCTCGTCGCCCTCTGGAAAAGCGATCACCAGGATGTCTGTGGAACTTGTCTGGGTGTTTTTTATTAAGTATCCAGTTCTAGTTGTCATAAGGTCAAGGTACAACTCTAGGTCGTCCTTTTACCGAGGGACACGGCTATTCGAATAGATAAACTTCCCTGCAGGGGTGCACCACATAACCCAACATGCTCGATCCCATTTGGCAGGACACACTTTCCTGGGTCATGCCCGGCCTCGGAAGATCAGCACATCGCTGCCCCACCTAGGCACAATAGAGAGGTCCGCACGCCGGTCTAAATCCTATGCACGCAGGGGTCTGGGCCCATCGCCCATTGCACACCTACATGTTGCGAGGGCGGCCGAAAGCAGACCTAGCAACCTCCATTACAAAGGAAGTTGCGTTAACGCAGTCCAACCCGGCACGCGCTGCTCAGTCGCGGACATCACGAAGGCTTCGGCTGATACCACGACGTCAAGTGCCCATATCTTTCCCGCGTAGTTGGTTAGTGCGTATAGGCCAGTGGCCAGACTCAGATCAAATACCCAGATCTTGTTAAGCGTGTTATTAAGAAGTAACCGCAAACGCCGACCAGGGCCAGGCCCACCTCTCTCCTAGGCGGTCTCAACCTGCCCTGTTACTCCGCCACATAGTAACAGTCGGGGGCCATCGGGAACCCAGGCCCACCTCTACCGGGATGGAGCCACCTGTCCTTCCAGCCCCCACATCGGAATCACTTGCGGGTACTCAACGAGCTGACCCGAGTTTAGTCATCATCTGTATAGTATATGTATAGTATATACCCGTGATCACCTCCCGAGTGATCACGAACCGATAGTATAGCAAGGCAAACTGACAAGAATGTAGGCCCAATTATGGTAAACTAGCATCCTATACTAGGCATTTAGGATTGCGGGTAAGGTATCAATGAATGTAGCAACAATGACAAGGCTATGTAACAGAATAGGATTAACCGAACAGTAACATGCTACACTACTCTAATGCAAGCAGTAGAGAGAAGAGTAGGCGATATCTGGTGATCAAGGGGGCGGCTTGCCTGGTTGCGTTGGCAAGGAGGCGGGTCGTCAACTCCGTTAGTTGAACTGGGCAGCAGCCGCGTCGGTCTTGGTGTCTAGCGAGAGAAGAGGGGGACGAAACAGTAAATACCATCCAAACATAAGCATGACGATGCATGTCATGACAATGAGCGGCGTTAGGTGTGCCCTAACACGGTCGTAGGTGATACCGGCGAAAGGGGGAAACATCCGGGAAAGTATTCCCGTTGTTTCGCGTTTTCGGACAAGTGAACCGGAGGGGGAAAGTTGCAGGTTCACTATGCTAGGTACGCCTGGCGGATGAACGGGCTGCGTATCTGGATTTGTCTCATTGTTCTGAGCAACTTTCATGTACAAAGTTTTTCCATCCGGGCTACGATTTATTTTATATTAATTTTAAAAGATTTAATCATTTTTAGATTTTATTTAATTATTTTAATCCAACATTATCCAGAATAGTGCATGCTGACGTCAGCATGACGTCAGCAGTCAACAGAGGTGTTGACTAGTCAAACTGATGTGTGGGCCCAGTGGCACCCACCTGTCATACTCTGTTTTAGTTTAATTAGGGTTTAGGTAAATATAATTACTATTTAATTAAACTAACTAGTTAATTAGATTAATTAAACAGGATTAATTAACTTATTCACTAATTAATTAATTAATTAATAATTTTATTAAATAATTTTCTTTTATTATTTTTTTTTTAAATTCCCCTTTTTTTAAAGACCGTTCTAGGGGCTGGGCCCCACGTGTCATTTGCCCAGGGGACCGATGCAGGCACAAGCGCTGGATGCGGGCGCGTGGGCGCCCGATACGGCACTCGCCCAGGCCAACCGCGGGGCGGGACTGGCGGGGCACGCTGGGGCGCCGACGATGCAGGGACACAGGGGGGCGTGCGCTCGCGAAGCCGGGCAAGGACGGCGACGAGCGGGCACGGTGGAGGCGGGGCCGTAGTGAGCGCAGCCGAGGCGCGGGCCCGGCGCGTCGAGCACGTACGTGGGCGCAGGCCGATGGCCGCAGGGGGTAGAGGGGCTCCGGGGTGCCAGAGCACGGCAACAGGCGGGCGAGGCGGTGTGGTCTAGTGACCGAACGCGGCCACGGCGGGCGCGTGCGCAGACTATGCGGGGTGAGGCCGGTACGGGCCGGCCGGAGCCACGAGCGGTAGTGGGCGCAGCAACTGGAGGACGCGGACGGCAGTCACGGCAACGTGCAATACGGGGAGAGGGGAGTGGGAAGAGGCCGGAGCCTCACCGTGATTCGTAGGGACGGGGCAGCGGGTGTCGGGGTGGTCGGCGGGGACGACGGTGCCGCATGGGGAGCAGGCCGGCGATGAGGAGGAGGTAGGCCGGTGGTGAGGTTCCGGCGTTGGGCGATATGGGCGACGTCCTCGGGCATGAGCAGATCCGTCGAGGGAGAGGCAGAAGGGAGCGCGAGGCGGCCGGTGACGAAGCCGGCGAGGGCAACGACGTGCGCATCGGTGGCGGTGGTGGGATCGGGTCCTGCCCAATCCAGATCAGTGGAAGGAGGAAGCGAACGTGGGGGAGGGGCGAGGGGAGTGGGGAGTGGGGCGATTGGGGAGGGACCGCTAGGGTTCAGTCACCCTAGGGGTGTTGTAGGCGCCGGCTGGGCCGGCCTGATTGGCACCGAGGCCATCTGGGCCGTGGCCCAGCAGGGGGGTCTCCTTTTATCTTTTTTTTGTTCTTGTTAGTTTCTGTTTTTTTGTTTTCCTTCTTCTTTTTTTATCTTATTTCTTTTCTATTTTAATTCCTTTTAAATATTTAGGCCTTTTATAAAAGCACAGTTCCTTCACCATAATTACCTAGGCATTCATTTGCACACTCCGAACATTTTTGTTTTAATGTTTGAAAACTTTTGTTGTTTGACATATTTTGAATTTGACTTTGAATCGTTTTTGAACCATCGCGAGACTAACAACAGTAACCGAGGTGACGTGGCATCATTAACGTGTGATTACTGTAGCCTAGTTATCCGGGCGTCACAAGGATATACCTAAGACAGCTTTTACCACAAGGTACGGGCTATATGAGTATACCATTATGTCATTTGGTGTGACTAACGCACCTGTCTATTTCATGAACATGATGAACAAGGTGTTTATGGAGTTTTTGGATAAGTTCGTCGTGGTGTTCATTGATGACATTTTGGTCTACTCAAAGAATGAAGAGGAGTATAAGGAGCATTTGCGTTTGGTACTTGGGAAGCTCAAAGAACATCAGCTATATGCCAAGTTTAGCAAGTGTGAGTTTTGGTTGAAGCTAGTTGGATTTTCTCGGACATGTTATATCCGGAGATGGAATAGTAGTAGACCCCACCAAGGTTGTCACTGTGACAAATTGGGAAGCACCCACGTCAGTTGGAGAGATCCGGAGTTTTCTTGGACTCGCAGGATACTACCGGAGGTTCATTTAGAATTTCTCGAAGATTACCAAACCCATGACAGAGTTGTTGAAGAAGGACACCAAATTCAAATGGGCTGAGGAATGTGAGGCCAGTTTCCAGGAGTTGAATAAACGTTCGCTTACATCACCGATGTTGATTCTGCCAGATCAATGCAAGGATTATGAAGTATATTGCGATGCTTCTCGTCGAGGACTTGGAGCAGTGCTTATGCAGGAGGGAAGAGTTGTTTCGTATGCCTCACGATAGCTTAAGCCCCATTAATTATGCTACACATGATTTGGAGTTAGCAGCCGTAGTGCACGCATTGAAGACATGGAGACATTTTCTCATCGGAAACCATTATGAGGTATACACGAATCACAAGAGTTTGAAGTATATCTTCACGCAGAAGGAGTTGAATCTCAGGCAAAGGAGATGGTTGGAGCTCATTAAGGATTATGATATGAGATTGCATTATCACACCGGAAAGTCTAACGTAGTAGCCGATGCGTTGAGCCGCAAGAGCCATGTCAACACACTCTTGACCGGAGAGTTACCCAAGGAGTTAGCCGAGGATCTTCGCGAGCTATGTTTGTAGATAGTTCCGAGAGGCTATGTAGCAGCATTGGAGATTCATTCTACTTTGATGGATAAGATCAGAGAAGCTCAAACACTGACAAGGATATTGTCGAGATAAAGGAGAAGATGAGCAAAGGAAAAGCTAAGGGATTTCGTGAGGATAAGCATGATACCCTATGGTTTGAGGACCGCGTATATGTCCCTAATGATCTGGAGATCAGGAAGTTGATTTTGCAAGAGGCCCATGATTCACCGTATTCAATTCACCCAGGAAATACCATGATGTATCTGGATTTGAAGGACATATTCTGCTGGACTGCTACGTCTTGAGCTTGCGTTGGTTTTCCTCAAAGAGGAGAGGGTGATGCAGCAATAGTAGCGTAAGTATTTCCCTCAGTTTTTGAGAACCAAGGTATCAATCCAATAGGAGGCTCCTCAAAAGTCCCACGCACCTACACAAACAAACTGAGAACTCGCAACCAACGCGATAAAGGGGTTGTCAATCCCTTCACGGCCACTTGCAAAAGTGAGATCTAATAAAGATAGTAAGATAAGATAAATAAATTTTTGGTATTTTATAATATAGATGCAAAAAACAACGATGCAAATAAAGTAGATTGGAAGCAAATATGATAAGAGATAGACCCGGGGGCCATAGGTTTCACTAGAGGCTTCTCTCAAGATAGCATAAGTATTATGGTGGGTGAACAAATTATTATCGAGCAATTGATAGAAAAGCGAATAATTATGAGATTATCTAGGCATGATCATGTATATAGGCATCACGTCCATAACAAGTAGACCGACTCCTGCATGCATCTACTACTATTTCTCCACACATCGACCGCTATACAGCATGCATCTAGAGTATTAAGTTCATAAAGAACAGAGGAACGCATTAAGCAAGATGACATGATGTATAGGGATAAACTCATGCAATATGATATAAACCCCATCTTGTTATCCTCGATGGCAACAATACAATACGTGCCTTGCAACCCTTTCTGTCACTGGGTAAGGACACCGCAAGATTGAACCCAAAGCTAAGCACTTCTCCCATGGCAAGAAAGATCAATCTAGTAGGCCAAACCAAACTGATAATTCGAAGAGACTTGCAAAGATAACTCAATCATACATAAAAGAATTTAGAGAAGATTCAAATATTATTCATAGATAAACTTGATCATAAACCCACAATTCATTGGATCTCGACAAACACATCGCAAAAAGAGTTTACATCGAATAGATCTCCACAAGAGAGGGGGAGAACATTGTATCAAGATCCAAAAAGAGAGGAGAAGCCATCTAGCTAATAACTATGGACCCGTAGGCCTGTGGTAAACTACTCACAACTCATCGGAGGGGCAAGGATGTTGATGTAGAAGCCCTCCATGGTCGATTGCCCAAGGCTCCAAGATGGGATCTCACGGATACAGAAGGTTACGGTGGTGGAAATTGTGTTTCGTCTGCCTCTTGGATGTTTTCGGGGTACGTAGGTATATATAGGAGGAAGAAGTATGTCGGTGGCCGCTCGAGGGGCCCACGAGACAGGGGGCGCGCCCTACAGGCGGGCGCCCTCCTATCTCATGGGAGCCTCGGCTGCTTCTTGACTTGCACTCCAAGTCCTCTGGATCACATTCGTTCCAAAAATCACGCTCCCGAAGGTTTCATTCCGTTTGGACTCCGTTTGATATTCCTTTTCTTCGAAATACTGAAATAGGCAAAAAATAGCAATACGGGCTAGGCCTCTGGTTAGTAGGTTAGTCCCAAAAATGATATAATTATGTAAAATAAAGCCCATAAACATCCAAAAGGGGTAATATAATAGCATGGAACAATCAAAATTATAGATACGTTGGAGACGTATCATGGACCGGAATGAAGAAGGATATTGCAGAGTATGTAGCAGTTTGTGATGTATGTCAGAGAGTAAAGGCAGAGCATCAGAAACCAGCAGGACTGCTACAACCATTGCCGATACTCGAATGGAAGTGGGATAAGCTAGGCATAGATTTTATCACGGGATTGCCCAGGACTCGTTCAGGCTATGACTCGATATGGGTTGTAGTTGATTGTTTGCCGAAGTTAGCTCATTTTATCCCAGTGAAGACCACTTACACCAGTGCTAAGTTGGCAAAGATATACATGACCAGGATCATATGTTTGCACAGAGTTCCGAGGACCATTGTATCAGACAGAGGAACCCAGTTTACCTCAAAGTTTTGGAATCAGTTGCATGAAACTTTGGGTACCAGGCTAGAGTTCAGTACAGCCTTTCATCCACAGACAGATGGACAGACTGAAAGAGTCAATCAGATTCTAGAGGACATGTTGAGAGCTTGTGCGCTAGATTATGGATCTAGTTGGGACGACAATTTACCTTATGCAGAGTTCTCTTACAACAACAGTTATCAATCTAGTTTGAAGATGGTCCCTTTCGAAGCTTTGTACGGAAGGAGGTGCAGGACACCGGTGTTGTGGGACGAAGTTGGAGACCGTCAGTTGTTTGGACTAGATTTGATTAAAGAGTCTGAGGAGAAGGTTAAGTTGATTCGCAATAGGCTCAAGGTAGCCCAGTCCAGGCAAAAGAGCTATGCGGATTCTAAACGCAAGGAGACAGTTTACGAAGTCAGAGACAGAGTTTATCTTTGTGTGTCCCCACTTCGAGGAGTTAAGCGTTTTGGAGTTGAGGGAAAGTTAGCACCACGTTTTGTGGGACCATACAAGTTTTGGTGCGTATGGGAGAAGTTGCTTACAAGTTGGAATTGCCCGAAGGATTGTCAGGAGTTCATGATGTGTTCCATGTTTCCCGGTTGAAGAAGTGCCACGCATAGATGGCCGATATACCTCTGAGAGATACAGTGCCACTAGAAGCGATTCAGTTGGATAGAGATTTGACCTATGAGGAGAAACCAGTCAAGATTCTCGAATTTGCCAGCCGAGTCACGCACAGCAAGGTTATCAAGTTCTGCAAAGTTCAGTGGAGCCACCATACAAAGGATGAAGCCACCTAGGAGCGAGAGGAAGACCTACTGAAGGACCACCCTCACCTATTTTCTAGCCAACCCGAATCTGGAGAGCGAGATTCATCTTAAGGGGGGTAGGTTTGTAACATCCCAAATTTTCAATTTGGAACGTTATACATTAGATCATCATTGCATATCATATTTTATTGCATTTTGGCTTGATCCTAGAAATTCTACGCAACTCAAGGACCCACGGAGAGAGTTGGGGATTTTGTTATTTTCATATTTGAGATTTCTCAAAATTTTGAAAATAGGATCATTTGATTTTAATTATTTTATCTTCGTATATTTCTTTTATAAAAATAAAAGAGAGGGAATAAATGACTTTCCAAAATAAAGAAGTATTGGAGATATAATAAAAAACCAAATAAGAATTTATTTCGGAGTTTTATCGATATTTTATTTGAATTAGGAAAAATGCGCGTTTTTCAAAATTGCATTATAGGCCCAAATAAATGTTCACCTTGTCCGCCTTATTTTAGAGGACGGGGAAAATTTATTTCAGGATTTTTGGTGTCCGTTTAGTATTTCTTTTCTTTCTTTATCTGCACGTCAGAATTATTTAAAAAACAGTCAAACCGACCTCGGGCCATATTCGGCCAGGACTCCTCCCGGCCGGCCCCTTTATATAGCGCGCCCCCGAGCCGCCCCAGCCCAAACCCTAGCTGCCGCCAGCCACCGCCGCCGCCGCCAGCCGCCGACTGCCGCCACCTCGCCGGAGTTGACCGCCGCCACCGCCCGTTGACTCACCACCACCTTCATTGACCGCCGGAGGTAGCCGCCGCCGCCGCGGTTTTCGAGAGAAAATTGTTGGTTTTTTAGAAACCCCGGTTTATTTTTTGATAGATCGGTTTAATTTTTATCCGGTTTTGTTATTTAGCGAAGGCCCATTCTTTCATTCGTTTTAACGAACGGTTTTCATCGTTTAGCCGCAGACAGCGAACATTCGTTCGTTAGCCTGTTTGTTAGTTTTTCTTTTGTCAGGGTTTTCCGCGATTATTTTTTATCGCGATTTCTACCCTCATTTTCGTTTTAGTTTATCTTTTCGCTCGTTTATCGGAATCAGGCGATTCAAGCGCCTAGAGTTTTGTTTCGAAACCCTCTTTCCGTTTAACCAACTTAAACAAGTTTTTGCTACTGTAAAATTTGACTTAGGTTCAGCTTAGTAAATGAAGCTTGTTTCTTTTGTCGTTTGAGTTTCGTTGCTTTGTTTGATTTGATTCTTTTTGCAAACCAGAGTTCTTAAGTTGAACTTTCTGGTTAGATCTCTTATTTGAGTTTTACCCATTCTCTAGATGAGTGATTATTGTATGCTTGTTTGTTTGCAATAGAGTACCCGGAGTGCGCAGCGTGCTACTACGAGTCTCTAGGTTTCACGGATCATCAGCAAGGCAAGTAACACTTTGATCATACCTCTTTACTACCCAGTTTTATTGCATTACATCAATCCTCAAACAGTTGCATGGTTAGGATCTGATTAATATGTGGGTTTTGGAAGTAGATGAGGTAGTACCTATTGCCCTGTTTATTATCAAACCTTTGGAAGTTACTTATATGTTTGCTTATATTGGTATGCTATGCTCATAGACATGCATTGGGTGAGTGTATCCATGACAGATGTGAGATTGTTAATTAATGGTGAACTTAAGTTGGCAACTTTAATTCACATCTGGGTGGATTGAGGCACCTGGGGAACCCAATGTTGCCTGTATTTTTGGAAATCCCGGGGTACCGTGTGATTCTCCTATGGAGTGCCACCCAGGCTCAAAGGGGTCATAAGATTATTCATGCTAGAAACTTACGTGTGCAGCCGCAAGCTACTATGGGCTCCAGCATAGTTGAGTATGTTGTGTGACCTCTTTCAGTGGTAGACTAGTAGATGTAGGGGGTGTAGGTTGGTACTGTCTACCCAGAGTAAAGAGTTAATGCTTCTGAAAGACTGTGTCTCGGTCATCTGTTTCTCAAACACCTTGTAGTGCGAGAAATCAAACGGAGGCGATCGAGTGTTGCGAGGAAAAGTGCGCAAACCTCTGCAGAGTGTACAAACTAATCATGGTTAGCCGTGTCCCCATTTATGGACGTTTTGAGTATCTAGTTTCTTGGATTATCATGTGAATCTCGTCATGTTACTTAATTTAAATTTGATTGGGTTAATGATGAACCTTAATTGGGATTGAGTTGGAGGAACCTTCTCAATGTTTAACAACCACCATGATAGTTAAATAAAATTTATTCCTTTGTTGTAGGGAAAAATTGGCTTTATACAAAACCGTAACCATAGAGCTCTCCACCAGCCATATATGCGTGTAGTGATAGTATTATTATGTTCATTACTCTCTATGTGTTACATTGCGAGCATATTCAATGTGCTGACCCATTTTCGGGCTGCAACGTTCATGTTGCAGACTTTTTAGACAACGAGTAAGGTGCCTTAGGTCGTGATCTTTCACTCAGTGATGCCGTTGGAGTTGATGGACTCGCTTTATCTTCCAAGCCTTCCGATGTTATCGTATTTAGATGGACTTAAGCCATATTTATTGTAATAAGTTCTCTTTTGAGACACTCGATCTAATAATTGTGTGATTGCTACTATGTTATAAATCCTTCAAGTATTGTGCGTGTCAGCATTACCGATCCAGGGATGACACTGATGCACAGAGATCAGACTGTTTGAGGTCTGGTCGCTACACTCCCAAAAGGTGTGTACAGCAAGGATGATTGTGGTAAACTAAAGCAAAGACTAATATCATACAAGACGCTCCGATTAAAACACATATCATGTGGCGAATAAAAATATAGCTCCAAGTAAAGTTACTGATAGACGAAGACGAAAGAGGGGATGCCTTCCGGGGCATCCCCATGCTTAGGCTTTTGGTTATCCTTGAATATCTTGGGGTGCCATGGGCATCCCCAAGCTTAGGCTCTTGCCACTCCTTATTCCATAGTCCATCAAATCTTTACCCAAAACTTGAAAACTTCACAACACAAAACTCAAGAGGAAATCTCATAAGCTCCGTTAGTGCAAGAAAGAAAAACCACCACATAAGGTATTGTAGTGAACTCATTCTTTACTTATACTGGTGTTAAACCTACTATATTCCAACTTCTATATGGTTCATACCCCCGAATACTAGCCATAGATGCATCAAAATAAGCAAACAACACACGAAAAACAGAATCTATCAAAAATAGAACAGTCTGTAGTAATCTGTAACTCTCAAATACTTCTGGAACTCTAAATATCCTACCAACATAGGAAGTCATGGGAAATTTGTCTATTGATCTACATCAAAACGAATCAACGCAAAATCACGTTTCTGTGAATTACTAAAATTATTCTCATGCGCGCAAAGTTTCTGTTTTTCAGCAGAATCAAATTAACTCTTACCATAAGTTATCCTATAGGTTCTACTGGGCGCAAACACTAATTAAAACATGAAAACACATCTAAACAGAATCTAGATGAAATATTTATTACTAAATAGATACAAAAACAAAAAAACAAAAATAAAATTGGGTTGCGTCCCAACTAACGCTATCGTTTAACGCCCCTAGCTAGGCATAAAAGCGAGGATAGATCTAAGTAGTGCCATCTTTGGCACCCAATTCCTCAATAGAGAACTTATAATCTTTAGGGGTTTCTCCCTTTTTAGCAAAGATTAAGCCCTATGCAAGAATTCAAGAAATTCATTTGTAGCAAAAGGTTCCTTAATGATAAAGAGACAATTGGGATGAACACTTATTGATTTGAGATCCGCATTTTCCTTACTAGAAGATTCACCCTTATTCTTAGGAACATAAATAAATTTGGAAGTTTTGGTAGGAGGAGTTGGAGTATTTTTCACGGAGGAAAAGGCCGAACCTAAGTTAGTAATAATATCTTCAAGTTTACCGATTCTTGAAGAATCTAGATCTATTATTTCGTTAACTATGGGTTCTTTCTCCTTAAGATTTTTCAAAGTAACTCCAACCCTAGACCCATATTGGGTAATTTGGTTGTGGATCTTTTTATCCAAATTTTCAATTAACTCAATAGTGGCAACTTTATTTTCAACAATTTCAAGCCTTTGCATCAGATGTTCGAAAGTTAAAATAGTTCCATTAACCAAAAGATGGGGTGGACCAAACAAATCTAACATAGCATTATAAGCATCAAAAGTATGGCTATCCAAGAAATTCCCTCCGGTAATGGTATCAAGAATGCATCTATTCCAAGGGGTAATGCCTACATAAAAATTGCAAAGAAGAATGGAAGTAGAAGGCTTCCAAGTAGATCTATTTTGAGCATTGCAAATTCTGTGCCAAGAATCTTTTAGATTGTCTCCCTCCCTTTGCTTAAAATTAAGAATTTCATGTTCGGGAGTAATAACGAGGATAGGAGGACTAGCCATGACGACGAGCAAACCAACACACAAGCAAACAAAAAGGCAAGCGAAAGAGAGATGAGGTTGGGAAAGAGAGGGCGAATAAAACGGCAAGGGTGAAGTGGGGGAGAGGAAAACGAGAGGCAAATGGCAAAAAATGTAATGCAAGGGAGATGAGTTTGTGATGGGTACTTGGTATGTCTTGACTTGAGCGAAGACCTCCCCAGCAACGGTGCCAGAAATCCTTCTTGCTACGTCTTGAGCTTGCGTTGGTTTTCCTTGAAGAGGAAAGGGTGATGCAGCAAAGTAGCATAAGTATTTCCCTCAATTTTTGAGAACCAAGGTATCAATCCAGTAGGAGGCTCCTCAAAAGTCCCACGCTCCTACACAAACAAACAAGAACCTCACAACCAACGCAATAAAGGGGTTGTCGATCCCTTCACGACCACTTGCGAAAGTGAGATCTGATAGAGATAATATGACAAGATAAATATTGTTGGTATTTTTATGATATAGATTGGAAAAAAGTAAAGATGCAAATAGAAGTAGATGGCAAACTTATATGATAAAATATAGATTCGGGGGCCATAGGTTTCACTAGTGGCCTCTCTCAAGATAGCATAAGTATTACGGTGGGTGAACAAATTACTGTTGAGCAATTGATAGAAAAGCGAATAATTATGAGATTATCTAGGCATGATCATGTATATAGGCATTACGTCTGTGACAAGTAGACCGACTCCTGCCTGCATCTACTACTATTTCTCCACACATCGACCGCTATCCAGCATGCATCTAGAGTATTAAGTTCCTAAAGAACAGAGTAACGCACTAAGAAAGATGACATGATGTAGGGGGATAAACTCATGCAATATGATATAAACCCCATCTTTTTATCCTCGATGGCAACAATATAATACGTGCCTTGATGCCCCTGCTGTCAGGGAAAGGACACCGCAAGATTGAACCCAAAACTAAGCACTTCTCCCATTGCAAGAAAGATCAATCTAGTAGGCCAAACCAAACTGATAATTCAAAGAGACTTGCAAAGATAACTTAATCACACATAAAAGAATTCGGAGGAGATTCAAATAATTCTCATAGATAAACTTGATCATAAACCCACAATTCATCGGTTCTCGAAAACACACCGCAAAAAGAGTTATATCGAATAGATCTCCAAGAAGATTGAGGAGAACTTTCTATTGAGATTCGAAGAGAGAGAAGAAGCCATCTAGCTAATAACTATGAACCCGAAGGTCTATGCTAACCTACTCACAACTCATAGGAGAGGCCTTGGAGATGATGTAGAGGCCCTCCATGGTCGATTCCCCCTCTGGAGGAGCGTCGGCGAAGGCTCCAAGATGGGATCTCACGGATACAGAAGGTTACAGCGGTGGAAATAGTTTTTCGTGGTGCTCCTCGAAGGTTTCAGGGTACGTAGGTATATATAGGAGGAAGAAGTAGGTCGGTGGATGCTCGAGGGGCCCACGAGGGTGGGGGCGCGCCCATCTGTAGGGGGCGCGCCGGGCACCCTCGTGGCCGCCTCCTCTGTTGCTTGACGTCCACTCCAAGTCCCTTGGATCATGTGTGTTCCAAAAAGATCGCCCCCGAAGGTTTCATTCCGTTTGGACTCTGTTTGATGTTCCTTTCCTTCGAAACACTGAAATAGGAAAAAACAACAATTCAGGCTGGGCCTCAGGTTAGTAGGTTAGTCCCAAAAATGATATAAAAGTGTAAAGTAAAGCCCATAAACATCCAAAACGGGTAATATAATAGCATGGAACAATCAAAAATTATAGATACGTTGGAGACGTATCACTATCCTCCAGCAAGTCCTTGGCGTCCGGAGGGCTACAACTGTCTATGCACAAGTCTAGGGTACTAGAGGACCCCTAATTTAGTACACCCACAAGAGCCCCGGGCCTGGGCCATACACGCATGCGAGGCGTCGTTGGGCTAGATCCAAACATCGCACAAGCATGTGTGGCAGGGAATAACTGTTATAATCTTCTCGTTTACCATGCCCCCACAACGTGCACTAAATGTGAAATGTAAGAGAGGTGGACTGAGACGGTCACCAGAGGTAGTGCGCGAGAAAACCGCAGCCACATACGACAGTAAAGAGCCAGCCTCCGCACCTTCCCCATAAAAATGAAACCGTGAGGGGCGCTGCTCATTTACCACCTTTCTCCTCCAATCTAGCACCATCCTCCTTCGTCTTCTTCCTTGCGCAAGAATAGAGCCTGTTGCTCCTTTCGTTGCCGCTCCACCGCACCATTGCCCTGCCCCCCCCCCACCAAATCTGCTTCCTTGGCAGCCATTATGGCACCCAAAAAAGGCCAAGGCAAGGCTAAGAAGCTAGTCGACCTGGAGGCAGAGGAGAGGAAGGAGGAAGTGGCGGTGTTGCGGAGGAATAACATTGTTTTCGCGCCGATGCTGAAGCAGGAAAATCTAGTAGAGCGGTACGCAATCATGTGGGGGAGGGAAACGGCCGCCCTTCCCGCACCACAAGTTCTTCTCGACTCTGTCAAATACAACGGAGACAAGTATCCCTTCTTCACCGCATACTTTTATTGTGGGCTTGTCCCCGCTTTCTTTGATTTCTTCTCTGAGATCATGTACACATATGGGTTCCATCTTCTTGATTTCACACCAAATGCCATGACTTGTATGTCTACCTTCATGCACATGTGCGAGAATTTCGTCGGAGTAGTTCCCAATGTTGCTCTCTTCCTCCATTACTTCATCCCACACATCAAAGCAGATGCTCCCTCTGGCGGTGTCACTTGGATTTTCATGATCGGCGCCAAGGATATCTACCTTTACGGACAACTGCATCTCAAATGAAATAAATGGCAAGCAAAATGGTGTTGGATTAAGAATGCCGAATTCTCGGATTTGTGCAGGCCGAGGATGAAAAAGGTGGAGCGTGGCGAGGATTGGAGCTGCCTTGATACGAATGAAAAGAAGATCACAATTGCCACAATTCGCATCTTCCACCTCAAGACCGCCAGCCTCACCATCGAAATGGTAGGAGCAGACTTTCTCTGCCGCTGCATTGCTCCCCTTTAGAACAAAGGAAGACCGGCCTGGGGTTACAACAATATAAGTGACATCATGCGGGTGAGCACTGGCCTCGGCGGCAATCTGATGGTAATGCAACACACAATCCTATGCCACCAGCTCTTCCGTGCTATCGGCAAGTTCAAGCTACCAGCAAATGTGGTGCCCTTGTGTAACAATTCTACCAAGGATGCAATTATTGCAATGATGCCTGCCTACAACACCCACAGTGTTAAGGGCTATTGGGAATAACCGCACGAAGACGTGGTGAGTGTATGGTTCGACACCCTGGTGGAGAAGGCTATCAGAGAGGACAAGGACCTCGTTCATGACACCACCGATGAAGAGTTGGTGCATATTGCTAGGAGGATGGCGGAAGCAGCAAGAATGTATGAAGGCACAGATGGGCTTTATTCGACGGTGCCTATTGTTGACGAATAAGTTGGGGATGAACTAGTGGATGATCCGCCAGAATAACTTGTTTGAGAACAAGGTGAAGAAACTGCTGAAGGGCAGATGCATAGGGAGCCCCCCCTTTTTCTCTTGTCTCGGCATGGAAGCCCGTGTCCTCTGGAAAGCCATTTCTGGAGAACCAATCCGTCCTCTTTCTTTGGGTGATGAAGTAGTCGACAAAGGAGCGGCCGCCAAGGATATCGGGCATCAAAGATCTCGACGCCAAACTCCACAACAGCAACAAGTGCATCGCACCTTTACGAGGCGGCCAGCAGCATCATTTGCCAGAGTAGCTGGGCCTTCTCAACATGCTGCACCCATGGCAACCAACGGGTCACACTACTGCAGGATGCTACTACCGCGACACTACGATCAAAGACCCTTTGATGAAACTGTGTGCGATGCATTAATCGCAAATGGTGGTGTAAAAAACCATCAAAAAAGCTGCAAAATGTTTGCGATGACGGATGCATCAAACACTGTTCAGATTTTAGTTTCGTGTGTGATGTAAGGCATATGGTTCAGTGCAATTAACCGTTTGCAACGAGGAGAAACAAAATAAACGGGCGGCCAGATGAAGGTGTGTGTGATAAACCGCATATGGTTCACTAGGATGAACTATTTGTGATTAGGCAACACAAAAGAAACGGTCATCCAAATCAAGGTGTGTGCGATATATGGCATGCGGTTCACGTGGATGAACTGTTTGTGTTGAGACAGAGAACATAAACGGTTCAATATAACAAGATGTCTGTGATATGCGGCAAACAGGTTTGTAATTAGAAATGTGTGTGAAGCCTGATATTAACACAGACGATTGCTGCTAATAAGACGTGTGTGTTGTGCGATGGGATTGCATACAAAATAGCAACATATATATTACATGCATGATTAACCAAATTAAACATCCAATTAGATAGGTGGCTACTACAATCATGGCATTTGCACACACCAAAGTAAACTATTACATGCATAATTTCATAGGTGGCTACTACACAGATGACACTTCCACACATCAATAAAGTAAACTATATATTACATGCATGATTAACTAGCATAAACGATCATCTGATCATCATCTACTTCTTGTGACGCTTGCTCTGCTTGTGGCTCGATCCGGACTTGTCTATTTGGGTAACGAGGCACTTCCTCATGTCAACAATCCGCTTGTACATCTCGAAGCATGTGTACACGCTCTTGGCCACAAACCTGAGGTGAGGTTCATCCAGTCGCCGCACCCAAGCCCTGTGCCAGGATATGACACCTGTTCTCTGGGCATCCTGCTTCATCTTTTCATAGTAGGGGTCGATGATGGACGAGGCGAGTTCGACCAGGGAGTCCTTCTTCATGCTGCCCTAGACCGTGTACTGGTCACGAATTTCGACAAGGTTCTTGTGGGCCAAGCCCGTAACACTGAGCGCTTTTACATCATCGGTGGTGTCCACCGTGACGAACTTGTAGTCAGTGATAATGACAAACCTGTTGAAACGGTCGCAAGGCTCTCTAGCCATGCAGTAGTGGTAGATGAGGACATGATGGCGCACGCACAACTGGGCAACATCAACCTTCTGATCTATGCCGGGACTACCGTCAGTGTACTGGAGGTCGATGCCGACCACCTTGTACTTGTGTCCAGCAAGCAACTGCTCAACGGTGTTGATGTAGTCGTCCACCACGGCCGGGTCGATGGTGTACACCACCGAGAGATCCGTCTCCCTCGCGTGGGTCTCCACTTTATGCTCGCCGAACTCCATTGGAGCGCCGCTAGACATCCCCTCTCAATGTGTCATTGTGGGTTTGCTTGTTGTGTTGTGGGGAGCGGTCGAAAGGTTGAAGAGACTAAGGCTATAATGGCTACGGAAATTAAAGGGGAGGTCGGACGGCATGTCCTGATGGCAGTTCTAATTCGCAGCACGTAACTCCATCGTGCCGCACGTAACTGCATCGCGTGGCAACATGCGCGGCGCAACCGCATGCATATGAGGCCCTCGACATGATCGTGCGCAGGCCCAACCGCTGCCAGAGCGCACGCGGAGGGACGCGAGCAGAGCGCTCCACGGTTGCCTCAACGGCGAGCAACCATATATATGCACGTAGCAGTTGAACACGCAAGGAAAAGCTGTCCACAACCCGAGCGCGCCGACGGACACGAGCAAAGCACGGCGCGGCGCCTAACGGCAAGCACAGCGCGTCACGGCGCCTAACGGTTGAACTGTTTGTATAGATTAAGCACGACTACTTAATCTATGAATGAAATATATGCTTAATTATTGAATTTTAGTTGCAAAAATTAGATAGTGCAAGTGATTTTTAGCTGCGTATTTTACCAAATCGCCATTGGAACCACTGGATGTCCTCTCTGTATGTGTCGTCGTGGGTGTGCTTATTGTGTCATGCGCCGGCCCCAAACACTGGCAACACAACTTATAAATTGACAGGATGGAGTACTAGTTACAGTGATGCATATAATTAAGCAAAGGGATCACACATGTCTGTATTGACTGGAACGAGAATGCAATAGCAAAATAAGAATTAAGGAGGCAAGAAGAAAGATGCATCCATCAATGTATGACCTCCTACTCCTCAACTCAATGCGTCGGGCCACCGACCGGCGGCTAAGGGTCGGCGGCTTTTGTGGCGAGGTCAAGGTGCTTCTCAGCAAAGTCATCCAAGGCTTCCAGCCGGTTGAAGAAGGCCAACGCGCGTCCTCACTGTCCTTGTACATACCTATATACACGATTTGCTCGTACACGTGGATGTGTAGGTCGACGAATTCTTGTAGGGCGAGGCGGCTCACGGCGAGCATGACTGATACGTCTCCGTCGTATCTATAATTTTTGATTGTTACATGCCAATATTCTTCAACTTTCATATACTTTTGGCAACTTTTTATATTATTTTTGGGACTAACATATTGATCCAGTGCCTAGTGCCAGTTCCTGTTTGTTGCATGTTTTATGTTTCGCAGAAACACAATATCAAACGGAGTCCAAATGGGATAAAAACGGACGGAGAATTATTTTGGAATATTTATGATTTTTGGGAAGTAAAATCAACGCGAGATGATGCCCGAGGTGGTCACAAGGGTGGCTCGCGCGCCTGCCCATACTGGGCGCGCCCCTGACCCTCGTGGGCCCCTCCTAAGGCGGTTGACGCTCTCCTTTGGCCGCAAGAAAGATAATTTTCGGAGAAAAATCCGGGCGAAAGTTTCAATCCAATCGGAGTTATGGATCTCCGGATATATAAGAAACGGTGAAAGGGCAAAATCCGAGAACGTGGAAACAGAGATAGACAGAGAGACATATCCAATCTTGGAGGGGCTCTCACCCCTCCCATGCCATGGGAGCCAAGGACCAAAGGTGAAACCCTTCTCCCATCTAGGGAGAAGGTCAAGGAAGAAGAAGAAGAAGAAGGGGAGCTCTCTCCCCCTTGCTTCCGGTGGCGCCGGAACACCGTCGGGGGCCATCATCATCACCGCGATCTTCACCAACACCTCCGCCATCTTCACCAACATCTCCATCACCTTCCCCCATATATATTCAACGGTCCACTCTCCCGCAACCCGTTGTACCTTCTACTTGAACATGGTGCTTTATGCTTCATATTATTATCCAATGATGTGTTGCCATCCTATGATGTCTGAGTAGATTTTCGTTGTCCTATCAGTGATTGGTAAATTGCTATGATTGGTTTAATTTGCTTGTGGTTATGTTGATGTCCTATTGTGCCCTTCATGTCGTGCAAGCATGAGGGATTCCCGCTGTAGGGTGTTGCAATACGTTCATGATTCCCTTATAGTGGGTTGCTTGAGTGACAGAAGCATAAACCCGAGTAAGGGGGTTGTGGCGTATGGGATAAAAGGGGACTTAACGCTTTAATTCTATGGTTGGGCTTTACCTTAATGATCTTTAGTAGTTGCAGATGCTTTCTAGAGTTCCAATCATAAGTGCATATGATCCAAGAAGAAAAAGTATGTTAGGTTATACCTCTCCCACATAAAACTTGCTATCGGTCTAGTAAAGTAGTCAATTTCTTAGGGACAATTTCACAACTCCTACCACCACTTTTCCACACTCGCTATATTTAATTTATTGCTTCTTTATCTAAATAGCCCCTAGTTTATATTTACGTGCTCTTTATTATCTTGCAAACCTATCCTATCACACCTACAAAGTACTTCTAGTTTCATACTTGTTCTAGGTAAGGCCAACACTAAGCATGCGTAGAGTCGTATCAGTGGAAGATAGGACTTGAGAGAATATTTGTTCTACCTTTAGCTCCTCGTTGGTTCGACACTCTTACTTATCGAAAGAGGCTACTGTTATCCCCTATACTTGTGGGTTATCAAGACCTTTTTCTGGCGCCGTTGCCGGGGAGTCATAGCGTGGGGTGAATATTCTTGTGTGTGCTTGTTTGCTTTATCACTAAGTAATTTTTATTTGCTGTTCTTAGTTGTTTTCTATCTTTAGTTATGGGTAGGAAACGCAAAATACCAAAAAAAAATAGTTGTACCTACTGAACCAATGGTTGAAGAACCACTCAAAATCTATCACACTCCTGAAGCTTTTTACTTGGATCATCTTCGATCCCTTTGTGCTCATGCTGAAACCCCAACTAGCATAGTTGAGGGCAAATCTTTAGATAAGCATGCTTGTTATGTGCGACACTGCATATTTGAAAAAGGGAAACTTTTACTGGATCAAATTCATAGTTTGCAATGTTATGCTTGGAATTTATGTGAAATATATGTTTAACTATATATTGAGGACTCCTCCATTGTCCAAGAAGAGACTAATATTTTGCAGGAGTCCATGGAAGAAGAAATTGATGAAACTGTGAGCTCATTGGATGAAAAAAATGATGAGGAGAGCAGAGAACAAAAGGAGGAAGAGTGGATTAGCTACCCGTGCCCACCTTATAATGAGAGTAACTCTTCAACTCATACATTGTTTAATTTCCCTTCGTGCTTACCGAAGGATGATTGTTATGATCCCATTGATTCTCTTGAAATATCCCTTTTTGATGATGTTTGATATGCTTGTGGCCAAGATGCCAATATGAATTATGCTTACGGAGATGAACTTGCTATATTTCCTTATGTTAAACATGAAATTGTTGCTATTGCACCCACGCATGATAGTCCTATTATCTTTCTAAATTCTCCAAACTACACTATATCGGAGAAGTTTGTGCTTATTGAGGATTATATTGATGGGTTGCTTTTTACCGTTGCACATGATGATTTTGATAGATATAATATGCATGTGTTTTCTTCTCCTACTTGCAATTATTATGAGAGAGGAACTATATCTCCACCTCTCTATGTTTCCAATATGATGGAATTGCAAGAAACTGCTTATACTATGCATTGACCTTTACTATGTGTGCATGAATTGTTCTTTTATGACATGCAGATGCATAGGAAGAGAGTTAGACTTCATTGTTGCTTGATATATATTACTTTGTGCTCACTACTAAATTACAAATCATTGATGATTCAAATTGGCTTTGATATACCTTGGGATCCGAGTGGATTCATTACTTGAGCACTATATGCGTAGCTTAATGGCTTTAAAGAAAGAGCTGCCAGGGAGACAACCCGGAAGTTTTAGAGAGTCATTTATTTCTGTTGTGTGCTTTCATATAGTCTAAACACACAAAAATAAAGAGGGGAACCCAAAACTTTTCAAAAAGGAAAGTGAAAGTGAGAGAGACAAGCATTATTGAAGAGGGAGAGCTCCTTGAACCTTGTTCATTCTCACGGAAACTTTGTGAATATTAATTACAGAAACTTTTCATCAAAAATAATTATCCCCTTGTACAATTCCATTGTATTATAAAAATAATGTGCCAAGGTTTGCCTTTAGGATGTTTACAATGCTTGTTGGTTTGTACGGTGCAGGACCGAAACTTTGGTTGTAGTGCACGATTTTACATTTTTTACTGGAATGTCAAATGGTTCTGATTCTTTTTGCACTGTCTTGCTGCACAAATTTTTTATTTTTCCTAATGTTGGTAGAATTGTTGGGGTACCATAAGTATGGTGAATTTTCAGATTTCTACAGACTGTTCTGTTTTTGACAGATTCTGTTTTTGATGCATAGTTTACTTGTTTAGATGAAACTATCAATTTATATCAGTGGATTAAGCCATGGAAAAGCTATATTACAGTAGACACAATGAAAAAACAAAATATGAATTGGTTTGAAACAGTACTTAGAGTAGTGATTTGCTTTATTATACTAACGGATCTTACCGAGTTTTCTGTTGAAGTTTTGTGTGGATGAAGTGTTTGATCGAGGAGGTCTCAATATGAGGAAAAGGAAGCAAGGAAAGAGCTCAAGCTTGGGGATTCCCAAGGCACCCCAAGTAAATATTCAAGGAGACTCAAGCGTCTAAGCTTGGGTATGACCCGGAAGGCATCCCCTCTTTCTTCAACAAGTATCGGTATGTTTTCGGATTCGTTTCGTTCATGCGATATGTGCAAGTCTTGGAGCGTCTTTTGCATTTAGTTTTCACTTTTATTTTATGCACCATGCTGGTATGAGATAGTACTTGGTTGATTTATATAATTCTCATTGCACTTCACTTAAATCTTTTGAGTATGGCTTTATAGAATGCTTCACGTGCTTCACTTATATCATTTGAAGTTTGGATTGCCTGTTTCTCTTCACATAGAAAACCGCCATTTGTAGAATGCTCTTTTGCTTCACTTATACTTGTTAGAGCGTGGGAATATCTTTTGTAGAAAGAATTAAACTCTCTTGCTTCACTAATATCAATTTAGAGAGATGACAGGAATTGGTCATTCACATGGTTAGTCATAAAATCCTACATAAACTTGTAGAATGCTGAATATGATATGTTTGATTCCTTGCAATAGTTTTGCGATATAAAGGTGGTGATATTAGAGTCATGCTAGTGGGTGATTGTGGATTAGTAGAAATACTTGTGTTGAGGTTTGTGATTCCCGAAGCATGCACGTATGGTGAACTGTTATGTGATGAAGTTGGAGCATGAGGTATTTATTGATTGTCTTCCTTCTGAGTGGCAGTCGGGGACGAGCGATGGTCTTTTCCTACCAATC
Source organism: Triticum dicoccoides (assembly GCF_002162155.2). Lineage (NCBI taxonomy): Eukaryota > Viridiplantae > Streptophyta > Magnoliopsida > Poales > Poaceae > Triticum > Triticum dicoccoides. Next base: position 164,325,063 of record NC_041385.1, on the reverse strand, counting down.
TATCCCCCTAGGAGCATGCATGTAGTACTTTGTTTTGATGACTAATAGGTTTTTCCAATAAGTATGTGAGTTCTTTATGACTAATGTTGAGTCCACGGATTATACGCACTCTCACCCTTCCATCATTGCTAGCCTCTTCGGTACCGTGCATTGCCCTTTCTCACCTCGAGAGTCAGTGCAAACTTGGCCGGTGCATCCAAACCCCGTGATATGATACGCTCTGTCACACATAAGCCTCCTTATATCTTCCTCAAAACAGCCACCATACCTACCTATCATGGCATTTCCATAGCCATTCCGAGATATATTGCCATGCAACTTCCATCATCATCATATACATGACTTGAGCATTCATTGTCATATTGCTTTGCATGATCGTAAGATAGCTAGCATGATGTTCTCATGGCTTGTCCATTTTTTTGATATCTTTGCTATGCTTGATCATTGCACATCCCGGTACACCACCGGAGGCATTCATATAGAGTCATATCTTTGTTCTAGTATCAAGTTGTAATATTGAGTTGTAAGTAAATAAAAGTGTGATGATCATCATTATTAGAGCATTGCCCCAGTGAGGAAAGGATGATGGAGACAATGATTCCCCCCACAAGTCGGCCAAAGAAGGCCAAAGAAGCCCAAATAAAAAAAAGAGGCCAAAGAAGCCCACCAAAAAAAGAGAAAATAAAAAATGAGAGAAAAAGAGAGAAGGGGCAATGCTACTATCCTTTTACCACACTTGTGCTTCAGAGTAGCACCATATTCTTCATAGAGGGAGTCTCCTATGCTTTCACTTCCATATACTAGTGGGAATTTTCATTATAGAACTTGGCTTGTATATTCCGATGATGGGCTTCCTCAAATGCCCGTGGTCTTCATGAGCAAGCAAGTTGGATGCACATCCACTTAGTTTTCAGTTCGATCTTTCATACACTTATAGATCTAGTGCATCCGTTGCATGGCAATCCCTACTCCTCGCATTGACATCAATTGATGGGCATCTCCATAGCCCGTTGATTAGCTGTGTTGATGTGAGACTTTCTTCCTTTTTGTCTTCTCCACACAACCTCCACCATCATACTCTATTCCACCCATAGTGCTATATCCATGGCTCATGCTCATGTATTGCGTGAAAGTTGAAAAGGTTTGATAACATCAAAAGTATTAAACAATTCATTGGCCTGTCATTGGGGTTGTGCATGATTTGAATATTTTGTGTGATGAAGATGGAGCATAGCCAGACTATATGATTTTATAGGGATAACTTTCTTTGGCCATGTTGTTTTGAAAAGACATGATTGTTTTATTAGTATGCTCGAAGTATTATTGTTTTTATGTCAAATAGACTATTGCTTTGAATCACTAGTATCTTCATATTCATGCCATGATTAGATATATGATCAAGATTATGCTAGGAAGCATTCCACATCAGAAATTATCTTTTTTATCATTTACCTACTTGAGGACGAGCAGGAATTAAGCTTGGGGATGTTGATACGTCTCTGCCGTATCTATAATTTTCGATTGTTCCATGCCAATATTGTTCAACTTTCATATACTTTTGGCAACTTTTTATATTATTTTTGGGACTAACATATTGATCCAGTGCCTAGTGCCAGTTCCTATTTGTTGCATGTTTTATGTTTCGCAGAAACCCAATATCAAACGGAGTCCAAACGGGATAAAAACGGACGGAGAATTTTTTTCGAATATTTATGATTTTTGGGAAGTAAAATAAACGCGAGACGGTGCCCGAGGTGGCCACGAGGGTGGCCCGCGCGCCTGCCCATACTGGGTGCGCCCTGACCCACGTGGGCCCCTCGTAAGGCAGTTGACGCTCTTCTTTGGCTGCAAGAAAGCTAATTTTTGGAGAAAAATCTGGGCAGAAGTTTCAATCCAATCGGAGTTACGGATCTCTGGATATATAAGAAACGGTGAAAGGGCAGAATCCGAGAACGCAGAAACAGAGAGAGACAGAGAGACAGATCCAATCTCAGAGGGGCTCTCGCCCCTCCCCTGCCATGGGAGCCAAGGACCAGAGGAGAAACCCTTCTCCCATCTAGGGAGAAGGTCAAGGAAGAAGAAGAAGAAGGGGGGGGGCTCTCTCCCCCTTGCTTCCGGTGGCGCCGGAACGCTGCCGAGGGCCATCATCATCACCGCGATCTTCACCAACACCTCTGTCATCTTCACCAACATCTCCATCACCTTCCCCCATCTATATTCAGCGGTCCACTCTCCCGCAACCCGCTGTACCCTCTACTTGAACATGCTGCTTTATGCTTCATATTATTATCCAATGATGTGTTGCCATCCTATGATGTCTGAGTAGATTTTTGTTGTCCTATAAGTGATTGGTGAATTGCTATGATTGGTTTAATTTGCTTGTGGTTATGTTGTTGTCCTATTGTGCCCTCCTTGTCACGCAAGCGTGGGGGATTCCCGTTGTAGGGTGTTGCAGTACATTCATAATTCGCTTATAGTGGGTTGCTTGAGTGGCAGAAGCATAAACCCGAGTAAGGGGGTTGTGGCGTATGGGATAAAAGGGGACTTGACGCTTTAATTCTATGGTTGGGTTTTACCTTAATGATCTTTAGTAGTTGCGGATGCTTGCTAGAGTTCCAATCATAAGTGCATATGATCCAAGAAGAGAAAGAATGTTAGCTTATGCCTCTCCCACATAAAACTTGTTATCGGTCTAGTAAATTAGTCAATTGGTTAGGGACAATTTCACAACTCCTACCACTACTTTACCACACTTGCTATATTTACTTTATTGCTTCTTTATCTAAACAGCCCCTATTTTATATTTACGTGCTCTTCATTACATTTCAAACCTATCCTATCACACCTATGAAGTACTTCTAGTTTCATACTTGTTCTAGGTAAGGAAAACACTAAGCGTTCGTAGAGTCGTATCAGTGGCAGATAGGACTTGAGAGAATATCTATTCTACCTTTAGCTCCTCATTGGGTTCGGCACTCTTACTTATCAAAAGAGGCTACAATTATCCCCTATACTTGTGCGTTATTAGTGACCTCCAGGTGGACATTCTTCGTGGCGTCGGTGGGCAGTCGCAGGGCCACCAATGCTTGAAAGAGGTTCCGACCATGGAGGCCGATTAGAGTGGCAGGCAATGAGGAGCTCGGCTGCGCAGGGTGGAGGAGTACGGCGATGTCGACCGCGAGCTTCTTGACGACGGCGAACTTGTTGGTGGTGGCAACGATCATCTGGTCCAACTGAGAGTCGTAGCTGGCGTCGACGGCGTCCATCCACCAGCCGGTCGCCAACACCGTCTAGAGACGATCCTCGGTGCCATGCCACAGGCCGGTGTAGTGGACCGCCTGGCACAGCCGTTGGCCGCTCGCGCGCATCACCGCCATGGGTCTAGAGTGAGCACTTTTGCGCTTAGTGTAGGTGCTTAGGCAAATGCTTAGGTGCGTACGATGTGGTAGATGCATTGGAATGGAGGGGCGCCTTTATAGGAGTGCAAACTGCGTTGCATTCACATCGTGCTGCCTCTTTTCCTAGTCCTCCTCCCATTACTTCCCTCATGCATTCACGATGCTAATTGAAGGAGGATGCATCATTGGCCGTTCAACATTTCGGGAACCGCTACCCTCTCCCTCGTCTCCATTAAAGCCATATCAGGAACTGTGCTGTCCGCTGCACGCGCGGATAAACATGCCTCCTCGCCTCCATCTATGCTTAATTACTACTCCCTCTGTCCCATAATGTAAGACGCCTTTTGACACTAGTGCAGTGTGAAAAAGCGTCTTACATTATGGGACGAAGGGAGTAAATTTTAGTTGCAAAAATTAGATACTGCTAGTGATTTTTAGCTTCATATTTTGACAAATCACATTGTTACAAGGTTGACAAATGGCAATGTTACTAGATCAACAAATAACTAGATTATTGACTCTAGTGCAAGTGGGAGACTGTTGGAACTATGCCCTAGAGGCAATAATAAAAGGATTATTATTATATTTCCTTATTCATGATAATTGTCTTTTATTCATGCTATAATTGTATTATCCAGAAATCGTAATACACGTGTTAATACTTAGACCAAATACGTCCGTAGTAAGCCTCTAGTTGACTAGCTCGTTGGTCAACAGATAGTCATGGTTTCCTGACTATGGACATTAGATGTCGTTGACAACGGGATCACATCATTAGGAGAATGATGTGATGGACAAGACCCAATCCTAAGCATAGTACAAGATCGTGTAGTTCGTTTTGCTAGAGCTTTTCCAATGTCAAGTATCTCTTCCTTAGACCATGAGATCGTGTAACTCCCGGATACCGTAGGAGTGCTTTGGGTGTACCAACCGTCACAACATAACTGGGTGACTATAAAGGTGCACTACAGGTATCTCCGAAAGTGTCTGTTGGGTTGACACGGATCGAGACTGGGATTTGTCACTCCGTATGACGGAGAAGTATCTCTGGGCCCACTCGGTAATGCATCATCATAATGAGCTCAAATTGACCAAGTGTTTGGTCACGGGATCATGCATTACGGTATGAGTAAAGTGACTTGCCGGTAACGAGACTGAACGAGGTATTGGGATACCGACGATAGAGTCTCGGGCATGTAACGTACCGATTGACAAAGGGAATTGTATACGGGGTTGATTGAATCCTCGACATCGTGGTTCATCCGATGAGATCATCGAGGAGCATGTGGGAGCCAACATGGGTATCCAGATCCCGCTGTTGGTTATTGACCGGAGAGCCATCTCGGTCATGTCTGCATGTCTCCCGAACCCGTAGGGTCTACACACTTATGGTTCGGTGACGCTAGGGTTATTAGGAAGACTTGTATGTGATTACCGAATGTTTTTCGGAGTCCCGGATGAGATCCCGAACGTCACGAGGAGTTCCGGAATGGTCCGGAGGTGAAGATTTATATATGGGAAGTTGTCATACGGACACCGGAAAGTTTCGGTGGCATATCGGTATTGTACCGGGGCCATCGGAGGGGTTCCGGGGGTCCACCGGGAGGGGCCACCCCTCTTGGAGGGCCTCATGTGCCTCAAGGGGCGGGGAACCAGCCCCTGGAGGGCTGGGCGCCCCCCCCCCCCCTTGGGCCCATGCGCCTAGGGTTGGGGGGGAACCCTAGTGGGGGCGCCCCCCTTGCTTGGGGGGCAAGCCCCCCTCCCTGGCCGCCCCCCCTTCTAGATCTCATCTAGAGGGGGTCGGCCCCCTTCCCCCTTCCCCTATAAATAGAGGGGCGAGGGGAGGGCTGAACACCTGATCCAAGGCGCAGCCCCTCCCCTCCCCAATACCTCTCCTCCTCCGTTGAATGCTTGGTGAAGCCCTGTCGGAGTACTGCCTCTCCACCATCATCACGCCGTCGTGCTGCTGCTGGAGCCTTCTTCCTCAACCTCTCCTTCCCCCTTGCTGGATCAAGAAGTAGGAGACGTCGTCCGCTCCATACGTGTGTTGAACGCGGAGGTGCTGTCAGTTCAGCACTTGGTCATCGGTGATTTGGATCACGGCGAGTACGACTCCATCATCCCCATTCCCTTGAACACTTCCGCACGCGATCTACAAGTGGTATGTAGATGCTTCCCTCTCCTATCACTCTTTCTTAGATGAACTCATAGATGGATCTAGGTGAAACCGTAGGAAAAATTTTAATTTTCGGCAACGTTCCCCAACAGTGGCATCATGAGCTAGGTCTATACGTAGTTCTCTATTGCACGAGTAGAACACAATTTTGTTGTGGGCGTAGATCTTGTCAACTTGCTTGCCGCTACTAGTCTTTTCTTGCTTCAGCAGTATTGTGGGATGAAGCGGCCCGGACCGACCTTACACATACGCTTACGTGAGACAGGTTCCACCGACTGACATGCACTAGTTGCATAAGGTGGCTAGCGGGTGTCTGTCTCTCCCACTTTAGTTTGAGCAGATTCGATGAAAAGGGTCCTTATGAAGGGTAAATAGAAGCTGACAATATCACGTTGTGGTTATTCATAGGTAAGAAAACGTTCTTGCTAGAACCCAATTGCAGCCACGTAAAAGATGCAACAACAATTAGAGGACGTCTAACTGGTTTTTGCAGCAATTGTCATGTGATGTGATATGGCCAGAAGTTGTGATGAATGATGAATGATATATTGTGATGTATGAGATCATGTTCTTGTAATAGGAATCACGACTTGCATGTCGATGAGTATGACAACCGGCAGGAGCCATAGGAGTTGTCTTTATTTTTGTATGACCTGCGTGTCATTGAAGAACGCCATGTAAATTACTTTACTTTATTGCTAAACGCGTTAGCCATAGAAGTAGAAGTAGTCGTTGGCGTGACAACTTCATGAAGACACGATGATGGAGATCATGGTGTCATGCCGGTGACGAAGATGATCATGGAGCCCCGAAGATGGAGATCAAAGGAGCTATATGATATTGGCCATATCATGTCACTACTTTATATAATTGCATGTGATGTTTATTATGTTTATGCATCTTGTTTACTTAGAACGACGGTAGTAAATAAGATGATCCCTTATAATAATTTCAAGAAAGTGTTCCCCCTAACTGTGCGTCGTTGCTAAAGTTCGTCGTTTCGAAGCACCACGTGATGATCGGGTGTGATAGATCCTTACGTTCACATACAACGAGTGTAAGACAGTTTTACACGTGTAGAAACACTTAGGGTTAACTTGACGAGCCTAGGATTTACAGACATGGCCTCGGAACACAGGAGACCGAAAGGTCGAACATGAGTCGTATGGAAGATACGATCAACATGGAGATGTTCACCGATGATGACTAGTCCGTCTCACGTGATGATCGGACACGGCCTAGTCGACTCGGATCGTGTAACACTTAGATGACTAGAGGGATGTCTAATCTGAGTGGGAGTTCATTAAATTATTTGATTAGATGAACTTAATTATCATGAACTTAGTCTAAATCCTTTGCAAAATATGTCTTGTAGATCAAATGGCCAACGCTCATGTCAACATGAACTTCAAGGCGTTCCTAGAGAAAACCAAGCTGAAAGATGATGGCAGCAACTATTCGGACTGGGTCCGGAACCTGAGGATCATCCTCATAGCAGCCAAGAAAGATTATGTCCTAGATGCACCGCTAGGTGAAGCACCCATCCCAGAAAACCAAGATGTTATGAACACTTGGCAGTCACGTGCTGATGATTACTCCCTCGTTCAGTGCGGCATGCTTTACAGCTTAGAACCGGGGCTCCAAAAGCGTTTTGAGCGACACGGAGCATATGAGATGTTCGAGGAGCTGAAAATGGTTTTTCAAGCTCATGCCCGGGTCGAGAGATATGAAGTCTCCGACAAGTTCTATAGTTGTAAGATGGAGGAAAACAGTTCTGTCAGTGAGCACATACTCAAAATGTCTGGGTTGCACAACCGCCTGTCCCAGCTGGAGATCAACCTCCCGGACGAGGCGGTCATTGACAGAATCATTCAGTCGCTCCCACCAAGCTACAAGAGCTTTGTGCTGAACTACAATATGCAGGGGATGGTGAAGACCATTCCTGAAGTATTTTCAATGCTGAAGTCAGCAAAGGTTGAAATCAAGAAAGAACATCAAGTATTGATGGTCAATAAGACCACTAAGTTCAAGAAGGGCAAGGGTAAGAAGAACTTCAAGAAGGACGGCAAAGATGTTGCCGCGCCCAGTAAGCCAGTTGCCGGGAAGAAGTCAAAGAATGGACCCAAGCCTGAGACTGAGTGCTTTTATTGCAAAGGGAAGGGTCACTGGAAGCGGAACTGCCCCAAATACTTAGCGGACAAGAAGGCCGGCAACACTAAAGGTATATTTGATATACATGTAATTGATGTGTACCTTACCAGCACTCGTAGTAACTCCTGGGTATTTGATACCGGTGCTGTTGCTCATATTTGTAACTCACAGCAGGAGCTGCGGAATAAGCGGAGACTGGCAAAGGACGAGGTGACGATGCGCGTCAGGAATGGTTCCGAGGTCGATGTGATCGCCGTCGGCACGCTACCTCTACATTTACCTACGGGATTAGTTTTAAACCTCAAAAATTGTTATTGAGTGCCAAGTTTGAGCGTGAACATTGTATCTGGATCTCGTTTGATGCGAGATGGCTACTCATTTAAATCCGAGAATAATGGTTGTTCTATTTATATGAGAGATATGTTTTATGGTCATGCCCCGATGGTCAATGGTTTATTCTTAATGAATCTCAAACGTAATGTTACACATATTCATAGTGTGAATACCAAAAGATGTAAAGTTGATAACGATAGTCCCACATACTTGTGGCACTGCCGCCTTGGTCACATAGGTGTCAAGCGCATGAAGAAGCTCCATACTGATGGACATTTAGAGTCTCTCGACTATGAATCATTTGACACATGCGAACCATGCCTCATGGGCAAAATGACCAAGACTCCGTTCTCCGGAACAATGGAGCGAGCAACCAACTTATTGGAAATCATACATACGGATGTGTGTGGTCCAATGAGCGTTGATGCTCGCGGAGGATATCGTTATGTTCTCACTCTCACTGATGACTTGAGTAGATATGGGTATGTCTACTTGATGAAACACAAATCTGAGACCTTTGAAAAGTTTAAGGAGTTTCAGAATGAAGTAGAGAATCAACGTGACCGAAAGATAAAATTCTTACGATCGGATCGTGGAGGAGAATATTTAAGTCATGAATTTGGTACACACTTAAGGAAATGTGGAATCATTTCACAACTCACGCCGCTTGGAACACCTCAGCGTAACGGTGTGTCCGAACATCGTAATCGCACTCTATTGGATATGGTGTGATCTATGATGTCTCTTACCGTTTTACCGCTATCATTTTGGGGATACGCTCTAGAGACAGCTACATTCACTTTAAATAGGGCACCGTCTAAATCCGTTGAGACGACACCGTACGAATTATGGTTTGGGAAGAAACCTAAGCTGTCGTTTCTAAAAGTTTGGGGATGCGATGCTTATGTCAACAAACTTCAACCTGAAAAGCTCGAACCCAAGTCGGAAAAATGCGTCTTCATAGGATACCCTAAGGAAACCATTGGGTATACCTTCTACCTTAGATCCGAAGGCAAGATCTTTGTTGCCAAGAACGGATCCTTTCTGGAAAAGGAGTTTCTCTCGAAAGGAGTAAGTGGGAGGAAAGTAGAACTCGATGAAGTACTACCTCTTGAACCGGAAAGTAGTGCAGCTCGGGAAAATGTTCCTGTGGTGCCTACGCCGATTGGAGAGGAAATTAATGATGATGATCAAGGTACTTCAGATCAAGTTGCTACTGAACTTCGTAGGTCCACAAGGACACGTTCCACACCAGAGTGGTATGGCAACCCTGTCCTGGAAATCGTGTTGTTAGACAAGGTAAACCTTCGAACTATGAAGAAGCAATGGCGGGCCCAGATTCCAATAAATGGCTTGAAGCCATGCAATCCGAAATAGAATCCATGTATGAAAACAAAGTATGGACTTTGACTGACTTGCCCGATGATCGGCGAGCGATAGAAAACAAATGGATCTTTAAGAAGAAGACGGACGCGGATGGTAATGTAACCATCTATAAAGCTCGACTTGTCGCTAAGGGTTATCGGCAAGTTCAAGGGATTGACTACGATGAGACTTTCTCTCCCGTAGCGAAGCTTAAGTCCGTCCGAATCATGTTAGCAATTGCCGCATACTATGATTATGAGATATGGCAGATGGACGTCAAAACGGCATTCCTTAACGGTTATCTTAAGGAAGAGCTGTATATGATGCAGGCGGAAGGTTTTGTCGATCCTAAGAATGCTAACAAAGTATGCAAGCTCCAGCGATCCATTTATGGGCTGGTGCAAGCATCTCGGAGTTGGAACATTCACTTTGATGAGATGATCAAAGCGTTTGGGTTTATGCAGACTTATGGAGAAGCCTGCGTTTACAAGAAAGTGAGTGGGAGCTCTGTAGCATTTCTCATATTAAATGTAGATGACATACTTTTGATGGGAAATGATATAGAATTCTTGGACAGCATTAAGGCCTACTTGAATAAGTGTTTTTCAATGAAGAACCTTGGAGAAGCTGCTTACATATTAGGCATCAAGATCTATAGGGATAGATCAAGACGCCTCATAGGTCTTTCACAAAGCACATACCTTGATAAGATTTTGAAGAAGTTCAAAATGGATTAGTCCAAGAAATGGTTCTTGCCTGTACTGCAAGGTGTGAGATTGAGCTCGGCTCAATGCCCGACCACGGCAAAAGATAAAGAAGAGATGAGCGTCATCCCCTATGCCTCAGCCATAGGATCTATTATGTATGCCATGCTGTGTACCAGACCTGATGTAAACCTTGCCATAAGTTTGGTAGGAAGGTACTAATGTAATCCCGGCAAGGAACACTGGACAGGGGTCAAGAATATCCTGAAGTACCTGAAAAGGACAAAGGACATGTTTCTCGTTTATGGAGGTGGCGAAGAGCGTGTCGTAAAGGGTTACGTCAACGCTAGCTTCAACACAGATCTGGATGACTCTAAGTCACTTACCGGATACATGTATATGTTGAATGGTGGAGCAGTAAGCTGGTGCAGCTGCAAGCAGAGCGTCGTGGCGGGATCTACATGTGAAGCGGAGTACATGGCAGCCTCGGAGGCAGCGCATGAAGCAATTTGGGTGAAGGAGTTCATCACCGACCTAGGAGTCATACCCAATGCGTCGGGGCCGATCAAACTCTTCTGTGACAACACTGGAGCTATTGCCCTTGCCAAGGAGCCCAGGTTTCACAAGAAGACCAGGCACATCAAGCGTCGTTTCAACTCCATCCATGAAAATGTTCAAGATGGAGACATAGATATTTGCAAAGTACATACGGATCTGAACATCGCAGATCCGTTGACTAAACCTCTTTCGCGAGCAAAACATGATCAGCACCAGAACTCTATGGGTGTTCGATTCATCATAATGTAACTAGATTATTGACTCTAGTGCAAGTGGGAGACTGTTGGAAATATGCCCTAGAGGCAATAATAAAAGGATTATTATTATATTTCCTTGTTCATGATAATTGTCTTTTATTCATTCTATAATTGTATTATCCGGAAATCGTAATACACGTGTGAATACTTAGACCAAATACGTCCCTAGTAAGCCTCTAGTTGACTAGCTCGTTGGTCAACAGATAGTCATGGTTTCTTGACTATGGACATTAGATGTCGTTGACAACGGGGTCACATCATTAGGAGAATGATGTGATGGACAAGACCCAATCCTAAGCATAGCACAAGATCGTGTAGTTCGTTTTGCTAGAGCTTTTCAAGTGTCAAGTATCTCTTCCTTAGACCATGAGATCGTGTAACTCCCGGATACCGTAGGAGTGCTTTGGGTGTACCAAACATCACAACGTAACTGGGTGACTATAAAGGTGCACTACAGGTATCTCCGAAAGTGTCTGTTGGGTTGACACGGATCGAGACTGGGATTTGTCACTCCGTATGACGGAGAGGTATCTCTGGGCCCACTCGGTAATGCATCATCATAATGAGCTCAAAGTGACCAGGTGTTTGGTCACGGGATCATGCATTACGGTACGAGTAAAGTGACTTGCCAGTAACGAGACTAAACAAGGTATTGGGATACCGACGATCGAGTCTCGGGCATGTAACGTACCGATTGACAAAGGGAATTGTATACGGGGTTGATTGAATCCTCAACATCGTGGTTCATCCGATGAGATCATCGAGGAGCATGTGGGAGCCAACATGGGTATCCAGATCCCGCTGTTGGTTATTGATCGGAGAGCCATCTCGGTCATGTCTGCATGTCTCCCGAACCCGTAGGGTCTACACACTTAAGGTTCGGTGACGCTAGGGTTATTAGGACGACATGTATGTGATTACCGAATGTTGTTCGGAGTCCTGGATGAGATCCCGGACGTCACGAGGAGTTCCGGAATGGTCCGGAGGTGAAGATTTATATATGGGAAGTTGTCATACGGACACCGGAAAGTTTCGGGGGCATATCGGTATTGTACCGGGGCCACCGGAGGGGTTCCGGGGGTCCACCGGGAGGGGCCACCCCTCCCGGAGGGCCTCATGGGCCGCAAGGGGCAGGGAACCAGCCCCTGGAGGGCTGGGCGCCCCCCCCCCTTGGGCCCATGCGCGTAGGGTTGGGGGGAACCCTAGTGGGGGCACCCCCTTGCTTGGGGGGCAAGCCCCCCTCCTTGGCCGCCCCCCTCCCCTCTAGATCTCATCTAGAGGGGGCCGGCCCCCTTCCCCCTTCCCCTATAAATAGAGGGGCGAGGGGAGGGCTGAACACCTGATCCAAGGCGCATCCCCTCCCCTCCCCAACACCTCTCCTCCTCCGTTGAGTGCTTGGCGAAGCCCTGTCGGAGTACTGCCTCTCCACCATCATCATGCCGTCGTGCTGCTGCTAGAGCCTTCTTCCTCAACCTCTCCTTCCCCCTTGCTGGATCAAGAAGGAGGAGATGTCGTCTGCTCCGTACGTGTGTCTAACGCGGAGGTGCTGTCAGTTCAGTACTTGGTCATCGGTGATTTGGATCACGGCGAGTACGACTCCATCATCCTGTTCCCTTGAACGCTTCCGCACGCGATCTACAAGTGGTATGTAGATGCTTCCCTCTCCTATCACTCGTTGCTTAGATGAACTCATAGATGGATCTTGGTGAAACCGTAGGAAAAATTTTAATTTTCTGCAACGTTCCCCAACAAAAAATGTCCAAGCGAACCCCGAAAAATCCCAAAAATTGACACAACACCCCTGTTGTTCCAGGTTGACACTAGGAAAAAAATGAAATCTAGAAGATGCAACGGATACCGTTTCGTCCAGAAAGGTGAAACGTTCCCTACCAAAACCAGCATGCTTGTTGTGAGAGAAGCTCTGGTTTAGGAGAAGCCTATACCATAACCTGGCCCAAATGGGACAATATTTTTTTACCCAAGAATTTTGATGCCGTTCCATGATAGCATGCCAAGGTTCATGAATTTCAGACGAGTTTTGTATTTACTAGAATTACAAAAGCAAGCACCTCAACATTTGCCGGAGAGCCACGGTGTCGTGGTGCTTGAAATTCATCCCATTTCTTGAATGGGACGTAAGCATCAATCCGTGGACATATATATCATTTTACAACCCATGTTGGTGCACCGGAGCATGTGCATGTGGTTTAATTTTGAATTGTGCACCTGAAATTCCTAGAAAACCAAGTTACCGTATAAAAATGTCCAAAGGAACCCTGAATAATTCCAAAATTTTTGACGACACACCTATAGTTGCATGTTCACTACTGATAGAAGTTCTAGCAATTCAAACACCATCCTTTGCAGCTATGACCCCATTATGTAATTCAAATCAAGATGAAACATCAAGTAGATCCCACACAGTTTATTATCACCAACCATGTCAGATGCAATACGAAATATCCTGGAGCACCGTCGGCGTGGCTTACTCAAGAAGATTCATCGGCTACAGTCCACAGCCCGATCTGAATAAGGGACCGTGTCTGATGACACTTTGTGCGCCAGTTTTTTCGCTGAAGCGATTCCAAATTTTTGGCTTCCGCGGAAATATCTACCTTCCCGCCCCCTCCCCTTACCAAAAGCCACATTTCCCCTGTTTCCGCCTTCCTTTCCAAGTTGAAACCTTCACTCCTTGCTTCCAGCGTCGCCTCCTCGCCGTTGACCCTCCTTCATGCTGCTCGGCCTCGCCTATCCAGGCAGGTAATCCACACCCGAACCCCGTCCTCCTCCTCCTTCCACATCCCACATGCCCCGACCGCCGGCGCGAGTGCGACACCTTCCACCCAAATCACTGACCCCTCCACCAAATAAGCATCGTCCTAAGCCATGGTGCACGCAGTATAACCAGGATCTCAAGGAGCATTTGGCAGCGGAGAAGCAAATCACGGCCACACGCGCGGATGAGGTCGCGATGGCTACCATTCGTGTCGACCCCCAGATCTTGGAGGAGCACCTCGCCGTCGACGCCTCACGCGCCGATGCCGCAACGTGGTTGGCTGCTTTAAACAACAGTTTGTGGCGTTTTCTCGAGGCCACCATCGGTGCCTTCGACGAAGACTACGAGGTGTTTTCTCAGCGTGCACGTGCATACCTCATCTCGAGAGTCAGCAGGTTGGTGCCCGGAGCGGCTCAGGCAACTCACCACTACGACAAGGGCACCCACAATGCGGAGGCCTCGCCCTCTTCCATGTCCAAGCAGCCAATCATCATCGATATCTCCGACTATGAGTAGCTTGTCTTATTAGCTCACTATAAGGACCCATGTTCATTTGCTAGCTACTGCCTTTCCTTAACAAATTTTAGTGAATTGTGCTATCTACTTTTACCATGCAATCTTCTGCTCTAGTGTATATGTTCTATATGTCGTGCAATATGGTGTTCAGTTAACTGTTTGGTTCAATTCTGCAAATGTGATGTTCAATTCTTTGGGGTGCAATTTTCCAATTTGTCAAGCATGCTTGGTTTGGTTAACTGTCTGATCTTCTATTACGAGTATGTTATATTGTGCAATGTGGTTCTCAGTTAGCGTTTGGTTCATTTGTTGGGTGTTTAGTTAACTGTTTGGTTCAATTCTGCAATGCGATGTTCAATTATTGTGTGTGCATTATGTTATTATATACCATGTGAGAAATAATTCGAATTTGGCTGTACTAAATACAAGAGAAACAAATACAATTGCTATATTTCCAAGTTGTTAAGCATGTTTGGTTTGGTTAACTGTCTGATCTTCTATTAGGAGTATGTTATATTTGTGCAATGTGGTGCTCAGTTAACGGTTGATTCATTTGTTGTGGTGTTTAGTTAACTGCTTGGTTCAATTCTGCAATGCGATGTTCAATTGTTGTGGTTGCATTCTGTTATTGTATACCATGTGAGAAATAAATCAAATTTGGCTCTACTAAATACATGAGAAACAAATACAATTGCTATATTTCCAAGTTGTTAAGCATGCTTGGTTTGGTTAACTGTCTGATCTTCTATTAGGAGTATGTTATATTTGTGCAATGTGGTGCTCAGTTAACGGTTGGTTCATTTGTTGTGGTGTTTAGTTAACCGCTTGGTTCAATTCTGCAATGCGATGTTCAATTGTTGTGGTTGCATTTTGTTATTGTATACTATTATACCTTGTCTTTTTTATTCCTTTGCCCCATTTCCAATATAGAGAAGATATTTATGCATAACCCTGTTTTTAGGCCTTTCCAAAATAGTTCACTGATGATTACCTCTCAAACTACCTAAATGGACAGGAGGCGAGAAAGGTTTTCATACAACACCCATGGTTCAATATTGAAGTGTTCCTGAAGAGGATAAAGGATGGACGGTCAATCATCCACATGCACTGGCCTAAAGTTGCAAAGACCTTCAACATCAATGAATGCTCAATATTCGCCTTCCGCTTCAGCAGTTTTCCCGATGAGATGCATATGTCTATGTATCATCTATGATGCTAATTTTGAAACGTTCTAGATGTTGCACGTGAAACTTGGTGCTGGTGCAGTTGTGTAATGGGGTAGCTGAGTGTTGAAGCTATATCATGTTGTACTCTGATGTATTTCAATTATGAAATCATGCTTCCTTAATAGGGGAATGAAATATATTATGTGTTTAATATGAATGTCAATTAGATTAATAAATGGATTATTAATAATAGGGCAATTAGCCTGATAATTGGTTTTTGCTATTGCAAACGGTTATTGAGAAAATACCGTGAGCGATGACCTAAGGCAACACACACAGGTTCTTCTACGCATCGTGTGTGATGCATTCAATAACGCAAATGGTAAAAAAAATTAATATTGTGTGCGATGGGAAAGCCATCACAAATGACTTAACGGGGAAAATTGTGTGTGATGTACCTACGAACGGAAACATTTTCCTTGCAGCGACTGTCTGGGATGTATGTATGAACCGAAGCATTTCGCGGGGACTGACTGTGTGCGATGCACTTACGACCGGAAATGATTTCCCCTATATAATTGTATTTTTTTGGAGCACCACTGTACGTATAACTGTATCTGCTTGCTCGCCGGTCGCACACGACCTCATTTTGCCGAGCGTGTGTGCCAGGAGGGCATATCCCCGACGGTTTCTGGGTCGTGTGCAAAGGACCCTCCTAATCGCCCACACTCACTAGGCGACGATTTTGAATGTCGTCGCGGAAAGGGGTTTAAAACCATTTATATAGCATTGACGCGTACCAGTGCCTGAACTCCTACTCCGCCTCCTGCCTCCAGCACATGACCCAGGGGCATATACGAGCTCTCTATCCTGAGCGACAAAGAGGAGGACTCAGAGTATATGTGCCTTCTACTATTTCACCAATTCTTGATATATTGTTCGTGTTGATTGGATTTTCCCCGTCTTGCCCTGATTTGGAAGTGACGAGCAAACCTTGGCCCAAAGGATGGCGAAGAAGGCGAGGACCACAATGGGAGATGAGCCGACGACAAGCTCAACGCCTGACGCGGATGTGATGATCATCATCCCCCAGTGCAGCCCCCAACATAAGGCCACTATCTTCTTTCCTTTGGCAAGCATTGGTGTTGAAGTTGTCATCTCTGACATCAACAACGGAGCAGGAGAAGAGCGCCATAAGGAAGAAGAACGCCCGGAGGTAGATCCCGTCCTGGTGCCTCCATCAACCACTGCCCCGCCAACTAACCCTCTGGCAAGGACCTCCGCCAACGAGCCCTCCTGCACTGGTGAAGTGTCGACAACCAAAACTGCGAGCAACTAGGCGATGACAACCGAGGTTGTTAGAGAAGGAACAATTCCTTCTCAGCAATCCCAGTCCGGTGAGCCTTCTGTCGTTAATCACCTTTCTTCTTTTATCACTTTTTTGTTTTCTTGAACTTGATCCTGAGTTTGATTTCCTCCTTTCCCATTCTTTCAGATCTACCCTCAACTGATGACATGGATGTTGACACCACAATTGAGAGGATCACAAAGGACGTTGTTGACGAGGCCAGCAAGATCGCTGCTGATGAAGCCGCCAAGGCTACCGACGAGGAGGCCACCAAGGATACCACTGTGGAGAACAACAACAGGAGTGTCGAGGCCACTGGTGGAATTTTGGCCCAAGGAGCGCCAAGCGCTGACTCGGCCAAGAGGGTGCTCGCTGCTGGCAAAGCAGGCATCAACGAACACCCTTCGACAACTGAAGTGCCTCCATCAAGCAGATATTTGAAGATTGGCAACAACCTATTTGTCAGCACCCTGGGACATCAAGCATCAACGCGCCCACCGAAGGAGAAGTTTCTGATGATGAGGTCATCATTGTGGCTGGGCTTGAAGTCGTTGATGAACTGCGCACCAACAGAAGTGGATCCAAACAACATCAGCTTCTCAAACCCATGGGTGACAACTTCAAGAAACACAAAGCACACTACCGCAGTCGTACAAAGATCTTGGACTCCAGGGTGGCCGTCATCAGCAATGCACAAGAGGAGTTCTAGAAGCATGTGGAGGAGACGCAAATCTGGTACTCGGAGAGCCTTCCAGATTTGAAGGACCACCAAAGGAAGCTCGCCGTTGAGTGGGATAATTTTTTCTTGGATAAGGCCAAAGCCGACAAGCCACACGAAGAGGTTGCGCAAAGGATAGCGGCATCCGATGCCAAGTTGAACGAGTGCAAGATAAGCCTCGACGCTCATGAAGAAGAAATTGCCGCTCATGAAGAGGCGCTTGCTGCCAAACTTCACGGCAAGGATGAAGAGGTCCAAGCCCTCCTTGCGCAGTAGTTCTAGGAACTCGAGCAAAAGCACAAAGAGGCAATCAAAGCCCTAGCTGCGGATCATGCTGGCAAGATTCAAGAGGTTGTCAATGTTGTTGAAGTTGCAGAAACCGCCAAAACTGAACTAGAGGGAAGCTGAAAAAGCTTGAGGAATATCTTGTCATCAGCCACAAGTAAGTCTTGGCGCTCAAAGCAGATAGGGAAAAGATAGCTCACACCTTAACAGAGCTGAAAAACTCAATGTCCGCCAAGAACCAAGAACTCACCGAGGCCAAGGGCGTCATTGATGACCACAAGCTAAAACAGACCAACGTGGAAAATCCTCTTGAAGGTGCCAAGGAGCGTGAAAGGGCCTTGTCGGAGGATCTTCGGAACGAGAAGGAATCGCTTGAGAATGCCACCAACTCCCTCAACGAGTTGGGCACCTAGAAACTTTGGACAGACTATCTTGTGGTGGCTGCAAAAAACCTCACTGCCCAGTTATCTGACATGGGCTTGCCAGATTACCGCTTCTCCACCAATGAAAGGGACACCGCCAGCGCCAGGCTTACTTTATTCTTTGAAAGTCTTGCCCACCAATGAAAGGGACACCGCCAGCCCAGGCTCACTTTATCTTTGAAAGTCTTGTCCAGGCGCTGGATAAGCACACTGTAGGGGAACGCAGTAGAAAACAAAAATTTTCCAACCTACGCACCAGCCCAGGACCACTATGGAGACTGCATACATGGTTTGATCTTTTTCGTTACCGGCTCGTAGCGCAGCGGGAAGTAGAGTCGATGACGAACGGCGGTGCAGATCCCCGCAGCTAGGATTTACAACCTCCCAACTGCGAGGATGTATACTCTCATCTCCTCCTCAGACAGCCCTCTGGGAGACGGTCGAACAGCCCCCCGGACGGTGTCGCGGACAGCCCTTCGGGAGGACTTTCGAAACTCGAACGGTCACTCGGACAGCCCTTCGGGACGACCTTCGAAACTCGGACGGTCACACGGACAGTCCTTCGGGAGGCACTCACGAACTAAGACCGAAACTACGGTCTCTCTACAAAGTTGCACACATACGGTGTCATCTATTAGCAGAGCTTCGTCGTCCAGAACTAGTTCCTGCCGGAACCCAGACAGCCTTACGGCTCTACGAAACTCTTTTCATGGGAGGGAGAGAAGAAGCCAGATCATGCATGGCACTTGTATGTGAGAAAGAGTTGTGTCTTTAGGCAGCCTCCTCCACCCCTATTTATAGGCCAAGCCCAAGGGTGGCTTCTCCAAGAAGCCGAGGGGATAATACCAAAAGGCCCTCAAGGTGGCTTCTCCAAGAAGCCAAGCAAAAAGCACTTTCACTATTCATGACGGCATTTTTCAGCGTCCGTTCAAACTGAAAATATTTATGTGGGCTCAGAACATTTCCATTACCCACTAAAAATAATTTTCAACATGTTCCGAAACAATTTCGGTTTAGTGATTTTCATGTGCGCAAAGCAAACAAGAATGCTTTTTTACTATTCATGAAGACAATTTTTCGCGTCCATTAAATTCGAAAATATTTCTGTGGGTCTTAGAATAATTCCAGTACCCACTAAAATGATTGTGGATTTGTTCTGAAACAATTTCAGTTTAGTGAATTTCATCTGCAAAAAACATCTGAAGTGGTTTCGGTAGCCCCGGAGCATATCCGGTTATTATCCCGGAAAATTCCAGAAAGCTTCCAGAATGATTCTGGCACCCTGCAAGAATTATCAGGCATGTGCGGAAACCAATTTGACTTAACGGTATCCGCTGAAACAACTTTTCAGTTTCACCGAAACTCATCCGATGACCTCTCTCTGCGGAACCTTTTCCACTGTCCAAAACTTTTCCGGTGTCCGAAACTTTTTCGGTGATTTTCTCTCAGACTCTCTGTCTAGTATTCAACAGATAGATGACCCTTAAGCGTGTGACCCTATAGGTTCGGTGAAGCATAGACATGACCCGGAACCCCTTCCGATCAATGATCAACATCGGAGCCATGGACACCCATATTGACCCCTATACCCACACGAATGAATATTTGAGTGAACCTCCACTTGCCGTGTGCTATTCCTGTTGCTTCGCAATATGTTACAAAGACCCGAGGTGAGATTTACTTGCATCCCCGTGGATCAACAACTTGTCCACTATGCTAGTTACCTCGTTACTGGTTTTGTTCTCTTTTCTTGTTTCCGTGTTCCGGCATCCCTGTGATCAAATCACACTGTGTTTGGCCAGACGATGATGGATACCGTAACACCGAGAGGGCCCAAGAATATCTCTCCATTGTCGGAGGAGAAAATTCCAATCTTGAGCTATTAAGTTACTTGACATACTTTTCCATGAACCCGTAAGCCGCCGTAATAGCCACCCATTTACGGATGACGTTTAACAAACCCCAAAGTTCATGAAGCGAGCATGAAGAAACTCGATACTCTCATGGTCTAAGGAATCATGCAAACGTTAACCATCTTTGTGTTATTTACCATTAACTTGTGACGAAAGAATCTCATAGCATAACATCAAACCGGGTCGATTCAACACAAATGTTCTCTTAACATTATGCCCTCAAAGTTGCTGGCATAGACATGCCCATGATTGGGAAAACATAATCATCATGCAACACTTGAGATAGTCTTAGAGGCATGACTATGAATACATTTTACCGTTTATTATTCCACACGTGCACATGGGTTTTCCCCAGAGCCTTTATGGATATACGGGCTCGGGAACCACAGCAGTTATAGCATGGAACATAAACATAATTATGAACATTGAGGTAAATAATAGCATTTATTATTGCCTCTAGGGCATATCTCCTACAGACTCCCAATTGCACTAGAGTCAATAATCTAGTTAATGCTAATGCACTTTACACCTATGGCATGCCAGTGTAAAAAAACTTCGCATGTGGTATACCCTGATGTCCAACAGATCTGACAACTTCAGCTCCGTGTCTATCTCTGCATATCCTCGCGTTTTCACGCTTTCACAAAATTCATATTTTGTGCGGAATTGGCTTTGTATAAATGTGAATCACAAGTTGAACCTGGATTCCTCAGACCGAGTTATGGAGAAACTACCTGCAGTAGTGTCCCATTGACAAAAGCCATCTTGGAACCATACTAAGTTCATGAATGAACTATATGATTCAACATCTTGTTTGTCGCTTCTAAAGCGTCAACATACTTAGTCATTTGTTATAGAATTTGCCACAGTATCCTGTTGGGAACAATTTCCAACTACCGTGCCACCATATTGTGTATTACACAAAACCCTTAACTTAAATCGAAAATCGCATGGAGAAAAGATGAAGACTGTATCGATGTAACATTTTACAACGAACTCTTCATGATCTCCGCTTGCGAGAAAACATATCATCAGTACTTACTCTAGTACTGAATGACATCTTTCACTGTTATCCCATGATCAGTACTTTGATCACTTTAGTATCCATACTCGCAACACCTTGGGAGTATCGGACATATATGGTTGTTTTACATACCATGGAATACATGATTAATCCAAACACAAAAGTGTGTGGAATCTGCATCATGTATTTTGCTCATCAGTGTTTTGGGACACCGATTCTTGCAAAAAACTCTTCCATGTGACTCTAGCAAGAATCACTCCTTGGCGGTTTTAAATGCTAAAAGGTTTTAGCACCTTGTCAATATGTATTCATTGCTTAGCCCTATTAGGTAGATCTATCTCCATAGATCATTATGCCTAATATTGAGGCTATTTAGCCTAAGCACTTCATCAAAAAACTATTTTCAAATGAAGTCCTAATTTGTGTCAAGAAATTTATTTCCAATTAACAATGTGTCAAGCACACAAGGTTTTTAGAAATATTATTACGCTCCCACTTACTTTCTTGAATTACAAGCATCTTCGTTACCCATTGATGAAGTCAACCCCCCTTGACCATTTCATCAAAGCACGAAGATTCCAACTCCATTTTGCTCTCTTCTGTCCATCGTTGGAACTCTGACGTTTGCACCCTTACTAGCATCCTCCGGATAGACAAAATGCCTTGGACTGTAACACATGCAAGTCCTTGGTTTCATTTCCATTAGATGGAAATCCTATTGTCATCCATGTTTCATATCTCATGATTGAAATATGTATTAATTGCTAGTTCAACCCGAACCGACTTTAAGCATCGCTACGATGAAAACAACCTCATCGTAGTCAACTCTTGAACTTGTTATTTCAACAAGTCGAGCTTTATGGATAAATCATTTTTATCTGTATCAGTTTTAAGTTCCATAAATATTCGTTAGACTCTAAGTCTTCCGAAAGGTGTATCAACGTTTTAATCTTGAATCACTTATATGGAAACTAACTCGGGTTGTATTGGCATTTAGCCAATTCCGGAGTCAGGGCCCATCAACGCTTCCTTGTGTATCGTAGGTATAATGTTGTCTAACAACAATATCTCGTTTGCGCACCTGAGAGGTTTGGACGAGCCTTGCCTACGTGGTTCAGCTGCAAGTTCGACCGAAGTTCATACATTTTATTGTAGAGACTTCCGTATCAGTCGCAGTAGGAAACTCTGGAATTACTTCCAAGGTCTCTTTCCTATGACCTGATGACGAAGATACTGTTTATCTTGTCGAGTTGCACTATTCTCCCACTCGCCTTTTTGAAAGAACCATTCTCTTTAAAAGCACACCGTTTCGTGGCAAAACTATTTGCCTTGGTATAGTGAGGGAGGAATACCCAACATTTTGGTATAACCTACAAAGTAGCACTTGTCTGATTTGGAATAGGTTTGTAACCTTTTACACAAGCCCCATATTCCAAATGTTATGAAAAGATATAACATGGTTGGGCATACCATACCATGGCTTCATTTCATCAGACTCGATGTAGCTCTTTTCAGTGTAAAAGTCGCAGTCTCTAAAGCATCACTTTAAAAGGGATAATGGCAAATTTATTTATGTCATCTTTAATCATACCATGTCATAAATGGTTAGATTACATCTCCACGGACTTTTCACTTGCAGTGGTGTTTCGGGAGGTGCAAGTTATGAAACACCTTTCACAACTCATCAGACATTCGCTAAACATGTAACTCAAATATTCCTTTGTGCAATCAAATTGCAGAAACATAATTTTCTTGTTACAATAACTTCTACTTCATTTTTGAAAACCTTTCGAATGATTTCAAAAGATCCAGACTTATGTCTCATCAAGTAAATATCCATATATCTACTTGAGTCATTTCAGAAGATAAATAAATCCACCACTTGCAACAACATTTATTGAACTACACACATCAAAATGTATGATCACCAATAAGTTTGTTGCTCATTCCTTATGGCCTGTGAACGGTATTTTAGTCACTTCACTTTTCGGAGGAAAGTTGCAAGTGTTAGATGATTCAAAATCAAACGACTTCAAAATCCATCTTAATGGAATTTTTCCTTGCGGGTTTCTCCAATGTGACCAAATGTAGTGCCACACATGTGTGGTATTCTCATAGTCTCGCGACATTGAGCGTCAGCGTTATGGGTGTATCATATTACCATCAATATTCATAACATACATCCCATCTTGGATGGAAGCATGGCCCTTCATGTTATTCATAATACTTAACAATAATTGTTGGTTTTATGAACAACTCTTTTGCAACAAACATTGTGCAATGGGCTAGAGTGTATGAAACTCTAAAATGAATTATGAAAGTAAACCCAGAGGTATTTTATTATTATCAATATTCATAACATACATCTCATTCATAATGAAAATATGGCCCTTGTGTCATTCATAACATCGAACATAAAAGGTTCTCTTATGAACAAACTTCTTGCAAGATACCTGATGCAATGGGCTAGAGTTTGTAAAACTCTAAATGAATTATGAAAATAAATATAGATGACAATACACCGATGGAAGGTATAGTAACATTTACTATGTTCCCTGTGTATACCTTAACCTCATTTCTGGCTAGTCTTTTTAGGCCATAGTAGCTCTTACATTGATTCGCAACAGAATGCAATCAAGCGGGTTTCTTTGTGATTAACTCACAATACCCAAGAATTAGTGATTGACATGTTTAACCATAATTCCCAAGAACTATATCTTTAACCAGCCTACTTATACATCAAAAACTTGTATGACATTCATACATAAGCTGGATATTCCAGTCATCTTTCTTTCTGCCTTTATACTTCTAACAGTTTAACTTTTAGTATTTCTCCTACTCACAAAAGAAGCACCCAACTTAAGAGTGGCGTTAGCCCCGGACTTCCTAGGCGTGTAAGTCATACTAACACCCTTTGGACACTTCCTTTCTCTTTAAGTTGTTGTTTTATTCACCTTTCATTATATGACATGCGTTCTTCTGGATCCCTTTCCCAACAGTCAAATGCATAGTAAACACTTTTACTAATACTTGCAAACAAACATTGCTTTGTTTGTATCTGAAAATAATTTTCAGTTCCATGAATATCATATAACTATCCCAACTTTCGAAGTTTGGGTTTCATGGAAGCAAACATATTCCACTTAACCGTAACAGAATTCTAGCTTTTGGATCGAAGGACGAGAGTCACATAATCCATAGCATTAGCGGGAGGATATGGAAGGCATGCGATAGGTCAAATTCCTTCTCGACACTTTTGAGGACAATCCTCATATTATGTTACCAATCGTAAAGTTTTAACCAGATATTTAACAGCTATTCAATTTTAACAGGGAAAGTGGAAACGTGAGCCATTATTCTACAACTATTTTGCAAGAAGCACTTAGACAGTGTTCATAATTAATTGCATTGAGAATTAAACAAGTTAATTCTACAGTGCGCTCCCACTCAAATCAATATCTCTCATAATTGATTTAGAGTGATTCAAGATCCATATTTCTATTCGGTGCCATTGATGGGTTCATCACTGATGACACGAATTTCAATCGGTAGGACAACTTGCCGATCACATCTCTATGTGATTCTTGTTCATCTTTCGATGGGTGTGTTCCGAGCTCAGGACTCTCCTGCCTGAACGTCAAAGACAACCAAGTGATCTTGCTGCGAGGTCTGACCTCACCCGCCTCATTCCTCTCGATTCGTTCGTGCTCATGTGTACATGGCACACCCCGAAAAGATATGAATTTTAGATGGTGCTACACTTGGGTGAACACTAACTACTTTGATATTTTAAGTGAGAGATCACCCTAATAAAAAGCGACTACCGCGCAATCAAGAAGGGTGCATCATAAGGGATAAACATCTCAGGCAATTCATAATAGCATGATATGGTATAGCCCTTTCTGACGGAGAAGTCTTTCATTTCTTCGTCTTCGGCATTCGCATCGGTGTTCACCTTCGTGAAGATTGCCACCACCTTGTCGATGCACCAGATAATATTGCTATCTCCATAGCGTATAAAATTAATGCATTACTTAAGGTTGACACGCAGGTCATTAAAGTGCAATCATATGGCTCCAGCCATCATGCCGAATCATGACTCGCAGGTCATGTTAATCAATTTTACATCATATAGTCATTTCATACATAATCAAATTATTATGAGCAATGCTATACCACATCACATGCACATGCAAAACCCTCCTGCAAAACCAAGTTAGACGTCTCTAATCAGTTCATGCAAACTTGTTTTTCGTGGCTTCTAAGGTTTCGACTTAAACCGCAGCTACCAACGTTTTATCATCAAGTATGATTATTCAAGTTGCTAGATTAACATCTCGGGGTGTATGAAACACGAGATAATTAAATCTCGAGCCCCATACTAAACTTCGTCATACGCATGACCCCCATGCAGATCATATCTGCAATGCCCTTTCATCTGCGAATTTCATATTTCTTTTGACTACGGCAGAACCCAAAGAACTAATAGCACTTCCATGATCAATCAGGATCACGGATTGCCAGAACTTTGTCAAATTCCACCATGTTGTCTCGAGATTGAGCAAACGCAAATTCTAGGGAAGCAACAAGAACGTCGGGTAATAGATTCCATCTGTCACCCGCATAAATAATTTTCAGCAATAGATCTCATCTACTCCAAAATTATATTATGCAATACCCATACATCTCCATGTATTCTAGATCGTAACTTGCATCTATGCATAGCACGACTCTTGATGCCACTGTAGGGGAACGCAGCAGAAAGCAAAAAAATTCCAACCTACGCACCAGCCCAGGACCACTATGGAGACTGCAGACATGGTTTGATCTTTTTCGTTACCGACTCATAGCGCAGCGGGAAGTAGAGTCGATGATGAATGGCAGTGCAGATCCCTGCAACTAGGATTTACAACCTCCCAACTGCGAGGATGTATACCCTCATCTTCTCCTCAGACAGCCCTCCGGGAGATGGTTGAAAAGCCCCCGGACAGTGTCACGGATAGCCCTTCGGGAGGACCTTCGAAACTCGAACGGTCACTCGGACAGCCCTTCGGGAGGACCTTCGAAACTCGGACGGTCACACGGACTGCCCTTTAGGAGGCACTCACGAACTAAGACAAACTAAGATCTCTCTACAGAGTTGCACACATACGGTGTCATCTATCCAGCAGAGCTTTGCCGTCTAGAACTAGTTCCTGTCGGAACCCAGACAGCCTTACGGCTCTACGAAACTCTTTTCGTGGGAGGGAGAGAAGAAGCCAGATCATGCATGGCACTTGTATGTGAGAAAGAGTTGTGTCTTTAGGCAGCCCCCTCCACCCCTATTTATAGGCCAAGCCCAAGCATGGCTTCTCCAAGAAGCCAAGGGGATAATACCAAAAGGCCCTCAAGGTGGCTTCTCCAAGAAGCCAAGCAAAAAGCACTTTCACTATTAATGACGACATTTTTCAGCGTCCGCTCGAACTGAAAATATTTATGTGGGCTCAGAACATTTACATTACCCACTAAAATCAGTTTTCAACACGTTCCGAAACAATTCCGGTTTAGTGGTTTTCATCTGCGCAAAGCAAACAAGAATGCATTTTTACTATTCATGAAGACAATTTTTCGCGTCCATTAAATTCGAAAATATTTCTGTGGGTCTTAGAATAATTCCAGTACCCACTAAAATGATTTTGGATTTGTTCTGAAACAATTTTAGATTAGTGAATTTCATCTGCGAAAAACATCTGAAGTGGTTCCGGCAGCCCCGGAGCATATCCGGTTATTATCCCGGAAAATTCCAGAAAGCTTCCAGAATGATTCTGGCACCCTCCAAGAATTATTAGGCATGTGCCGAAACCAATTTGACTTAACGGTATCCCCTGAAACAACTTTTCAGTTTCACCGAAACTCATCCGATGACCTCTCTCTGCGGAACCTTTTCCGCTGTCCGAAACTTTTCCGGTGTCCGAAACTTTTTCGGTGATTTTCTCTCAGACTCTCTGTCTAGTATTCAACATATAGA
The DNA here is from genome assembly GCF_002162155.2 of Triticum dicoccoides. Classification (NCBI taxonomy): domain Eukaryota; kingdom Viridiplantae; phylum Streptophyta; class Magnoliopsida; order Poales; family Poaceae; genus Triticum; species Triticum dicoccoides. The sequence goes on along the minus strand of NC_041385.1, from coordinate 164,297,946 downwards.
TGACCCTTAAGCGTGTGACCCTATAGGTTCGGTGAAGTATAGACATGACCCGGAACCCCTTCCGATCAATGATCAACATCGGAGCCGTGGACACCCATATTGACCCCTATACCCACACGAATGAATATTCGAGTGAACCTCCAGTTGTCGTGTGCTATTCCTGTTGCTTTGCAATATGTTACAAAGACCCGAGGTGAGATTTACTTGCATCCCCGTGGATCAACAACTTGTCCACTATGCTAGTTACCTCGTTACTGGTTTTGTTCTCTTTTCTCGTTTCCGTATTCCGGCATCCCTGTGATCAAATCACACTGTGTCTGGCCAGACGATGATGGATACCGTAACACCGAGAGGGCCCGAGAATATCTCTCCATTGTCGGAGGAGCAAATTCCAATCTTGAGCTATTAAGTTACTTGACATACTTTTCCATGAACCCGTAAGCCGCCGTAATAGCCACCCATTTACGGATGACGTTTAACAAACCCCAAAGTTCATGAAGCGGGCATGAAGAAACTCGATACTCTCATGGTCTAAGGAATCATGCAAACATTAACCATCTCTGTGTTATTTACCATTAACTTGTGACGAAAGAATCTCATAGCATAACATCAAACCGTGTCGATTCAACACAAATGTTCTCTTAACATTGTGCCCTCAAAGTTGCTGGCATAGACATGCCCATGATTGGGAAAACATAATCATCATGCAACACTTGAGATAGTCTTAGAGGCATGACTAGGAATACATTTTACCGTTTATTATTCCACACGTGCACATGGGTTTTCCCAGAGCCTTTATGGATATACGGGCTCGGAAACCACAACAGTTATAGCATGGAACATAAACATAATTATGAACATGGAGATAAATAATAGCATTTATTATTGCCTCTAGGGCATATCTCCTACACACACTACAAAAAAACACTTCTGTGATGATACGTCTTCGTCATAGTAGGTCGCGTTTTCTGTCATGCATGTACATTTGTGAAGATTTTATGGTAGAATCAAGATAGTCATACCTGTGCTGTCGTAGAAGTGTTCCATGACAATACTCAAATTATCATCACGAAAGTGTCCACTTCCATGATCATCAATGTCGCGTCATGAAAGTGTTTTTGTCAAGGGTAACCTACACATGGCATCCATCATAACGAGTCACCGTTAAGCTATTGGGTCCGGTTTTGGATCCGCTAACCCGTTAACAGCTATACCAATGGCGATTTTCCACGTGTAAAATTCGCATTGGCTGAAGGAACCATGTGTTAGGTCCACGTTGGGACAACTGTCATCCATCCAATGGATGGGGCGCGCCTATGATTCGTCAACACATGACATGGCCCAACAGTGGCCCATTTAGGTTAAAAGGCTAGCCCATTTGACTTAGTCAAAAGTTAGCGGGCCAGCCCCACGGAAAGCCTGTTAACGGAACATTCGCGTATAGCCCATTTACGACCCGGGAACTCACAACCTGTTATGGTCTATCCAAATTAGGCCCAGTAGTGTCATGTGGGCCATCCAATATGATTCCAGCCCTTTGTCAGTTTCGGCCCATGTATGGCCCGTAAAATCTTTCGCCCCATATGACGCATTTTGTATATCTGGGCCCTTTAACGACCTGTAGTGATTCTGGCGCAGAATGAACAGCATACTGTTTCAACCCATTAATGACCACTGCTACTTGTGAGCTGCGTTGGAATTTCCTAGAAGAGGAGAGCATGATGCAGTACAGTAGAGATAAGTATTTCCCACAGTTAAGAACCAAGGTTATCAATCTCGTAGAAGAACCACGCAACACCTCGTTAGCAGTACATGCACACAAAATAACAAATCCTTGCACCCAACGCAAACAAGGGGTTGTCAATCACTCGGCGGTTATTTGCAAGATTAAATTTTGTAGTGGTAGATAGATAAATAAAACACAAAAAAAAGTAAAAAAAAAGTTGCAGCAAGGTATTTTTAGGATTTTAATATAGGATAAAAGTACGCCCAGGGGCGATAATTTCACTAGAGGCTTCTCTCTTGAAAATAGCATATATATATATATGGGTAAACAAATTGCCGTTGGGTAATTGATAGAAAAACAAATAACCATGAAATATCCAGGCAATGATCATGTATGTAGGCATCACGTCCAAGACAAGTAGACCGACTCCTGTCTGCATCTACTACTATTACTCCATACATCGACCGCTATCTGGCATGCATCTAGAGTATTAAGTTCATAAAGAACGGAGTAATGCCTTTAGCAAGATGAAATGACGTAGACAAAGTAAACTCACGCATAAATAAACACCATCTTTTTATCCTTAATGCCAACACAAATACATTTCATGTCCCTTTCTGTCACTGGGATTGAGCACCTCAAGATCGAACCCATCACAAAGCACCTCTCTCGTTGCAAGAAAAATCAATCTAGTTGGCCAAACCAAATCAATAGATCGGAGAGAAATACAAAGTTATAATAATCATGCATAAAAGTGTTCAGAGAAGACTCAAATAATATTCATGGATAATCTGATCATAAACCCACAATTCATTGAATCTCAACAAACAGACCGCAAAAAGTGATTACATCGAATGGAACTCCAAGAACATCAAAGAGAACATTGTATTGAAGATCAAAGAGAGAGAAGATGTCATCTAGCTACTAACTATGGACCCATAGGTCTATGGTAAACTACTCACACATCATCAGAAGGGTAAAATGTTGATGTAGAGCCCCTCTGTGATAGATTCCCCATTCGGCAGAGTACCGGAGAAGGCCTCTAGATGAGATCTCATGAGAGCAGAAACTTGCGGCTGCAGAAAAAGTATTTCGGGTAGCTCTCTGATGTCAGGGGAATATTTGAGTTTTTATATAGGTGGAATTAGGTCAAGAGGTGCCATGAGAGGCCCACAAGCCTGGGGGCGCCCCCCCTAGGGCGTGCCTCCCGAACTTGTCGCTCCCTCGTGTCTCGTCTGGTCTTCTCGCGAACCTTCTAGGGTCTCTACTGGTCCAGAAAAATTAATCCAAAGTTTTTCTCCCTTTGAACTTTGTTTGATATTGATTTCCTGAAAAGCGAAAAACAAGCAAAAAAGGCAAGTTGTTCAGTAAACTATGATTCCTTCAAAGATGGGCAACCAGGTGTGCTAGCTAGCTTCTATCTAGGGTCCAGATGTATTAGAAATACGAATCTCGACTTGCCACTTACCAACCGCCTAGTTTATAGGAATGATGTGTGGAGTAAATTATGACACAATTGGAAGGACAATTGTCAACTCCTCAAGTGCTTCATAGTAAGAGGAATGGAAAAAATCACAGAGGTAAGACCCACTAGATTAGTAATTCCATCAATAACACCCTTATATAAAACCCTGTTAGGTGATTATACCTCCTACACCGAGGGTAAAGACCCTGGTATAGACAATATCTTTATAACCACGATTATTTGACCAGCTGTTTATATTTTTTGCTTGATAAAAAAATATAGGCTTGAGGTAATGTTGAGTTGATGAAAAGAAAACGAAGTTAAGTACTTCATGATTTGAATTTCATTTTGTAGACGATTTTTTCTCTTGGCATATTTAGCTTTGTAACTGTAGTGGGCTTTGGTGCTTTGAATTTTAATCTCTGTTGGCAGCAGATCACATACTATGGAAAGGCCAGGCAACAGAAGAATTGATTAGGGGTTATTCTATTTGTCCACTTGTTCTGGGACACTTGGTATTTTTATTTTGCCAGATCAAATGCGACCTATGAGTATCTATGAGTGTATACTAAGAAATTATATGGAAAGGTGACTGTTGCATTACGAGTGAAAACTAAACTCGGAAAAACAAATTGCACCTACTATAACCAGGTTGCAAGTGCGAAATGCAGGTAACACAATCAACCAATACCAGAAATCATTCAAATTCAGACAAATACAGAACATATCAGATTGCATGCTTTTGGATAACACCAGCCATGGATACAGGTTCAGCTGAGAAAATAACTACGAAGCAAGCAAAGAAAGCACGAAAAAGTATGGTAACTATTCTTACAGGATAGTCAATCCAGTTTTACAGATAGAAAAATGTAAACATTTTTCAAAAGGCTCCTACTTCTGAAGGTTAAACAGCATTTCACAAAGTCTATCATGCTCCTTTGTTCTGAGACCCTGCAGCATTTCCGCTCCTACTTCCGAAAGATAAACAGGAGTACACAGGCATAGAGTCGCCATGCGTGCTATCACTTGGCACCAGTATATGCTTCGCGCCGGGAGTGAGCTTCAGTGGTCCTGATCTCTTCTGCACAGTGTGACAACTAGACGAAGCTTCGGAATTGTTGGGAACAGCTCGCCCTGTTTGGTTCTCTGTATTTCTGGACTGAAGGGCTGCATCTCTTGTGCAGTTGGAAACTTCTTGAACTACCCGGCCAGGATGGCTTAGTGTATAACTCACAGAGTTAAGAGGGCAAACTGACGACCTTGCTGAATGCCCAACATGTTGCCGAGGCGAATTGGCATGGAATGCCGAAGGTGGTGTCCCATGTTGTCCGGTTACAGGCAAAAATGATGCTGCAGGTGGTTCTTCCCCAGCGATAGGATCAGAGAAATAACGCCAAGGACGCGGCATATTCTGATGGAATGCTGCACTACTATGATTGGGAAGAGGTGGACACCCCAATAGAAAAGTCTGATTGGTCCGCGAGTTTGAAAAATCCGCATACCTGTTTTCATATGGCAATCGAACTCCAGAAAACAAATTTGCTGCAGGAAATGGGTGACTGAAATCATGTGGAGTCCTGTACCCAAAATGTGCCTGACTTGTGCTTGCATGATATGTTGAAGCTTGAGTTGCACTGGTAGAATTTACTGCAACATTGGGGAAACTTTGAGCTTGTAAAGAGAAAAAAGGCTGTCCTTGTGGCAATGACCCATTTGTCTTGAGATAGTCATTGGTTGAAGTACCTGTATGTTTCTGTGCAGTCTGAGCAAACGATTCACCTCTGGTCGTGCAAACTGTCAGATCTTTACCCATCAAACGAACTGTCTGTCCCATAGAAGGACTACACTCGTGCTGCACGTTCAACTCAGAACGAGAATATAACTCTTTGCTGCGAGACACATTACATTCACGAGAAAGCTGGGAGCCAACATTATTCACATTGCTGGAGAACCAAGTCTTGTGCTGCTGAAATGAGTCCTGAAATGTATGGTCTGGCAATGCACAAGGAGATGTACTCATAGTCCTGGTATCTTTTATTGAAACATTACTGCAACCACGACGAGTCTCACCGAGTTCTCTTAAGCTCAATGGGGAACCACCACCAGCTATGTCGGAAACATTGATTGGCTCGCCATGCAAAAATGTGCCTGCTGATCTTGAACTCTTTATGTTATCGAAGTCAGCAGCAGGTGGTTGGCTTTCCAGTCCCTGTGAACCAAAAGACAAATTCATCAAGTTTTCTCCACCAGCAAGCAATTCAGCATCAGAACTTAAAGTTTCATCATGTGTATGCTCAAGATTGGGCACCTCTAAATTTGAATCATAGGTGCAGTCCAAATCAGTACATTCTGGTGGTGTCATATTCAGATCAATGAATGGAGCAGACATCTCTCTGTTACTAGGCTCAGCAGAGTGTTCAATATCGCAATGCTTATTTGCATCTTTAGTCTTAGTAAAGGCTTCCTTGGTCATGTCAAAACTACTACTTTCTGCAGTTATGCATTTGTCTCCTTCAATAGAGGTGGATGATGACGATGATAAGGATGACAATGAAGCCATAGCATCCGAGAACAGCTTGCAGAGACTTTGTCGTTTGGGTAGCTCACAACTCTGTGTCTTACTGTCAATTACACCATCTGCTTCTGAGAATTTGACACGCTTCACTGATTTGCAGCATAGTTCTATTACTTCATTGCCTTTTGAATTGACATCTTTCTCGTTGGCCATTATCACAGATGTGTGCTCTGTGTACTTCAGAATGCCCTGCCTAGGCAGAGATTTTCCCAGATCTCGTGATTTTCCCACTTTGCCAGCTTTACTGTTGTTAATGCACTTCTTTGCATCAGCCTTCTTCCTTGCAGTATTGATCTTCCCCTTCTTACTTCTTTCTCTCTCTTTTCTGCAATGTTGTGAAGACTCAGGTTTCTGTGATAGGCAAGCATCCAGTCCATCAGGTAAATTTGAGTTTTCAAGTACTTCCTACACAATTGAGCAGCATAACTGTGAGTGGGCCCAGATGTCTGACTACAGGTTGGGTCATGTAAAAGTAACAATAAGGTAAAACAAAAAACTATTAGTAAAATAATGCAGTATTACTCACAAATATTTACAGCCATAGTTGCTATGCAGCTAGCATCGCTTTATGACGTAAAAGCACATTTGACCCATAGAAAATATGTACAAAGACATTTATGGCAAAGTATACTTGTAAAACATAAAGTAAAAACAATATTTGAATCAGAACGCCAACTGACTGTTGGTCATATAGCACACTCATATCCATGTTATTATAATGAGTACACGTACAGAAAATCTCTTATCCAAATTCTTAGCTTGATGTTGATTACTCTAAAATCAATATGCATTAAAGATTTGGAAAATCAGTGTTTACTGTCGGTTCTATAGTTTTCCACCAACTGTTCATCTATACCTTCCCAACATCCCCATCTCTCAAAAAATAAGCATTTGTAATCAGCCCTGTCAATGGTGGAGGCCAAGGTGGGCGACTAAAATTTAGGGCCCCCAGATGACCAGGGTATAGTATACATGTATACATGTATAGCTGGCTTAACGCTAAAAAAATGCTGGCTTTAATGCCTTAATCAAGCAGCATACCCAACCAGCGTCCTATCATCTATCTGGGACACCATGGTTTTCTTGGTTTCCAAGTCTTGTTTGTTGACCTTCAAAAAAAAAGTCTTGTTTGTTTGGATTCTGTTTAGGATCTTTCTTTTTTGTTTAGGTCTTTCCTTGTTAGTTGAGTCGGTTCAAGTCTGCCCTAAATTACTTCCAAGCTGCATTATAAAATTGGGGAATTAGGGTGTAATTAGGGATCAAAGAAATAAACGTAGAAAAAGGGGAGGTTTACCGCCAGAACCAATCTATCCCCAACCGTCATGGTGCCCAAGCCTAAACACCTTCACCATCCTACCACCCACAGCTATCCCCTTCGAAACCTAGGCCTTGGTACTATATGCATGCCTAATTTCAGCCAAAATAGTGTTCAGAAGGTGTAAACTACCTTATAAGAAATCCCAGATTTTATTTTTGAATATATATTTATTTTTATTAATACATGTGCAAGGAAGAATATATATATACCAAAAAGTAACAAAAAAAACCAAAATATACACAAATAACATAATGGCATAATGAGGTTGTTGGTGGCTCTCAAAATATACACCAATACCAAGGAGTACATTTTTTTAACTGTCAAACCGGGTGGGGGGAGGGGGGCTACCCACCTGAATTGATATCTTGCAAAAAAAAAAGTGATCCCATTTACAAGGGAAACCAAATCAAAAACCTTAACAACCTGAGGGGTAATACCATTGTTCCAAATATCAGCCAGTTAATCGGCATTTCGGTCATCTAATCGCTAATCGTGGGACATCAAATAGCCGACACGATTAACTAAAAAATTCGCCTATTTATCCCTACTCAGCACCTGATTGATATGGTGCCAGTTACCGGTATCCTGAACATTGGGTAATACATCTTGCCGAAGAAAGAGCACTAAAAACCAAGTACATTGGTATCGACACGATGCAAATAACAACCTCCAAAGCTAGAGAGTTTAGTGATGTGGCCCACGTTATCTCAAAACCATAATAGTGAGGGAGGGGACAGACTCCAAAAGACAACATGAGAGCTTAGTAGTCATCATTAAGGAGCTGCTACATTGCCAACCCCACAGCCGCACATACAGGAGTGTGGGCCCAATGCTGAGTGCAAAAGAAGATGGAAGAGACTCTGGCTCATTGAACATGTATGAAGGACGCGCAGATTCTCCAGCGAAAGGGTGGTCATTGCCCAAGGGAGTGGGGAGAACAAGTGATAAAGAAATGACATGATCTCGAAGAGTACTAGTGATATAATTATCTCGACGGGAAGGGTGTTCTTTGCCCCAAGAGGAGTGTAAATGAAGGGCACTGCATAACAACCAAAATTCAACAAGGGTACCAAATGGTGGCGAGGTGGAGAAAAAGAGAAAGCTCACAAGGATGCTAATTTGTGAAGGAGTTCACCGAAGGGGCCAAGCAGTCGAGCATGGATGGCAGGACTACATGACCAGCACGAAGGGTATGACCTCAAAAGCACCACCACCAAGGACGCAAGGATCTACATGAAAGTTGAGGATATTGTTCCATTGTGATGGCTCCAAGGTGTGATGACGCCCATGGGGGCCATCATCGACGAGCTTTCGCTCAGAACCCGGGAGGACGAAGGTTTGCTGCGGCGACGACTTCACAAAGTTAACGGTACTCTTGGGCATCGCCACCGCCAGAGACAACTCGAGCTTAAGCCCCAACAGAAACAACATCATTCAAATCCCAATGTATCCCCAATCAAGTCGGGCATGCTCATCGCTAGCCGGGCACAGCCGAGCCAAGCAAGGCAATGCTAGCAGGTCGAGTGAGGTGGAGGCATGATTCGTGGATTGGACTGGTTGATCTAGCGTGACCGGCCTCACCCTTGGCCGAGCAAATGGAGGCATGGGCGCCATGGGAAGAAGTGGTGTGCGAGGGTGATATCGAGGTTGGAGGGAGCCAGTAGGCGGCACATCGGGCGAGGGGATGGCAAACACAGCCGATTATTTCGCAACCAAATGCCACCCAAAGGTCG
>NC_041385.1:164278503-164288738 GCF_002162155.2 Triticum dicoccoides | reverse complement strand
AGGTGCAGCCATAACTAGCAGGGTGTGCCGCGTGTGGAGCCGCCAGAGGTTGACATTTGGATAGAGTGAGCTTGAGGGAGGGTGCAGCTGGGGCGAGCGGCGCATGTGGCCACCGAACGCGTGCAGGTAACGGGCACAAGTAGATCTTTGAGGCCTCGATTTGGATCAAAGGGAGATGAGTCATGCTGATGCGATTGTTTCCTGCCACACCACGATTAACGTCCAGCATTATGACACCGGCGCGGGAGCAGGCAGTCGTAGCAGGTCACGGCAAATCCGAGCAGCAACACATTCACCGCTGGCATAGACCACATAGGAACTCCATGTCGTGCCCAAGAACCACTCTGCGCCGCGAGCATAGCTCCCGCCACCACCGACGATCGACCAGCAGGGCTTCGTGATGCGACGTTGTTCGGCGGTGGCGGGAAGGGTTGTGTCCGTCCGAGTTGCTCACGCAGAGCGGCTCGGGGGCTCACCCTCCTCAGTAATAAATATTGTTGTAGAACATAACAATAATTATTAATTGAAGGAAAAGTAACGCATTTTATAGCCAAGCTGCTCATAAAAGAATGCAATTGAGTGATAAAATTTAAAGATCAAATTCAGAATTTGATCCTTAGAGATCCAAATAAGATGAATTATAAAATCTTAATGGGTGCAACACATGCACGGTGAGTCAAACAATATTATTATTGTTATTCGCTCTATATTAAATGTTAATGTGTTATATCAGACAACTTCAAACGCAATATATCAGATGGAACTGGAGAAATGAAGTTTATTTTCCAACATTACTTCAAACATCCTGCCTCAGCCACACCCTCTTAAAATTCTCTGGTCAACTAGATAATTATTGGAATATACTCCATAAGAGAGTACAAACAGCAAACCATGCATCATGTCAAACATATGTTGACAGGTTGACTGCGACACACTGGAAACTCCCACCATCTACTAAACACAATTCCTGTGCATGCTCAAAGGTGTTCTGAGACATTTCCACACCACCTATCATGCGCTTAAATAGATTCCCAGATTATATATTTGGTTTTTATAAAAAAAAGATGCTAATAAAGGTATAAGGTATGTAATAATGAAGTTTCCTATCCAAGAGAAAAATGCAAAAGATATCGGTCTGGTAAGTACTTGCTCCACGTCCGTTTCCTATGATAAAGTCTAGCGTGGGTCCACACGGCTGAAATGTGCAGGAGGTACACCAAGTACGCATGCAGCTCACAACCTACCGCCCATTGTGCGAGAAAAAGGAAACACGATGACGATGTACCATGTACTATTAGATGTTGTACATATGCTGCACTACTAGCTAGCTTGTCTCGTCTACAGCCACTACTAGTTTAGTTGGTCATCATAATCTAGCCGACTCAATCTGTTATTGGTCTTAACTATGTGTATGAGCAGCTGCAGGTATACATCTCACCATGTTCCCTAGAATCCTCATACGAATGTCCTAAGCCCCAACTTGGACTGATCGATCAGAGTCGACAAATTAAGCATGAAATAACAATATTTACGCATACAAAACCGTAAAGAGGTAGGAAATGTAATGATGCAACAGAATAAAATACAATAATCGTTCTAACGTGAGCACAGCAATTATCACGCACCCAGTTCAGATTAGGAACTGGGTTCGGCACAGTCAATCCTTACATAAAATATCCTGCGAGACGATGGGACTGCCCCCATGTAAAGGTACAACTAATTGCTCCACACAAATAGCAACCAAGTTATCTTCATAAAGTCAACCAAATCTAATACGGAGTAGTACTAAATATTTTCAGATTCTTCGTCTCATGGACACGCAAAGCATTTACCCGTCCCAAGCAGATCAAAAGTAAAATGGAATCCGGGTAAAAAGCATAGGAACAATAGTAGATGATATGATTGCATTGACAGACAGGCAGTTTTGGGTTTGGGCTGGGCTGGGCTGCATCACGTACCTTTGTGGCAGCGAAATTACTCCTCGGATCTCGCCCTCCGCTGCTCTCCGGCGCGGCAGCCGCTGCAGTCTCTTCCTGCTCCTCCTGCAGTCTCCTCTTACGCTTCTTCTCCTCCTTGGCCCGCCTCACGATCGCGCACAGCGCCTCGTCGCCGTCCACCACCGTTTGCTCGTTGCATCCGCTATCACCGGCGGGGGACACGTCCAAGGGGGGCGCCGCGGCGAAGAGGTCAGAGATGGACCTCTTCTTCGGCGGCTTCGCCTTCCCTGGCGACCTCCTCGGGGACGGCGCCGCCGCCGCCGCTGCAGCCGCGACGGCGGAGGCCAGTTCGTCCGCCCACCACCGGAACCTCGGCGCCTTGATAGGCGGGAGATGTTCGATGCCCAAGGGACGCCGACCCTCCGCCGCCGCCTCGCTCCTCATGCTCGCCGCGTACCCCCTTGGGACAGATCGCAAATGGAGATCAGGAAAAAATACGCACACACGACCACCATAAAAGCCGACCAGACGAGGCTGCGCACACCAACCTGATGGAGAACGCGGCGGCGGCCATGGATGCGACGTCGACGCGGCCCCTCCGCGCAAATCTACCTGCGATTTCTCAACAAGCGCCGGTGTTTTGGGGGAGATAAGGAGAAGGAGTAGACTGGAAGGAAGGAAGGAGAGGAAAGCGGCGTGCGTTGGGAAGGGAGGTCGTCGATATCTAAAAGACGCAGCGATTACGATACGGAGTTAATACTTCGAGGCAAGGTTTTGATAGGATCGAGGCGACTAATTTACTCTTTCCCGCTCTCCCCACCTTTATTTTTGGTACCTCATTAATTATTCCATATAATATTTATTTAATGCCTTGCTGGCGCCAGTGTCGTGCGCGAGAGGCCCACCTCCCATTTACTACTGCGGACGGCGACAGGTGATGGACAGCGACTAAATTGTTTTTGCCTTTAATTCCTGTGGCTGGTGACGTGGCACCATCGTTCGCCAGACCGCATCATGTGATAGTGAGCGACTATATGCAAATTGTTGGGCGCACAATGCTCTGCGTACAATACTCGCAAACTGCCGGGATCATGTAAACTTTTGTTTTGTTTCAAATGCAAATATTTGCACATGCTAGTTGTTTTTTTGAGGAATGCACATGCTAGTTTTCATGACTTTGTAACACACGAGTATTCTTTTGCAAAGGGGAAAACATCACACGACATTCCTTCTAGTTGTAAAAACAATCAACATCTATAAAACGACGTTCTTCAGTGCGCCGGCATTGTCCACACACATGGCATTTCTCGAGACTACCGTATGACATCTAGTGCTCACGACATTCTAATTGTCTAAGCAAAAACGTGTGACATGTGATCCATTTTTGCAAAATTGAACAGTGTGAGTTTTTTTCCTGCACAAGTTATATTTACATCTCCCTGACGAAAAAGTGTACAACACGGAAAACTTAATGTGTGTTCTATTAGATAGTGATGAGCACCATGATGTTAGCAATTTCAATCAATAATAACATTATTTTTGTCATTTGTTTGTGCACTCACCACTATGTTCGAGAGACTACAGTTCAATGATGGTGCTCACTTAAACACATATATGAGCTAGTAGGCTCGATGGAATGGCAACACGTCTATGGACGTCGGAGCACTAGACAGAACAAATCAGTGTTGGTGCTCATGTAAAGACATGTATATTCAAGTTGGCTTGGTGGGGCTGCAATGTCCATGTACTCCATTAGATGAGATTTATGGCTTGGTGAAAGTGCTCATGAATTTCTAACTACTCACATCAAAACTTCGGATTGTTATTTCTAAGAAGCAAATCAATATGACAAAAATGTTTCACATGCAAAAATGTATTTACACCTCCTATCCAGTAAAGTGTATTCGACATAACAATTAAACTTTTGATATCTCCATTCATTCTAATGATTACCATGTTGTAAGAAATTCCATGCTATTGTACCCATCATGTCTTTTGTTGGGCGCTGGAAGTGTCCAAGATTATGGTTTGACATTAGTGATCAGGTAAACATACACATTTTGCTAGGTGCATGTGCTGGCAAGTCATACGAGCACATGAGATTAGGGGACACTATTGGTGCTCATGTAAACCCATGCACACGACAATTGGGCAGTTGCACTACAAATATCCACTTGTGATATTATGGTAGAATCTCGGCATTGGTGCTCACGAATTTCTAATTGCTCACATCAAAACTTTAGTTATTATTTGCAAAAAAAGAATATAGGAGAAAATTCAGAAAAGATCATTGCACCATATATCTAAGTCATCATCCCTCTTTTATTTTGACACTCATCATCCCACTTCCTTGAATGGAATAGTTTGTGCCAGAAGGAGTGTTTTAAAATCAACAATATATATAGAGATAAATCTACTGGGATATTGAACATTTGAGATATATAGAGACAAACGAGCTTCTAGTTGTTCATGTTTCGTGTAAAGGTCAATGTAGGTATACAATATTTTTAACAACTTGGAAAACATCACACACACACACACACACACACACACACACACACACACACACACACACACACACACACACACACACACACACACACACACATAATGATGTTAGAAAAATTAACCTAGTTTAAATTCAAAATGCAACAATTTGTTGCTTTGTCAAAGTGCATGCAAAATTATATGCACGGGGGTAGTCTTGTGCGTAAGCATAACATTTTTGGTCGAACCACCGAACCACACATCCTTTTTTGCAGGGAGGGTACTCTGAGTAGTGGGTACCTTGTAGGACCTCGACCCGCCTACTCAGGTCTTGTACGGATATGCAAGAAGGGGTGCTCCTAGGTTTGTGTAGGGGGTGTGTTTCTTCGCGAGAATGGATTCCTCGTCAAGTCAGGGGGTATGGATATACTTGCATGGATAATTTGTACCCATTGAGCAAAGATAGGTTGTAATTGTATGGCAGTATCCAAGAACATATCTTGTGGATGTCCTAAAGAACTCATGGTATCATTATGAATGTAAAAGCCAAAACCGTGAAAACCCTAGAAATATACATACCCAGTTAAGGTGGGATATGATTGCATCGCGGAGGTCCTCTCGACCGGGATTTTTCGCAATGCAAGGGCCTCTAGTAAATCCAAATTCACTGTATGGAGATTCAGAACCTGCCGTTGTCATACACAATTAATTATTCATGTGCATATATATCAAATCAACGGAGAATCCTCAGCATCTATATATGTCCAATATTGATTGCCTGTAGTAATAAAGCAATGATATGGAGGATTTAAAGCAATTACAAAAAAAATTGAAAAATTAAATCCAATTATGTCATGAATGAATGCTCACGGTTCTTCTAGATTTGTAACCCACATCAATATTGAAAAAAAAATACTTCTCGTAACAACAAGCACACCTTGTCAACGAGACAGCTTGCTCAAATCAAACAGTCAACAATCCCAATGTACTTAATTGCAAGTTTTGAATAAGTAAGCAATGCACGAGACCACACCAAACATGTGATGCAAGTATTATACCAGCAAAATGCATACACTAAGGCAGGTCAGAGGCGGGGGCTGTGAAAGGAGCGTAACTATAAGTAATCACGCATACCAATATTGTAGAATTTGGAAAAGTGCAATAACAAAGTAGAGAGATTCAAATGATTTTCATAAAGTTCTTTGCACGTAGTGGCTTAGTTGAGATGTGGTTAGGTGACTAACACTATGACATCTCATGGGATGTTATTTTATGAGGTGCAATTACCTATTTTATCTCAATCCTTGTTCCAAAATAATTGTACTAGAGTCAATCGAAAGTAATGTGTGATTTATTGGCTAGCTAGTTATACTTAGTAATCATGGATTGTTCAAATCGAGCATTATATTTGGCCAGATGGACTTTTACATGCTAAAAATATCAAACATAATTTCCCCAGCGTGTACAAACATAAATCATAGAAAAGCCGATCCAAGGTTGCCTCTCTCCCGTACGAGCACAGTGGGGAGATACCTGTAGCAAATTTGTTCAACTTGTCTGCAAGTGTGTTGATGGTATGCATGCGGACGGTGGGCCCGTGTACCTTGCTGTCGGCGAGCCTAGCGGGTGGCGACAAGGATCCGACTTGAGGGCGGATCAGTGGTTTCTCTCTCTTCCTTTCGAAGGCAATAGTCGCGCTCTCTTTCTCTCTCTCTCTCCTCTTTTTCCGCGCATTTCCTTTCGTTACTCTCTCTACCCACCGGACCTGGCGTGGCCCTGCCTGGCCTCTGCATGTGACTGCGATCAAGTGCTTTTCTTCTTTTCTCGTGTGTTGCTTCTTGGTTGGAGATTCTCGCCCTTGCATGTGATTGGGCGACCATGTAACAAGAGATCTTGCAGGTACTACTACGTGCTGTCTAGCTGGATTGTTGCAAAACATATCATGACTCTTTTTAATGAAAAACATGTAATTATCTAGATGTGTCTGGCTTTAGCTAGCGTGCGCAAGAGAGAATACCATGTAGACCTGGTCGGTCTTCTTTCTACCACTCAAAATCTACAGATAAATGTATGTTTTGTGTTGAAGTTTCGTGAAAGCTAGCTAAAGTGAAACAAATGCTTGGAAGGTTGCGGAAAAGGTAGCTATGGACACTCTCTCATCAACATATGTTATTTCATGGTTCTTGGTGGGTAGTACTTTTTACAGGTACATAAATAGTTGGAAGGGTGCGTGCAGTTAACAATATCAAACCACACCACATCTGCCCAGCAAAGGTTTTGATAATTAATGTTTTACTACTATTATTAGAATCTATATACCTCACCCACTTTTGTGTACAAGCCCACTACTACCTCTGGTTTATTAGTTCCCTAGTATTTAGGATCATTTTTTTTACCATGCTTTTACCTAATAAAATATAAGTTATACATAGCAAAAATAATATCGTAGGAAACTATATTCAAATACAAATCAAACGATATAATTTTTCATGACATGCATTAACATTTTGATAGTTAAATATATGATAAAACATTGGCATAAAATACGAAGAGGACCAATAAACTAGGACCAGGGTAGTACTACCTAATTTTTTAAATACACCAGGAAAACAAACCTAACTAATTAAGCATGTTGCACGTGGTTCCTCTTTTTTTATGGCTGCATGCAACATTTATGTTAATAAGCACCATCATATGAGGCAAAGTTCTAATCAATTCTTCTTGGGAAGAGATAGTGACCTTGTATAGCTGCAAAATGTATTTTAGATAGTGGACTTGTATTTAAAACCAGAGGGAGTGCCTGTTACGGATTCTACAGGAGTAGTGTTCGTCTTATATTCATGCATGTCGGTGTGTTTGCTCTTCATAATTGTGCTGCCAATCTGAATTAGGAATATAACTCATCTAGCTGCTACTCAGCTACGATTTTTCTCAACAATATGATGTTGATGAAATAGAACACAAGAGGGAGCATACTCCACTAGTAACCCCCTATGCCACAAAGTATAATTCACAATTCGCATGGGTTTCCCCACTTGTTTCGTCTCACTCTTGTTTTGTTGGAGGTAATAATAAAACAAAATAAATGAGAATCTCGGATTGTATATGCTATAGAACCATCAATTAGGTTGAAGAGATTGAGAATTTACTAGTAGGAATTACAACTGTGAGCCGAGGGTCCAATTCACAACAGCCGGCTTCGACTCAGGGCTCTTGAGCTTTTCGCCACTTGGTGGTCTTTTTCCATTTTTTTATGCTTTCTTTTGGGCGTGTTTGTGCTGATGCCGCAACAGATTGCTTTTATTTTCGTTGAGACTCTTGCACTACTTGTATGGACGTGGTGGTTGCTTTATTTATAAAGCGGGTTGAAAGCCTGATTTAGAGTCCAATACACACCATTTGAATAAAAGTGGAGAGGCAGAAAGGGAAGAAAAAAAACTAGAGAGAAGTTCCTAATCCTTCATGAAAATTTGCGCTATCATCCCTTAGCTATCAATTTCTATTAACCGAAGGAGGGAATCAACTTTCTATCCCAAACTAATTCTTATTAGATACCAAGCATAGGATTATGACTAAAATAACTCTTGTCATGTATAATCTCGATACAAACTCCCTCTCTTAAACTCACATTCCAAATGTTGTCAAACATGATGTAGGTTTGGTCATCTATACGACACCGAATCCGTTCCGAGGCCTTCTACAAACCTTCTGTCACATTATGAGCTGGCCATGTTTGAAATCATTGTCCTTGGTCATCAAGCATGGTTTAACCTAAAATTACTATGTTTGTGAGGACATCCTTCATTTTAGGACCACTAATTTTCACTTTTGTCGCGGCACAACCCACAATTGCAATAATTTGGAATAATTTTTACAATCCATCTAATAATTTGTTCAGTTATACGGAGGGAGAAAAATGATGGGACATGAGAAAGACATGCATTAAGGTGGTACGACATGTTATTGTCAGATTTCATATACACGACTTTTGTATTATGTTGTTTTGGATGCATCATAGATGAATATATATGGGGGAAAAGTAAATGCACCTCATCTGGGAGATTGCTACCAAAAACTTCTATAGAAGTTCCACTAGAAATATAGTGACATCTAACTTATTTTTGCTTGGAGGGACGCCAAGAAAGAATAACCCTATTTAAGAATCCTCCGTATATCATCATGTTGTCTTCAAAATGGGATCTTGGCGAGGTCTCACAACAAATACAACTTGACTAATAAATAAAAGCCACACCTGTTGTGAGAACTCTACCTATTTTATGAGAAAATCACAGCCTCTAGATATGATGGAACATGCAATACACACGTACGTCAGGGAAAAATTCTCATTTTTTTTAAAGAGCAACAACGTAGTTAGTTAAGAAAATCCAAATAGTACAACCAACATAACCAAGTGGCAAGCTTGGTTATCAGTCACATTTATATGACGAACTTCTGCAACGACTTCCATATATATAGTGTGAACTATGCAACCAAGAGCCTGTTTGGAATTCCGCCAGCTCCACGAAATCCCCGAAGCTGCGGAGCCAGGAAACAACAGCTCCACGATTTTCAACAGTAACTCTGCCCGCTCCGGAAGTGGAGTTGTGGAGCGGTGGTGCTCCGAACAGGGCCCTAGTCATCAATTAAACCACGCTAGCTTAATTGCTATAGTGCAGAATCCATCACGGCAAGTTAGTTTAGCAGCCAGAAAATTTTTATGGGGATAAGGAAAATGTAATACAAATTACAACATACGTCCCTATATTGATAAAAAATGCAACACCAAAACTTCTTCCTAGAAAACGTTGATTTTGAGGAAAATGCAATCACACCGCTCCAAATTACACCTAATAGAGCTTTTTTTAATGATAAGAGAGCATTTGTTGGTCCAACGATTTTTTTTCTCGAATACAGGTCGAACGACTGTCCTAGTGAAACATAACACGGTGGACAATTTGAAATGGAATGACTCATAAACACGGCATTTTAGAGAGAGAGGGTGAGACAGAGAGAGAACACAATCATTTCGTTCTGTGTTGATAAAATACGAAGTACTCCCTTTGTACCGGTGCATTAGTCACATTACAAAACCAAATAATCCCAAAAATTTAGGGGTGATGCATTAACTATCCACCTCGTCTCCTATTTTTTGCCACGAGAAAAGAAATCAGCCAATAGGAAACGTGGGGCATGTATGCATGCAATAAATTGAGACTACTTAGTACTATAGCATGCAGTAGTTAATTCTTTGCATGTAATGACATTAATTAAAAATAAATATCAAGTTCTCTTGTTTTTACCCACCTTGATCGCAGTGCATAATTTAAGATGACTTATGCATCGGCACATAGGGAGTAAATAAATTTCTCTCAAAAATGTAATGTCATCATGGGTATTTCCATCAGTAGATTTGGCGGTACATTATTCCAATTAATCAAAGGAAAGAGTACATGCGTTGCCAAGCTTGGGAACAGAGATTCCACATCATTAGCCTCGTAAAATTATGCTTGTGTCCCCTTCTAGACACGCATTCTATAGATGGTGATAAACAACAAACTACTCACTACTAGTAGAAACCCTATAGGTAGATTATTACTAGCGGCGCGTAGTAAAGTCACCGCGCTACTTCTAATTAGCCATAGCGCGGTCTGGGAAGAGCGCTGCTGCAGGTAGATGTTATCTGTAGCACGGTGCACTAGACCTGGCGCTACTCGTAAGTGATCCTTACCCTGACCACCACCACCCCCCCCCCCGCCAGGTCAAAACAGTAGCGCGGTCTGTTGGAAGCAACGGTACTGGTAGGTGGTCCTC
>NC_041385.1:164272333-164278101 GCF_002162155.2 Triticum dicoccoides | reverse complement strand
CCCACTCTGCCGCCGCCCCCACTTCGATCGCCTTCCCCACTCAGCCGTCGCCCCCAATCCGCTCGTCGCCCTACTCTGCTGCCGCACTCACTCTGGTCGTCTCCCCACTTCGTCGCCGCCCCACTTTGCTGCCGCCCCTACTCTGTGTTTGTAGTGTATATTAGGATTGACATTGTAGAGGTAGGCTTATGTGATGTTTGTTGGTAGAGGTAGGCTTGTGATGTTTGTAGTGTATTAGCATTGACATAAATCCATGCTTGTGATGTTAATTTGTTACTAATCATATTGTCATTTGTACTACCTATATGTTCTTTAAATACCTATATGATGTTTCCCTAGTAGTTTCCCTAACATTGACATAAGACCTATGTTCTAGAAATTTTGTTACTGTTCTATTGATGAATCCATGGATTGCTTTTCTTCTCAAGTACTCGCATGTGAGGCAATGATCTTTCTTTTATTTGTCTATCCGATGAATCAATGCATTGCTTCTGTCTATCCGATGTTTTGTCTATCTGATGAATGCTTGTGTTAGAACAAATATTGATGTTTGTCTATCCGATCAATGCTTATAATAGGAAAATGATGCTGCCACCACCACCATGTCGACTGTGCAAGTCAAGGTGCGCCAGCAACCTTGCAACTGGCACGCTGTTCGGCATCCATTTCCAGCCGAGTTTTCTTCATGCGGCGGTAACAAATTATATGAAACTTATAACAATTATTTTGTTTTAGTGTTAGTGCCATTAATGCATTGTGTGTGATCATTTTGTTTTTCTTACGCAGATCATCCCATGCAATGTGAGCTTGGAATTCAACAAGCTGACCGAAGACAGTGTGACCTTCAAGGCTCCTGGGGGCCCTATACTATGAAGGTCAAGAAAGGATGAAATATGTCCCAGATGGGAGGAGATGGATGGGTCCGCTTCGTCGCCCACATGTGTATCACTGGGGTGAGTTGATCAGCTTCTCCTTCATAGGAGAAAGACCCAAGCTGGCCGTCATCTATCTCAACACGGAGGAATATGATCAGGACCCACTTGATGAAGCCATCTATGCTTAAAGAATGAGGCTGGGCGAGGAGGAGGTGTGCAACCTCTGGGACATAATTCCGCCACGTGCTGACTTTGTTGGGGTGCCATTCGTGACCTGCCTGACAATGACCATGGTTGATCGGCATGTCATGGTATGTTATACTTAGTGTAGTAATTTGATGATATGCTTTAGTGTTCTAATTTGATGATATGCTTAGTGTAGAATCCAATGATATGCTTAGTGTAGAATCCGATAATATGCATAGTGTAGAATCCAATGGATATGCTTAGTGTACAATCCAAGGAATTCTTAATAGTGTAGAATCCATGCATACTTATTAGTAGAATCCATGCTTAGTAGAAATGTAATAGTGTTCTTTTTATAGTGTAGAAATCTATACTTAGTAGAAATATATTTGCAAGAGTATGTGCGATGCTACTTAATTGATATGTTTTTTCTTCAGAAATTGCCTAAGAGCCTATCTATGAGCCATGGTATCGGGCATGATGAAGAAGGCTTTGCTGGAATATACCTTACGGCAAGGGGCTCCATCACCACCTGTGCGCACAACATGGACACGGACGACTGCACACACTTAAGCTCGGTGGGGTGAAAGAGCTTCCTCGTTGGTAAGAATCTTCATGTTGGACAGGCCATCCTAATTACTATGAGGAGCAACCCACCGCCAAGGCTTGAGGATCGTCATCGACATCATTTAGAACTATGTGTGTGGCTGCTGAGCTATCGATATGCTACGTACTATGACTACCTAGTAGACTGCTTATTAACTACCCTCCGTTCCTTTATATAAGCTGTATTTGTTTTTGGATAAAATTCCAGAATGTAAGGTGCATTTCTTTGAATTTCTCGTAATTCCCTTGTTAGCCCTTCAGGAAAAGGAAAGTATCTCTCTCCTGATTGTCAGTATCTCTCTTTGTAGTAAAAGAAGGAAACTATCTCTATGTCGATTGCATGTATCTCTTACTTTCCTGGACTAACTGATTTACTTGCAACTAACTAATAAATTTGCCAATGGTAATTTAGTCCTAACACGTCTATAATTACATTCCTTGGTCACCGTGCCAAAAATAATACACCTTAGATAAAGGAACGGAGGGAGTAGTTTACTATGAGATCTATCCATGCATGTCGATTATATATAAGTACCTATAATGTTTGTGAGATTGCGGTTCTATTAAATCTGGTATTGTTTTATATAATGACCAATGTTTTTTCATCGGTTAACCTACGAGTACGTAGTATTTGTGAAATTACAGTTTATTAAAATTGGTACTGTTCTACATGATAAAAAAAATAGATTTTTTAAAGATACAGCAGCAGCATGGGGTTAGGATATGCGCTACAACTAAGTACTAGTAGCGCGGGAATAAAGAGCGCTACTGTTAAGAGGATTAGTACTAGCGCTGAGACAGGCCGTGCTACTACTACCAGTTAGCTGTACCACCATAGTAGTAGCGCGGGCACGCGCGCTATTTGTAGCCTTAAAACCAGCGCCACTACAAGGGTTTTCCGTTTCAAATTATAAGATATTTTGAGTATTTCAACATGGACAACATACAAACTAAATGAGTAAAAAATGATACTAAAATGTGTCTATATACATCTGATTTATATAGAAAAAAAATATAGAACAACTTATCTCTACTACTATTAAATAATCGAGTTGTGGCAGAAACATTACATCTCAGCCATACATCCGCCATCTTTCAATGGACCAGATTGCCTCAATGTTGTATCACATCATTTACCATAATCAATTAGCAATAAATACCATGATCTACGCCATCATTATTACACAATAATTACCACGATCTCGCTCCAACCTAGGCCCATTTTAATCATATTAATTACTAGCAAGAATTACCATGATCTACGCCATCATTATTACGCAATAATTACCACGATCTCGCTCCAACCTAGGCCTATTTTAATCATATCACTTACTAGCAAGAATTACCATGATCTATGCCAACATATATATTTTTCGAAACTCAGCCTTGTGTGTTGCGTACATAGAAGGAAAATATTAATTAGCGACAATTACTATGATCTACGCCATCATATTTTTTTAAACCCAGCCTTGTGTACTGAGTACATAGAAGGAAAAAATAAAAAGGCCTGGCCCATGTTCGCATGTAGGCAGAGGCAAAGGTGGAAACCAAATCGCTTGTTTCCCTGTTTGTTCGGATCACAGGATCGATCAGACCCTTACCTTGATTCCGGTCATTCCTTGATGTCCATCACTTCCTTCTTTTTGTTCACCTATTTGAGTGTTCGTCGTCTTCGACGGCTCGACTCTTGGTTTGACTCTCCCGGTATTCTCGTCCTGAGGAACGAACGACGGCAATGTGGGGCTGCAACGCTACACTGCCACGACAAGTACGAGCACGTACATTCAGTTCAAGGAAGCTTCAGGTCCTAAATGACACGCTAGATCCTAACTTCGACTGCTTGCATAACCAGCTTTCAATTCAAGGAAGCTTCATGTCTTACCTTGGAATTTTTTTGCCTCTTCCATCCAGCACGGACATGTTTTCCAATTATTGATTGCTGATAGGACACAAAAAAAGTTTTCAATAAAATTTTCTACAATAGTTCAACATAATCAAATGAGTCACTAAAAGTAGTTGAGAAATACCAAGAAAACCTGCAGGCATGGCCGCGGCAATAATCAATCCTCCTCCCTTGACACTTATGCCACTGCTCCCCTTCCTGCGATCCAATTTTCTCTCTTTTTCATAACTCTATGATACGTGTGTTGCACGTGCACACTTACTAGTATTTCAAAAGGAGCGAGCCATAATTTAATCGAAGCTACTAATTTTCGTATAAATGATATACATCCATACGCATCGCGTGAAATGCAATCCGTTTGATTACTAAAAGCACACTATTTTAGAGAGAGAAAGTTACTCCTCCGTCCCATAAGATCTTATTGATACAATAAAATCTTATATTATGGGATGGAGGAAATACTAAGGGCATCTCGAATGACAACTCGCAAATTTTCTCTCGCATTCGTCCACGGACAGGGGGCAGTCCACGGACACGGATACGAAAGATAGTCATCCAACACTGCCCGCATACATTTCAACTATCATCCGAACTAACCGGATGAAATTCGTGTAAACACGGACGAATTTTATTCAAGTTCGGATATAATTTACATAAACGGACGACGTTCATGCAAACACGACGGGTTTTTGAACATTTAGAACATAAAATAACCACGGCAGTCACTAGCGTCCAAACCCTTGTTGTTCCTTTCCTAGGACCGCCTCCTCCATCCGTCATCCCATGAGCACCTGCGATAAGACTCGTGAAGTGAAGGTGCGGTCTTCGATGAGGAAGAGTAGAACACGGGAGGCGGATCGGCCAACATGGGACACAAGGCCAATGCCGTCTCCCATGCCCTACTCATCATGGGAGGAGTCTGTGACCTGTCCGTCGCCGCTGGACATGAGGTCCACGATGGAAATGTTGGCGCCCATGCTGTCATAGTCCCACTGGGTCTCCGGATAGTTCATCGGTGGTGTGTAGGAGGCGCATCTGGTGTTGTTCTCCTCCAGGATCGCCTGGAGTTACGCCTACATGGCGGCCGTTTCCTCGCGAGCGGCGGCTTGAACGCGGATGGCTTCGTAGATCGCACTCTGCTCCGCGACGGAGTTGGGGTTCACCGCGGCCATGGCCACCACGGCCTCCTCGCTCGCACGCTCGTCGTTGACCTGGCCCTCCGCCAGCTAGTGCTACTCCAAGATGAACATGTTGTACCGTCGTTCTTCCTGCGCCTGCTGGAACACCGACATAGGTGCCAGCGCAGGCTGCACCTCTGCCATGGTTGTGTTGTAGTGCACCTACGCCTGCTTCATGGTGAAGCGGGAGTACAGGAGCGGGCCCGGTGTAGTGTCGTCAGAGTCCGTCTCCATCATAGGGTCGACCTCATCGTAAGAGACCTCGAGCGAGTTGGCCGGCAAACCAGCCTCGATCTGCCTAGTACGGCGGCTCTGCCAAGCGGCCGCAAGGGGCGGCCGTCTCGTGCTTCATCAGCGTGGAAAGGTTCTCCCACAAAGCTTTGCCGCCTACAGTCATGGAGGATGCGGTGCAAGGGAAGAGGATGTGGAGCAGCTTGTGTTGTGGTTGGAGTTAGTGTTGCGGAACGTAGTAATTTCAAAAAAAATCCTACGTACACGCAATATCATGGTGATGCATAGCAAGGAGAGGGGAGAGTGTTGTCCACATACCCTCGTAGACTGAAAGCGGAAGCGTTAGCACAACGTGGTTGATGTAGTCGTACGTCTTCATGATCCGACCGATCAAGTACCGAATATACGGCACCTCCGAGTTCAGCACACGTTCAGCTCGATGATGCTACCGACGCAGGGCTTCGCCTAAGCACCGCTATGATATTATCGAGGTGGAATATGGCAGAGAGGGGCACCGCACACGGCTAAGATATCAATGATCAATCGTTGTGTCTAGAGGTGCCCCCTGCCCCCGTATATAAAGGAGCAAGGGGGGATGCGGTTGGCCAGGAGGAGGGCACGCCAAGGGGGGACTCCTACTCCCATCGGGAGTAGGACTCCTCCTTTCCATGTTGGAGTAGGAGAGGGGGAGGAAGGGAGAGACGAGGAGAAGGAAAGAAGGGGGGCGTCACCCCCGTCCTTGTCCAATTCGGACTAGAGGGGGAGGGGGCACGCGGCCTGCCCTGGCTG
>NC_041385.1:164265347-164272048 GCF_002162155.2 Triticum dicoccoides | reverse complement strand
ACCCCCCGGTACTCCGGTATATGTCTGAAACCTTCTAAAACCATTCTGGTGTCCGAACATAGTCATCCAATATATTGATCTTTACGTCTAAACCATTTCAAGACTCCTCGTCATGTCCGTGATCATATCCGGGACTCCGAACTACCTTCGGTACATCAACACACAAAAAACTCATAATATCGATCGTCACCAAACTTTAAGCTTGCGGACCCTACGGGTTCGAGAACTATGTAGACATGACCGAGACACGTTTCCGGTCAATAACCAATAGCGAAACCTGGATGCTCATATTGGTTCCCACATATTCTATGAAGATCTTTATCGGTCAAACCGCATAACTACATACGTTGTCCCCTTTGTCATCGGTATGTTACTTGCCCGAGATTCGATCGTCGGTATCTCAATACCTAGTTCAATCTCATTACTGGCAAGTCTCTTTACTCGTTATGTAATGCATCATCCCGCAACTAACTCATTAGTCACATTGCTTGCAAGGCTTATAGTGATGTGCATTATCGAGATGGCCCAGAGATACCTCTCCGACAATCGGAGTGACAAATCCTATTCTCGAAATACATCAACTCAACAAGTTCCTTCGGAGACACCTATAGAGCACCTTTATAATCACCCAGTTACGTTGTGACGTTTGGTAGCACACAAAGTCTTCCTCCAGTAAGTGGGAGTTACATAATCTCATAGTCATATGAACATGTATAAGTCATGAAGAAAGCAATAGCAACATACTAAACGATCAAGTGCTAAGCTAATGAAATGGGTCAAGTCAATCACATCATTCTTCTAATGATGTGATCCCATTGATCAAATGATAACTCATATCTATGGTTAGGAAACTCAACCATCTTTGATCAATGAGCTAGTCAAGTAGAGGCATACTAGTGACACTATGTTTGTCTATGTGTTCACACATGTATTATGTTTCCGGTTAATACAATTCTAGCATGAATAATAAACATTTATCATGATATGAGGAAATAAATAATAACTTTATTATTGCCTCTAGGGCATATTTCCTTCAGTCTGCCACTTGCACTAGAGTCAATAATCTAGATTACACAGTAATGATTCTAACACCCATGGAGCCTTCATGCTGATCATGTTTTTCTCGTGAAAGAGGCTTATTCAACAGGTCTGCAACATTCAGATCCGTATGTATCTTGCAAATCTCTATGTCTCCCACCTAGACTTGGTCCCGGACGGAATTGAAGCGTCTCTTGATGTGCTTGGTTCTCTTGTGAAATCTGGATTCCATTGCCAAGGCAATTGCACCAGTATTGTCACAAAAGATTTTCATTGGACCTGATGCACTAGGTATGACACCTAGATCGGATATGAACTCCTTCATCCAGACTCCTTCATCCAGACTCCTTCATTTGCTACTTCCGAAGCAGCTATCTACTCCGCTTCACACGTAGATCCCGCCACGACGCTTTGTTTAGAACTGCACCAACTGACAACTCCACCGTTCAATATAAACACGTATCCGGTTTGCAATTTAGAATCGTCTGGATCAGTTTCAAAACTTGCATCGACGTAACCATTTACGACTAGCTCTTTGTCACCTCCATAAACGAGAAACATATCCTTAGTCCTTTTCAGGTACTTCAGGATGTTCTTAACCGCTGTCCAGTGATCCACTCCTAGATTACTTTGGTACCTCCTTGCTAAACTAATAGCAAGGCACACATCAGGTCTGGTACACAACATTGCATACATGATAGAGCCTATATATGGCTGAAGCATAGGGAACATCTTTCATTTTCTCTCTATCTTCTGCAGTGGTCGGGCATTGAGTCTGACTCAACTTCACACCTTGTATTATAGGCAAGAACCCTTTCTTTGCTTGATCCATTTTGAACTTTTTCAAAACTTTATCAAGGTATGTACTTTGTGAAAGTCCAATTAAGCGTCGTGATCTATCTCTATAGATCTTGATGCCCAATATATAAGCAGCTTCACCGAGGTCTTTCATTGAAAAACTTTTATTCAAGTATCCTTTTATGCTACCCAGAAATTCTATATCATTTCCAATCAACAATATGTCGTCCACATATAATATTAGAAATGCTACAGAGCTCCCACTCACTTTCTTGGAAATACATGCTTCTCCAAAAGTCTGTATGAAACCATATGCTTTGATCACACTATCAAAGCGTTTCTTCCAACTTTGAAAGGCTTGCACCAGTCCATAAATGGGTCGCTGGAGCTTGCACACTT
Source organism: Triticum dicoccoides (assembly GCF_002162155.2). NCBI lineage: Eukaryota > Viridiplantae > Streptophyta > Magnoliopsida > Poales > Poaceae > Triticum > Triticum dicoccoides. Next base: position 164,269,813 of record NC_041385.1, on the reverse strand, counting down.
TGTTAGCACCTTTTGGATCAACAAAACCTTCTGGTTGCATCATATACAACTCTTCTTCCAGAAATCCATTCAGGAATGCAGTTTTGACATCCATTTGCCAAATTTCATAATCATAAAATGCGGCAATTGCTAACATGATTCGGACAGACTTAAGCATCGCTACTGGTGAGAAAGTCTCATCGTATTCAACCCCTTGAACTTGTCAAAAACCTTTCACAACAAGTCAAGCTTTGTAGACAGTAACATTACCATTAGAGTCAGTCTTCTTCTTGAAGATCCATTTATTCTCGATGGCTTGCCGATCATTGGGCAAGTCAACCAAAGTCCATACTTTGTTCTCATACATGGATCCCATCTCAGATTTCATGGCCTCAAGCCATTTTGCGGAATTTGGGCTCATCATCGCTTCATCATAGTTTGTAGGTTCGACATGGTCAAGTAACATGATCTCCAGAATAGGATTACCGTACCACTCTGGTCCGGATCTTACTATGGTTGACCTACGAGGTTCGGTAGTAACTTGATATGAAGTTTCATGATCAATATCATTAGCTTCCTCACTAATTGGTGTAGGCGTCACATGAACCGATTTCTGTGATGAACTACTTTCCAATAAGGGAGCAGGTACATTTACCTCATCAAGTCTACTTTCCTCCCACTCACTTCTTTTGAGAGAAACTCCTTTTCTGGAAAGGATCCATTTTTAGCAACGAATGTCTTGCCTTCGGATCTGTGATAGAAGGTGTACCCAACAGTTTCCTTTGGTATCCTATGAAGACACATTTCTCCGATTTGGGTTTGAGCTTATCAGGTTGAAGTTTTTTCACATAAGCATTGCAATCCCAAACTTTAAGAAACGACAACTTTGGTTTCTTACCAAACCATAGTTCATAAGGCGTTGTCTCAACAGATTTTGATGGTGCCCTATTTAGCGTGAATGCAACTATCTCTAAAGCATAACCCCGAAACGATAGCGGTAAATCAGTAAGAGACATCATAGATCGCACCATATCTAGTAAAGTACGATTATGACGTTCAGACACACCATTACGTTGTGGTGTTCCGGGTGGCGTGAGTTGTGAAACTATTCCGCATTGTTTCAAATGTAGACCAAACTCGTAACTCAAATATTCTCCTCTACGATTAGATCGTAGAAACTTTATTTTATTTTTATGATGATTTTCCACTTCACTCTAAAATACTTTGAACTTTTCAAATGTTTCAGACTTATGTTTCATTAAGTAGATATACCCATATCTGCTCAAATCATCTATGAAGGTAAGAAAATAACGATACCCACTGCGAGCCTCAATATTCATCGGACCACATACATCAGTATGTATGATTTCCAACAAATTTGTTGCTCGCTCCATAGTTCCGGAGAACGGCGTTTTAGTCATCTTGCCCATGAGGCATGGTTCGCAAGTACCAAGTGATTCATAATCAAGTGATTCCAAAAGTCCATTAATATGGAGTTTCTTCATGCGCTTTACACCAATATGACCCCAACGGCAGTGCCACAAATAAGTTGCACTATCATTATCAACTCTGCATCTTTTGGCTTCAACATTATGAATATGTGTATCACTACTATCAAGATTCAACAAAAATAGACCACTCTGCAAGGGTGCATGGCCATAAAAGATATTACTCATATAAATAGAACAACCATTATTCTCAGATTTAAATGAATAACCATCTCGCATCAAACAAGATCTAAATATAATGTTCATGCTCAACGCTAGCACCAAATAATAATTATACAGGTCTAAAACTAATCCTGAAGGTAGATGTAGAAGTAGCGTGCCGACGACGATCACATCGACTTTGGAACCATTTCCCACGCACATCGTCACCTCGTCCTTAGCCAGTCTTCACTTAATCCGTAGTCCCTGTTTCGAGTTGCAAATACTAGCAACAGAACGAATATCAAATACCTAGGTGCTACTGCGAGCTCTGGTAAGGTACACATCAATAACATGTATATCACATATACCTTTGTTCATCTCGCCATCCTTCTTATCCGCCAAATACTTGCGGCAGTTCCGCTTCTAGTGACCAGTCTGTTTGCAGTAGAAGCACTCAATCTCAGGCTTAGGTCCAAACTTGGGTTTCTTCTCTTGAGCAGCAACTTGTTTGCCGTTCTTCTTGAAGTTCCCCTTCTTCTTCCCTTTACCCTTTTTCTTGAAACTGGTGGTCTTGTTGACCATCAACACTTGATGCTCCTTTTTGATTTCTACCTCCGCAGCTTTTAGCATTGCGAAGAGCTCGGGAATTGTCTTGTTCATCCCTTGCATATTATAGTTCATCACGAAGCTCTTGTAGCTTGGTGGCAGTGATTGAAGAATTCTGTCAATGACACTATCATCCGGAAGATTAACTCCCAGTTGAATCAAGTGATTGCAATACCCAGACATTTTGAGTATATGTTCACTGACAGAACTATTCTCCTCCATCTTGCAGCTGTAGAACTTATTGGAGACTTCATATCTCTCAATCCGGGCATTTTCTTGAAATATTAACTTCAACTCCTGGAACATCTCATATGCTCCATGACGTTCAAAACGTCGCTGAAGTCCCGGTTCTAAGCCATAAAGCAGGGCACACTGAACTATCGAGTAGTCATCAACACGCAACTGCCAGGCATTCATAATGTCTGCAGTTGCTGGCGTAGGTGGTACACCTAGCGGTGCTTCCAGGATGTAACTCTTTTGTGCAGCAATGAGAATAATCCTCAAGTTCTGGACCCAGTCCGTGTAATTGCTACCATCATCTTTCAACTTTGCTTTCTCAAGGAACGCATTAAAATTCAATGGAACAACAACACGGGCCATCTATCTACAACAACATAGACAAGAAAAATACTATCAGGTACTAAGTTCATGATAAATTCAAGTTCAATTAATCATATTACTTAAGAACTACCACTTAGATAGACATCTCTCTAATCATCTAAGGTGATTACGTGATCCAAATCAACTAAACCATAACCGATCATCACGTGAAATGGAGTAGCTTTCAATGGTGAACATCACTATGTTGATCATATCTACTATATGATTCACGCTCAACCTTTCGGTCTCAGTGTTCCGAGGCCATATCTGCATATGCTAGGCTCATCAAGTTTAACCCGAGTATTCTGCATGTGCAAAACTGGCTTGCACCCGTTGTAGATGAACGTAGAGCTTATCACACCCGATCATCACGTGGTGTCTCGACACGACGAACTTTGGCAATGGTGCATACTCGGGGAGAACACTTTTACCTTGAAATTTAGTGAGAGATCATCTTATAATGCTACCGTCAATCAAAGCAAAATAAGATGCATAAAGGATAAACATTACATGCAATCAATATAAGTGATATGATATGGACATCATCATTTTGTGCTTTGTGATCTCCATCTCTGAAGCACCGTCTTGATCTCCATCGTAGCATCGTTGTCGTCTCACCAACTATTGCTTCTATGACTATCGCTACCGCTTAGTGATAAAGTAAAGCAATTACAAGGCGATTGCATTGCATACAATAAAGCGACAACCATATGGCTCTTGCCAGTTGCCAATAACTCTGTTACTAAACCTGATCATCTCATACAATAAAATTTAGCATCATGTCTTGACCATATCACATCACAACAATCCCTGCAAAAACAAGTTAGACGTCGTCTACTTTGTTGCAAGTTTTACGTGGCTGCTACGGGCTGAGCAAGAACCGTTCTTACCTACGCATCAAAACCACAACGATAGTTCGTCAAGTTAGTGTTGTTTTAACCTTCTCAAGGACCGGGCGTAGCCACACTCGGTTCTACTAAAGTTAGAGAAACTGACACCCGCCAGCCACCTATGTGCAAAGCACGTCGGTAGAACCAGCCTCGCGTAAGCGTACACGTAATATCGGTCCGGGCCGCTTCATCCAACAATACCGCCGAACCAAAGTATGACATGCTGGTAAGCAGTATGACTTGTATCGCCCACAACTCACTTGTCTTCTACTCGTGCATAACATCAACACATAAAACCAGGCTCGGATACCACTGTTGGGGAAAATAGTAATTTCAAAAAAATTCCTACGCACACGCAAGATCATGGTGATGCATAGCAACAAGAGGGGAGAGTGTTGTCCACGTACCCTCGTAGATCGAAAGCGTAAGCGTTAGCACAACACGATTGATGTAGTCGCACGTCTTCACGATCCGACCGATCAAGTACCGAACGTACGGCACCTCCGAGTTCAACACACGTTCAGCTCGATGACGTCCCACGAACTCCGATCCAGCAGAGCTTTGAGGGAGAGTTCTGTCAGCACGATGGCGTGATGACGGTGTTGATGATGCTACCGACGCAGGGCTTCGCCTAAGCACCCCTACGACATTACCGAGGTGGAATATGGTGGAGAGGGGCACCGCACACGACTAAGAAATCAATGATCAATTGTTGTGTCTAGGGGTGCCCCCTGCCCCCGTA
>NC_041385.1:164262662-164265203 GCF_002162155.2 Triticum dicoccoides | reverse complement strand
CCTATTCCCACCGGGACTAGGACTCCTCCTTTCCTTGTTGGAGTAGGAGAGGGGAAGGAAGGGAGAGAGGAGGAGAAGGAAAGAAGGGGGGCGCCGCCCCCTCCTTGTCCAATTCGGACTAGAGGGGGAGGGGGTGCGCGTCCTACCCTGGCCGCCCCTCCTCTTCTCCATTACGGCCCATGAGGCTCAATTAACACCCCGGGGGGGGGGGGGTCCGATAACCCCCCGGTACTCTGGTATATGTCTGAAACCTTCCGAAACCATTCCGGTGTCCGAACATAGTCATCCAATATATTGATCTTTACGTCTCAACCATTTCGAGACTCCTCGTCATGTCTGTGATCATATCCAGGACTCCGAACTACCTTTAGTACATCAAAACACAAAAATATCATAATACCGATCGTCACCAAACTTTAAGCATGCGAACCCTACGGGTTCGAGAACTATCTAGACATGACCGAGACACGTTTCCGGTCAATAACCAATAGCGGAACCTAGATGCTCATATTGGTTCCCACATATTCTACGAAGATCTTTATCAGTCAAACCGCATAACTACATACGTTGTTCCCTTTGTCATCGGTACGTTACTTGCCCGAGATTCGATCGTCGGTATCTCAATACCTAGTTCAATCTCGTTACCGGCAAGTCTCTTTACTCGTTATGTAATGCATCATCCCGCAACTAACTCAATATTAACATTGCTTGCAAGGCTTATAGTGATGTGCATTACCGAGAGGGCCTAGAGATACCTCTCCGACAATCGGAGTGACAAATCCTAATCTCGAAATACGTCAACTCAACAAGTACCTTCGGAGACACCTGTAGAGCACCTTTATAATCACCCAGTTACGTTGTGACGTTTGGTAGCACACAAAGTGTTCCTCCGGTAAGCGGGAGCTACATAATCTCATAGTCACAGGAACATATATAAGTCATGAAGAAAGCAATAGCAACATACTATACTGTCAAGTGCTAAGCTAATGAAATGGGTCAAGTCAATCACACCATTCTTCTAATGATGTGATCCCATTGATCAAATGGTAACTCATATCTATGGTTAGGAAACTCAACCATTTTTGATCAATGAGCTAGTCAAGTAGAGGCATACTAGTGACACTATGCTTGTCTATGTATTCACACATGTATTATGTTTTCGGTTAATACAATTCTAGCATGAATAATAAACATTTATCATGATATGAGGAAATAAATAATAAGTTTATTATTGCCTCTAGGGCATATTTTCTTCAGTTAGCCGGGTGAGGCCGCCTTTAAATATCGGATTTAGGTGAGACCAGGTATCCGGGTGCGTCAATGTGCGGCTCCTGAGTGAGTTTCTCTACCGTTGAGCCTGCTTAGTGACGGCATACAAAACATACAGTGCATTAAACGGGCGTGGTACATATTCGTCCCGTCCCGTCCAATAACGTGTCACCGGCATTGAACAGGTGCAGACAGTGGGGACACATCGCGGGTGGCGCCCTCAGCCAGTGCACCGCTTCAATGGCGGAGGCAGTGAGAAGTCGCGTCCTCTCTGACCGGCTGCAATGTGGAGCGGCCGCTCTAAGCAGCATGAATACGGGCAGCTGGCGCCGGGCAGGAACACGCGCGGGCGAGGGAGGAGGGGATTTGGGTGGGCTAGGATGGTCAGAAGTGAGCGTGGGTGCTGCCCGGACGCCCGCAAAAGCCCCCCTGCACGCGCTCAGCCCCATGCTTGTCTCCGGTTTACGGAAGAAAGTGTGTCTAGACTGTCCTACAGACCGATGCATGACCGTGTTGGATGACACAACACGTCTGGATCGCGCAGTCTAGACGGTTACGGGCGGTTTCACGGTCGGCGTTGGAGATACCCTAAGTATCTTTTTTTTCTTGTGCCCCTTTGGGTTTAGAAGGTTACTCGCTAAAATAAGGTATTTTGCTAATACAAGTTCACCTACCCTGCCATCCTCTATCTGCGTTAATCACTCTTGACCATTTCTCTCGCTTGCTTGATGTACTACCTCCGTCTGGATGAATAAATCATTCACATAGTTCTAGGTCATCGATTTGAGAAATTAAATATGTGTTATATGTCATGAAAAGTATATCACTAGATTTCTACACGGATGTGGTTTCTAAATATATACTTTTTGTCACATATAATACATATTTAGATAGTTAAATCGTCGACCTAGAACTACGCGAATGACTTATTCACCGAGATGGAAGTAGTACACAATATAATTTCTCCATCCTGTTGACCACATATAACCATAATTAAGGCGATTTTTCTGGTGTACTTAATGAGAAAAAAGCCAACTATTAATGATTGCCTTTGTTAAAAAGAGGACGGCCCGATTAATTAAAGGAAAAGTAAAGAGGTGTTTGGTTGCAAGGAACTAGATTTTTTGTAGTTCCAGGAACTAAAAACAAAGACCTTCCAGTAGAGTCTTTTTCTAGTTCCTATAAAAAAAGTCCCTTCTGTTTGGTTACATAAGGACTAAAAGGGACTTTTTCTAGTATAGTCTCTGTAACCAAACATGGCCTTTGGTTACA
>NC_041385.1:164232012-164262317 GCF_002162155.2 Triticum dicoccoides | reverse complement strand
TCTCATTTTCTTAAAGCACTTGGACATATGAATTTAAAGTTCATTACTCCCTCCCTTCCAAATTCATGGTGTATAAACTGAGTCAAAAAGTTAACACTTTTTAAGTTTGACCAAACATATATAAAAAATGTGAAGCTAAACAATACAAAACCAATATCAATATATTCACCATTAGATATATTTTCATAATGTATTCATTTAATATTACAGTTTTTGATATTTTCTGTTATAATTATGGTTAAACTTAGAAAACATTAACTTTTTGGCTAATTTTATACGTCATGTATTTGAAGACATAGGGATTAATAATGTGTAGCCTAAAATTTAGATTTGGTAGTACATTATTCCGATCTTCCAAATGGAAATACGTTCATGAACGTGTGTTCCCAAAGTTTGGGAGGATCCACGTCATCTTCTTTTTTTGAAAAGTAGGTTGAACCTCCGGCCTCTGCATTCAGGCATGCACACAACCATTCCACATCATCTGTATAGTCTACTAATTCATAAAGTTATGTGTGTGTGCCATGCACCGCGCCACCGATGCAATGGAATGATACGCGCCCGAGACAGCAGCCGTTGCAGACGCTACTCCGGCCGCCTGCTAATACAAGAAATATCCAACTCAGGCCAATGAAACTAAGAAATCATATTTACATTAATTTTTTCAAGCATTTTCTTCCTTTTTTTTCCTCGGCGGCTAGGGCAAACTATCCCCTCCATACTTCGTCGGCGAGCCCATGATTTCGCCTCCCCTCTGTATGCCACTCCGGCAGCCGGTGATGGGGAGGGAATCCAGGTGCCTTTGCTCTTTCTACTAGTTTAGGTTACGGCCTTTTAGTATTGTAGGCGCGACACCCAGATGGATGGTGACACACTTCTTCTTTTAGTTTGTCTGGCTCCAGTTCTCCTCAAGTTCCTCCATCTGGACATAGTTGATGGAGCTCTGGTGTAGATTCCTGCCATCTCTTTGGGGTACAAATTTAGTGTTCCTCGCGCGAGGGTGAGATTTATATCAATTGCTTCAAATCTACTCAAAGGTTCAATGGCGACGATTGCAGCTCCCAGACGCTTGTCCCTTGGGGCATGTGCATGAAGACATCCCAACTGTCATCAACAAAGACAAGGCGGCTCCAGTAGGGGAGAAATGATAGCGGCGCGTCTGCGGCTTGTCTGGCTGTAGTAGTTGCTCGGTAATCTAGAGATCTTGATGTAATTGTTACTATATTTGACGTGCTTTGTACTTCTGATGAACTTACATAAAGATCTAAAGTATATCTTTTTTAAAAGAAAAGGTAATAATCTGCTAAACACTGGAGACATGGAATTACTCCTGAAGTTTTCCTACATACGTATTTGCCAATATCTAAATGGGTCACAAATTCTAAAGGACTACCTCATCGATCAATCCGGAACTTGCTATGACATGCACTAGAAGAGGATGAGTGTCCTACTCTCCTTCAGTACTTCCATCTCAACGTTCAGGGATGGGCCTTTCGCAGCAGCTGCATGCATGTACCTACGCCTGATCACATGTGCTCCATAGTCCATACGGCGACTGGACGACTGCATAGTACTACTACTGAACTGTTGATGCCAACTGCGTCTCCATAGTCCAGATGACACCTAGACGACTAGCTATAGCTAGCTACGAGTAGCCAGTACTAGTACGGCACTGCTAGTTTACTACAGCTGGCATTGCTATTCTACAATAGTGTCATTCAGAATAATGCGTCTCAGACTTCTTCACCACCGATCCAGCCGTCTGGACTATATGTGCACGACGTGGACGTGGAGTTTCTACTCCGGAGCTCAAATCTAATAAACCCTTAACCAGTAAAATCTGAAAAAAAATAGTACAAGAATAATTAAAAATAATGGGTATTTTTACAACAAACATTGTTGAATGTTCTATTTACATAAAAAGTTTCATGAAGAAAAACATTGCCAATTTTTTGGGAGTAAAAATATTAAATCAATGCTCCAGAAAGAGTATTTTGAAAACATTTTGGAGACAGATTTTTCTGTCCAGAACATTAGAAATATTTTTTATTCGCGAAAGTCTGCACATATGTAAAACATTTAATAATGTTCGTTACCCAAATATTCAGTATTTTTTATTTTTTTACCTTTTCTTATTTTAGTGTTCATAAATGGTGCATTTGAGCTCCGGAGTAGAAGAACAGTTTTGTGTTGGGTACCCATATAGTGATAATAAGACTGCATGTCTAATTTTTTCGTAGTACATTTTGTTATTGTCTTCGCTACCTTGTTTACTCGGCCTGGCACTGGAAAATAAGGTTGTTTGTCCTGCAAGGACATAGTAAGCAAGAGTGAGGAACATAAGGCCTCTTGGTGTACTATCTCTGTCTGAGTTTACACTAGTAGAAAACAAGGCTTTGGTTGAGGCCAGGATAAGGGCATTAATCCCGGTTCACTTATGAACTGGGACCAAAGGATGCATCAGTCCGGTTCGTGAGGCCAGGGCGTTGGTCGGGCCTCGGGGGTCATTGGTCCCGGTTCGTCTGACAGTTTTGGTCCCGGTTCCAGACACGAACCGGGACCAATGAGCCTTTCTCCTGGCCCAGCACTTCTAGTCCCGGTTGGTTGCTGGAACCGGGACTAAAGGTCAGTCTTCGGTCCCAGTTCTGGCCACCAACCGAGACTAAAGAGAAGCCTACATATACCCCTGCCCGCTCGCTCACTGCTCTGTTTTTTGGCCGGCCGTGTGGGAGAGGTGTGTGTTGCTCTAGTTCTCATCTCCTATGCACATGAGGTGTTCGATGAAATGCCCGAGCCACACTTAAGCTTTCTCCTCTTCAAGCTCCATTTTCCTCAAGATTTGTCTAGGTTTGGCGGTCCGTCCTGTCCCGTCCCCGTGCTCACCGCCATCGGCCTGCGCCGATCTCGTCGGCGGCACCACCGTGGTGAGCCTCCTGTTCTTATCTTCTTTCCAAAAAAAATTCTTACTTGTATGATTTAGATAGATACTTGTATAATTTTCTTACTTTTATTATTGTTTGTTATTATATAGTGCCATGGTTTTGGTATCCGCCCCCGTCGGCCCTCGTCCTGTCTACGAGTCGGATGTGGTATATTATCTTTTATAACTATTTGTTTCATTTAGTGTTTATGACAATTTTGCCGCCCAACGTGACATATATGTTTTTATCTAGGAGGTATGTGAACCGAAAATTCCAACCGACCCTCTTGTCAAGAGGTTAAATTTAGTTGAAAAAGAAAAGAATTACTTGAAGAAAAAATTGAAATAATTGAGAAGGAGAAGATGAAATTGGAGTTGCATGTTGCCGATATCATCGATGATCACAAGATCAAGATGGATGCAATGCGCTTGAAGATTAGAAAATATGTCATTCATACTGAGGTTTGGTATCATTATGACGTTGGATCAACTATTACCTTAGTTGCGATTATGACCACATTTGTTGTTGCATTTAAATGTTTCACATAGTTTTAGTGTATGTTTTAATTAGATGCTCTAGAGAGCTATATATTGTTCAATGAGAACTATGTATGAACTTTATGTATTTATTTTTTCAGTAATAACATTTGATCACTACTGTACTTTTATTTTAATTAATGTGATGATGAAATTCTATTAATTTGGTCACTTCTCTATTCATGATGTTCTGTAATGGTTTTTGACACACTTAATTATATATAATGCATGCAGATGAACCAACAATGGATGTATAGTGAAAGATGCACCTCAGAGTACATTAAGGGCCAGCATAATTTTCTCAAAGTGGATGAGGCAAGCAAGAAGAATGGTTTTATGTGTTGTCCATGCCCTATTTGTGGGAATACGAAGTCTTACTCTGACTCGAAAACCCTTCACATCCACCTGCTTGAGAAGGGTTCCATGCCACACTATAATGTTTGGAGCAAGCATGGAGAAAGAGGGGTTATGATGGAAGACAACGAAGGAGAAGAGGATGATGACAACTATCCACCCCCTGAATACGGTGATGCTGTAACATGGGAAGCTAAAAATCAAGAGGAACCAGACGATGTGCCCGATGATGATCTTCGCGCGGGTCATTGTTGATGCAAAGAGACAATGCCAATGTGAAAGGGAGAAGTTGAAGTTTGATGGCATGTTAGAGGATCACAAAAAGGGTTGTACCCAAATTGCGAAGATGACAACACAAAGCTCGGTACCACACTGGAATTTCTGGAATGGAAGTAAACAATGGTGCATCTGACAACGGATTTGAGAAGCTACTAAAAATATTGAAGAAGAAGCTTCCAAAGGATAACGAATTGCCCGACAGTACGTACGAAGCAAAGAAGGTTCTATGCCCTCTAGGATTGGAGGTGCATAAGATACATGCATGCCCTAATGACTGCATCCTCTATCGCGGTGTGTACGAGGATTTGAACGCATGCCCGGTATGCGGTGCATTGTGGTATAAGATGACGAGATGACCCTGGTGATGTCGAGGGCGAGCGCCCCAGCAAGAGGGTCCCTACGAAGGTGATGTGGTATGCTCCTATAATACCACGGTTGAAATGTCTGTTCAGAAACAAAGAGCATGCCAAGTTGACGCGATGGCACAAAGAGGACCGTAAGAAAGACGGGAAGTTGAGAGCACCCACTGACGGGTCGCAGTGGAGAAATATTGAGAGAACGTGGGGGGACTTTGTAGGTGACGCAAGGAACGTATGGTTTGGTTTAAGCACGGATGGCATTAATCCTTTTGGGGAGCATAGTAGCAATCATAGCACCTGGCCCGTGACTCTATGTATCTATAACCTTCCTCCTTGGTTGTGCATGAAGCGGAAGTTCATTATGATGCCAGTGCTCATCCAAGGCCCCAAGCAACCCGGCAACGACACTCATGTGTACCTAAGGCCATTAGTTGAAGAACTTTTACAGCTGTGGAATGGAAAAGGTGTACGTGTGTGGAATGAGCATTTGGAGAACTTTTATACTCCATTTTTTATTGCAGCCAAATGGTGGGTCCCCCTGGTGTGTTCTAAGTGCCATAGTTTCTCAAATATTCTACAAAAAATCATACTCCATTTTCAGGGCATTTGGAGAACTTTTATTCTTGGGGTATTTTTTTATTGCACAGATAATTCAGAAAATAGATAAAAAAAATACTATTTTTACTTTATTTAACCTAAATAATTGAAAGTAAAAGGAGGGTACAGAAGTTGTGCTATCTAACTTCATCCATCTCATGCTCATCAAAAGAAATCCACTAACAAGGTTGATCAAGTCTTGTTGACAAACTCTTTCCGAATAACATGAAACCGGAGAATTTTCGAATAACACCATGTTACCTCAACAGGGATATGCATGTCCCCAACAATAAGAATATCATATTTATTTTTGACAGTAGGAAGAGGGAATTCAAAACCTCCAATAGTAATAGTTGAAATTTTTCCAATAGAATTGATACTATGACCTTGAGGTTGTTTCTTTGGAAAGTGTACCGTATGCTCATTACCATTAACATGAAAAGTGATATTGCCTTTCTTGCAATCAATAAAAAACCCTGCAGTATTAAAAAAGGGTCTACCAAGAATGATCGACATACTGTCGTCCTCGGGAATATCAAGAATAACAAAGTCTGTTAAAATAGTAACGTTTGCAACCACAATAGGCACATCCTCACAAATACCGACGGGTATAGCAGTTGATTTATCGGCCATTTGCAAAGAGATTTCAGTACGTGTCAACTTATTCAAATCAAGTCTACGATATAAAGAGAGATGCATAACACTAACACCATCTCCAAGATCACATAAAGCAGTTTTAAGATAGTTTCTTTTAATGGAGCATGGTATAGTTGGTACTCCTGGATCTCCAAGTTTCTTTGGTATTCCACCCTTTAAAGTGTAATTAGAAAGCATGGTGAAAATTTCAGCTTCCGGTATCTTTCTTTTATTTGTAACAATGTCTTTCATATACTTAGCATAAGGATTCATTTGAAGCATATCAGTCAAACACATACGCAAAAAGATAGGTCTAATCATTTCAGCAAAGCGCTCAAAATCCTTAGCATCCTTTTTCTTGGATGGCTTAGGAGGAAAAGGCATGGGTTTCTGAACCCATGGTTCTCTTTCTTTACCGTGCTTCCTAGAAATGAAGTCTCTCTTATCATAACGTTGATTCTTTGATTGTGGGTTATCAAGATCAACTGCAGGTTCAATATCTACATCATTGTTATTGCTAAGTTGAGCATCAACATGAACATCATCATTAACATTATCACTAGGTTCATGTTCATTACCAGATTGTGTTTCAACATCAGAAATAGAAATATCATTGTGATTCTCAGGTTTGTCCATAACAGGTTCACTAGAGGCATGCAAAGTCCTATTATTTTTCCTTTTCTTTTTTCTTAGTAGGACTAGGTGCATCAGTATTAGTTCTCTGAGAATCTTGCTCAACTCTTTTAGGATGGGCCTCAGGATATAAAGGTTCCTGGGTCATTCTACCACCTCTAGTCATAACTCTAACAACATTATCATTATTCTTATTATTTAATTCATTGAGCAAATCATCTTGTGCCTTAAGCACTTGTTCTACTTGAGTGGTAACCATGAAAGCATGTTTACTAATAAGCTTAAGATCACCTTGAGTGTTAGACATATAATCAGTCAAGTGTTCAACCATATAAGCATTACGTTTCAATTGTCTACCAACATAAGCATTGAAGTTTTCTTGTTTAACAATAAAGTTATCAAACTCATCCAAGCATTGACTAGCAAACTTAGTAGATGGAATTTCACACTTATCAAATCTATATAGAGAATTTACCTTTACTACCTGTGTCGGGTTATCAAGACCATGTATTTCTTCGATAGGTGGTAAATTCTTAACATCTTTAGCTTTAATACCCTTTTCTTTAGATTTCTTTGCCTCTTGCATATCTTCAGGACTGAGAAATAGGATACCCCTTTTCTTCGGAGTTGGTGGTTTAGGAAGTGTCCAATCCTTATCATTGCTCAATATATAATTCAATAGCAATTCAGCTTGCTCAACAGTTCTTTCAACACAACCAACACAACTATCTAGGTGGTCTCTGGAAGCATCGGTTAGTCCATTATAAAATATATCAAGTATTTCATTTTTCTTGAGAGGGTGATCAGGCAAAGCATTATGTAATCGGAGAAGCCTCCCCCAAGCTTGTGGGAGAATCTCTTATTCAATTTGCACAAAATTAAATATTTCCCTTAAGGCATCTTTTTCTTATGAGTGGGGAAATATTTTGCAGAGAAGTAATAAATCATATCCTGGGGACTACGCACACAACCAGGAACAAGAGAATTAAACCATATCTTAGCATCACCCTTTAATGAGAAAGGAAACAATTTAAGGATATAATAATAGCAATTTTTTTCCTCATGAGTAAATAGGGTGGCTATATCATTCAATTTAGTAAGATGTGCCATAACAATTTCGGATTCATAGCCATAGAAAGGACCAGATTCAACCATAGTAATTAACCCAGGATTGACAGAGAATTCATAATCCTTATCAGTAACACAGATAGGTGAGGTAGCAAAAGCAGTGTCATATTTCATTCTAGCATTCAAAGACTTTTCTTTTAGCTTAGCTAACAGTTTCTTAAGATCATATCTATCATTGCAAGCAAAAAGGTCTCTAGCAGTTTCTTCATCCATAACATAGCCCTCAGTCACAACAGGCAATTCATATCTAGGGGGAGAATCTTCATCATCACTTTCATTAATATCATCAGTTTCAGTAATGTCATTCTCTCTAACCCTAGCAAGTTGTTCATCCAGAAATTCACCTAATGGCATAGTATTATCTAGCAGAGAAGTAGTTTCATCATAAGCATCATGCATAGCAGAAGTGGCATCATCAATAACATGTGACATATCAGAATCAATAGCAGGTGTAGGTGTCGCAAATTTACTCAAAACAGAAGGTGAATCAAGTGAAGCGCTAGATGGTAGTTCCTTACCTCCCCTCGTAGTTGAGGGAAAAATCTTTGTTCTTTCATCTTTCAAGTTCCTCATAGTGATTAGCAGATATAAATCCCAAGTGACTCAAATAATAGAGCTATGCTCCCCGGAAACGGCGCCAGAAAAGAGTCTTGATAACCCACAAGTATAGGGGATCACAACAGTTTTCGAGGGTAGAGTATTCAACCCAAATTTATTGATTCGACACAAGGGGAGCCAAAGAATATTCTCAAGTATTAGCAGTTGAGTTATCAATTCAACCACACCTAAAAGACTTAATATCTGCAGCAAAGTATTTAGTAGCAAAGTAGTATGGAAGTAACGGTAACGGTGGCAAAAGTAACAGTAGCAGTTTTGTAGCAATCATAACAGTGGCAACATAGAAGTAACTAAGCAAAGATCAATATGTGAAAAGCTCGTAGGCAGTGGATCAATGATGGATAATTATGTCGGATGCAATTCATCATGCAACAGTTATAACATAGGGTGACACAGAACTAGCTCTAGTTCATCAATGTAATGTAGGCATGTATTCTGAATATAGTCATACGTGCTTATGGAAAAGAACTTGCATGACATCTTTTGGCCTACCCTCCCATGGCAATGGGGTCCTATTGGAAACTAAGGGATATTAAGGCCTCCTTTTAATAGAGTACCAGACCAAAGCATTAGCACTTAGTGAATACATGAACTCCTCAAACTACGGTCATCATCGGGAAGTGTCCCGACTATTGTCACTTCGGGGTTTGCCGGATCATAACACGAAGTAGGTGACTATTGACTTGCAAGATAGGATCAAGAACTCACATATATTCATGAAAACATAATAGGTTCTGGCACTCGGGCCCTAGTGACAAGCATTAAGCATGGCAAAGTCATAGCAACATCAATCTTAGAACATAATGGATACTAGGGATCAAACCCTAACAAAACTAACTCGATTACATGGTAAATCTCATCCAACCCATCACCGTCCAGCAAGCCTATGATGGGATTACTCACGCATGGTGGTGATCATCATTAAATTGGTAATGGAGGATGGTTGATGATTATGATGGCGACGAATTCCCCTCTCCGGAGCCCCGAACGGACTCCAGATCAGCCCTCCCGAGGAAGATTAGGGTTTGGCGGCGGCTCTGTATCGTAAAATGCAATGAATGCTTGTCTCTGATTTTTTCTCCCCGAACGTGAATATATAGAGTTGGAGTTAAGGTCGGTGGAGATCCAGGGGGCCCACGAGGTAGGGGGCGCGCCCTGCACCCTTGTCGACAGGGTGTGGGCCCCCGTACGTTGATTCTTTCGCCTATATTTTTTATTAATTCCAAAAAGTGACTCCGTGGAGTTTCAGGTCATTCCAAGAACTTTTATTTCTAAACAAAAATAACACCATGGCAGTTCTGCTCAAAACAGCGTCAGTCCGGGTTAGTTCCATTCAAATCATGCAAGTTAGAGTCCAAAAGAAGGGCAAAAGTGTTTGGAAAAGTGGATACGTTGGAGACATATCAACAAAGAAAATAATTACATAATATCAGGAAATGAACAAAGTTGCCGATATGGTGTGATAATGATCGATTGAACTTACTATGGAGCATTTCTGTCATCTCCGCAATCTCTGAGGGATCTTTTTGTCTCGAGTCTAAGACGGTTACTACTCCTTGCTCAAGCTTAATCTCTAGCAGAGTAAAGTGGAACCTGCGCATGCATGCATAACTCATCAATTACATTACTATAACCTCGAGTAATAAGGGAAACCGAATATGCACAAGACAGCAACCCTCACTTGAAGTTGTAGGGAAAGAGTATTTTCTCTTTGTTCTGATTTTTAAGCAACGATTGTAGCAAGTTGTCCCCGGTTTCTGTGACATTCTTTTGAACCGTCCATTCATGTATGATATTTGGGTTAATAAACCCAATGTCATAGATTTGTGCTTTTCTGCATTCGACGATCTTCAATTTACCTAATATAGTGAGGATAATAACATATACATGCAATGAAAGAGATGAGCTATGTATAGAGAGTTAATTACAGAAGTAGTACTTACAGATAGTAGCAAGTCATGAGTGTTTTGTCGAGGGCCTTTTGATTGTATAACTGGAATAACTCGTCAAATTCAACAGACAACTGATCCATTCCAACGAGATCGTGCTCCTCTTTAATTCTCAGCATCAAAGTATCCTTCCCAGACTCGCTGCAGGTTTCCATGTACCATTCATGGAATCTTCGCATCATCGTTGTTAGAGGAGGATGATCAGGTTTGACAAGAGGCTTCCAATAGTGGTATCTGAATTTGTCCACCTCCATTGTTTGAAACTCTACATCATCGCTCAGGTAATTAGCGGGATTGGTACCGAGCACCATCCCTGGATGATTAGTGACGATATCGCTAGACACCTTGAGCGGGGAGCACGATTGTTTTGCCTGTTCACCGAGTTGGGGAATTTTTTCCCACTTCTTCATTCTGCTAACCTTGCTTCACTGCAAGTGCTTCCCGACCGCTCCGCTTCCTTATATGTCCTTTCAATAATGTGCTCATACTTGGATTGCGGCAGAGGCGGTGGTGGTCGCTTCAGGACATCGATAGTGCGCTTCACTTTCATCAGATCTACCGTTTCCTTCAGAGGTGGAGGTTTGTTTGCAAAAAAGTCCCTCATTTGGGCATGAGAGATGTCCTCATTTTCCTTGTCGGTCCTCTCATATGGTAACTTTTCCAGTGCCTTGAGAGTTGGACCGTATATGAATTGCCTCCCGCCTCTGCTTGTACTGCTAGCCACCAGAGCGGCGGCGTCTCTCTTTCGTTGTTGCTGATGAGGCAGAGAAGGAGGCGGAGTGCTCCGAAGCACTGGAGGAGCAGGAGCGGCGACGTCCCTCTTCCTCCGTTGCTGACGAGGCAGAGTGCTCCGACGTGCCAGAGGAGGCAAATGAGAAGGCGGAGTCCCCTCACACGCTTGAGGAGCCGAAGAAGGAGGCCGAGTGCCCTGATCACTTGCCGGAGGAGGAGTAGGAGGAGGCGGAGTACCCTGACTCGCCGGAGGAGGAGGAAGAGGCAGAGGCGTCCAGTTTGGAAGCTTGATGTACTCCTTCCTCCATAGACATGTACTCCTCAAAGCACTAACCAGCAGATTCTCCCCTTCACCTGTAGGGTGGTCAAGCTCCAGCTCCTCAAATCCCTCTGTTATTTCATCCACTATCACAACAACATAGCCATGTGGAATCGGTTGGCAGTGAAAAGTTCCGTCAGGTTGAGGAGGTGCAACAGAGCCGACAACCGCCTTCAAAGTGAGGTTCTGCCATTTCGTCATAAGTTGGCAATGTTGAGCCTCTGTGATAGTATCCACGGGGTAGCGAGGAGCCGTCAAGTCGCTGAACGAGCTCCATGGAAGTCATGCTGCTTCTTTGCTGAGATGGCGGGGTAGCTTCTGGGGTTGCTTCGTGCCGCTGAGATGGTTGGCCTCCAACTCGCTGGCTCTCAAGTTCCTCTAGCTTTAATAGTCTTGCATTGAGCTTCTGCATTTTGCTTAGCTCCGTTTTCCTCTTTGTCTCCCGGATTATGTAGCCACCTGTGCCGGGAAACCCAACCACCCACAGAACGGATCCTGGTGTGCCTCATGTTCATCCAGGGTGCTCAGGATTCTCGAGTGCCTCAGTCAGCTCGTCCTTCTCTCTATCGGGAGTGAACGTCCCTTGCTACGCTACGGTGATATACTCCCGGATCTTCTTGACGGGTATTGCAAGTTGCTTGTCAGTCCAATGGCACTCCCCTATTTCAGGGTCCAAAGTTCCCCCAACCCCGAAGAACCAAGTCCTTGAATGGTCTGGCCAGTTCAATGTCACTGGTTCGACCCCTTTAGCAAGTAGGTCATTTTCAGCTTTGTCCCACAATGGCCAGGCTTTAAGGTAGCCACCTGGCCCCATGTGATGGTGATACAACTCCTTTGCAGCATTTTTCTTATTTGTCTCTGACATTTTCTTACCCTTATCCGATGTCTTGCAGGCCACAAATGCGGGCCAGTGATCTCTGATCTTCTCATCTCGGCCGGTGAATTCTGGAGTCTTCCCTTTGTCGACAAACTTTGTGTTCAACTCTTTCTTCCACCACCTGAAGAGATCTGCCATCTTCTTAAGAGCACATGCCTTGACCTTTGGCTCTATAACTGGGTTATTCAGACCCTCCTCTGGCGGCAGGGTGAAATTTTCCATCAGCGAGGTCCAAAGATCAGCTTTCTATCTATCCCTGACATAAGAAACTTCAGGGTCGTCCTTAGGCTTATTCCATTTCTGGATGCTGATCGGGATGGCATCCCTAACAATAGCTCCGCACTAAGAAGAAAATGCGTCCTTGGTCCGTTTGGGTTCAATCGGTAGGCCATCGTCCGCGATTGTTGTGATCGTGAACCTTTCATCCTGGCGCAACCTTTTCTTCGGGCCTCGTCTTGTTATCGAAGTTTGGCTCGATCCGGAGGGCTATAAAAGAAGAAAGAAGCGTTAATATATGTACATACCAAAACAATTAATGCATCAATTATTCAGCATAGGCTTAATTAATATATATACCTCGCTGGACTTTGCAACAGCTCCCTCCTTCGTTCGGTCGCCGGAGCCGTCATCATGGTCTCCTTCCTCCGCCATTTGGTCACCAGAGCCATCATGATCATGTCCTTCCTCCTCCATTGTTCGGTCACCGGAGCCATGATCCTCTCCTTATAGACCATCAGTGTCATTGAGAAATGAAAAGGGATCAGCTCCGGCGAGGATTATATCCCCCAATAACTGTTCTTGTTCCAAGTCTCTTTGATCCATAGTTTCTGCAAATATTACAACATGGCAATTAATATACAAACATGAGAGATGGATATATTAGGGGAAAATATAACCTAGCTAATATCACAACAAGGAATCATATTAGTGGCCTCGACGCTTCTATGGGTTGGGGTGGCCTTGACAGTGCTTCTAGGGGTTGGGGTGGCCTCGACAACACTCTTTTAACTTGGAAAATTTGGGTGGCCTCGACGCTTCTATGGTTTGGGGTGGCCTCAGCAATGCTTCTAGGGTTTGGGGTGGCCTCGACGCTTCTAGGGTTTGGTCGTGCGAGAGGGGTTTGATCGACGTCCCCCCTCATGTTGAAGAGTTACCAGAGTTTTCTATGAACAAAAAAATACTACCAATCATATGGCACTTAGGGATTTAACAAAATGGCACCATTATGGATGTGCAGAAAATGGTCCATAATTTTCCTGATCTCATCTACCCTTCTAAATGTCACGTTGTCTAGTGTCAAAGGATTCAAGAAAACCATGGCTTCATCATTAGCCGGAAGTAACAAGCACATAATGGTACGAAGCTCTCCAAAGTTGTTTTGGAAGAGAGTGCCGGATAGGATAATTAGCTTTTTGGTATGAAGTTCAGCAAGAGCCTTCCGAATATCGCTATTTGGAAGACCTTTGCTGAAATTCTTATCAAAAAGGGAATTATTCTATCCAGAACTCCATTCCAAAACAACTTTGAAGAGCTTCATGGCATCATATGCCTGTTACTTCCGGCTAATGATGAAGCCATTGATTTCTTCAATACTTTGATAGACAACATGACATATAGAAGACAGACCTTATGTTTGCCCCTTTAGCCCGGTTTCATTACGGCCCAGGACTAATGTGATCATTAGTCCCGGTTCCAACGGTTAGGACCGACCGGGGGCACGGACATCATTAGTCTCAGTTTGTTTGTTACCTACAGTCCGGGTTTGTGATACAAACCGAGACTAAAGAGGTGGTGGTAGGCTGGCATTAGGCTGGGGCCCCCATGAGCCCATTTAGTCCCGGTTCTTATCAAAAACCGGGACTAGAGGTATATCTTTAGTCCCGGTTTGCATAACCAACCAGGACTAAAGATCTGACTATACAAACCCTTCGTCGAGCCCGAGCCCATTCTCTCTGTTTCCCCCCTTTCCTCTCCTCTGTTCTTCCCCTATTGCTCGAGCTCATCCGCCATTTTTGCCAAGATTTGTCAAGATTTGAAGGCACCCCATCCATCTAAGTGTTCACGAAGGTTAGCAACTTAGTCCTTTCATCTCTCATTGCTAGATTAGCTCGTGCAATGCTCTATAAGTATAGTGATTTGTGGGTTTTAGTTTAGGAGTAATTATATGTGGGAGTTTATTTGATTTATATGAATTTGAGCTCAATTAACTTCTTAGTTTGCATATGTAGGTATGGTTTACTTAGTTCCTTCCCATCCCCATCCTAACTATCGTCGATCGCCCGCACTGTCCTATCGGCGGCACCACCTTGGTGAGCCTATTGTTCTTATCTTTTTCATAAAAAATCATGTTTGTATGATTTAGATAGTTACTTGTATAATTTTCTTACCTGTATGGTTGTTTGTTATACATAGTGGCATGGTTTTGATATCCGTCCCCATCGGCCATCATTCGGTTTATGATTCGGATGTGATATATATATATATATATATATATATATATATATATATATATTCTCTTTTATAACTATTTGTTGCATTTCGTGTTTATGACAGTTATGTCCATCAAGTTGACATATATATTTTTATCTAGGAGGTATGTGAACCGGAAATTGCAACCGACCCTCTTGTCGAGAAGTTACATTTAGTTGAAAAATAAAACGAGTATTTGAAAGAAAATTTTAAAAGAATTGAAGAAGAGAAGATGAAACTGGAGTTGTATGTTGCCGGTGTCGTCGATGATCACAAGATCAAGATGGATGCAATGCGCTTGAAGATAGGAAAGATTAAAAAATATGCCATTAATAAAGAGGCTTGGTATCACTATGCTGTTGGATCAATTGTTTCCTTAGTTGCGATCTTGATCGCAATTGTTGTTGCATTTAAATGCTTTAGCTATAGAGTTTGTATATGTTGTTTTATGAGAATAAGTGTGTATGAACTTTATGTATAACTTGTATTAATTTGGTCTTTTCAGTGTTGTGTAATGAAGATGAGCCGATAATGGATGTACGATGACCAACGCTCTCCCAAGTTCATTGATGGCGTGCGTACTTTTCTGCTTGCGGCTGAGGAAAACAAGTGGCTGGATGGTTTTATGTGTTGTCCATGTGCTGTTTGTAAGAATGGTAGAAATTACTCTAACTCAAGAACCATTCACGTCCACCTGTTTATGCCTGGTTTCATGTCTAGTTATAACTGTTGGACCAAGCATGGAGAAAGAGGGGTTCTAATGGAAGAGAATGAAGAAGAATAGGATGATGACAACTATCCTTGCCATGGGTTCCCTAAATACGATGGTACTACAATGCGGGAAGAAGCTGAACAAGAGGCATCAGATCATCCCGCTGATGATCTTGGTTGTGCCATTGCTGATGCAAAGTGAAACTATGCAGGTGAAAAGGAGAAGTTGAAATTGCAGCGCATGTTAGAGATTCACAAGAAATTGTTGTATCAAAATTGCAAAGATGACAAGAAAAAGCTGGGTATCACATTGGAATTGCTGCAATCGAAGGTAGAGAATGGTGTATCTCACAAGGGATTTCAAAAGTTGCTAATAATGTTAAAGAAGATGCTTCCAAAGGACAACAAATTGCCCGACAGCACGTACGAAACAAAGAAGGTTGTCTGCCCTCTAGGATTAGAGGTGCAAAAGATACATGCATGCCCTAATGACTGCATCCTGTACCACGGCGAGGAGTACGAGAATTTGAATGCATGCCCGGTATGCGTTGCATTGCGCTATAAGATCAGCTGCGATGACCCTGGTGATGTTGAGGGCAAGCGCCCCAAGAAGAGGATTCCTGCCAAGGTGATGTGGTATGCTCCTATAATACCACGGTTGAAACGTTTGTTCCAAAACAAAGAGCATGCCAAGTTGATGCGATGGCAAAAAGAAGACCGTAACCGGAAGAAAGACGGGAAGTTGAGAGTACCTGCTGATGGGTCGCAGTGGAGAAAAATCGAGAGAAAGTGACAAGACTTTGCAGATGACGCAAGGAATGTATGGTTTGGTTTAAGTGCAGATGGCATTAATCCTTTTAGGGAGCATGCCATCGAGGATAAAAAGATGGGGTTTATATCATATTGATTGAGTTTATCCCTCTACATCATGTCATCTTGCCTAATGCATTACTCTGTTCTTATGAACTTAATACTCTAGATGCATGCTGGATAGCGGTCGATGTGTGGAGTAATAGTAGTAGAGGCAGAATTGTTTCGATCTATTTGTCGCGGACGTGATGCCTATATAGATGATGATGCATAGATATTCTCATAACTATGCACTTCTCTACCAATTGCTCGACAGTAATTTGTTCACCCACCATAATACTTATGCTATCTTGAGAGAAGCCACTAGTGAAACCTATGGCCCCTAGGTCTATTTTCCATCATATAAGTTTCTGATCAATTTTATTTTGCAATCTTTACTTTCCAATCTATATCATAAAAATACCAAAAATATTTATCTTATTATCTCTACCAGATCTCACTTTTGCAAGTGGTCGTGAAGGGATTGACAACCCCTTTATCGCATTGGTTGCAACGTTCTTATTTGTTTGTGCAGGTACGAGGGATTTGAGTGTAGTCTCCTACTGGATTGATACCTTGGTTCTCAAAAACTGAGGGAAATACTTATGCTACTTTGCTGCATCACCCTTTCCTCTTCAAGGGAGAACCAACACATGCTCAAGAGGTAGCAAGAAGGATTTCTGGCGCCATTGCCAGGGAGTCTACGCACAAATCAAGACATACCAAGTACCCATCACAAACTCTTATCCCTCGCATTACATTATTTGCCATTTGCCTCTCGTTTTCCTCTCCCTCACTTCACCCTTGCTGTTTTATTCACCCTCTTTTTCCCGTTCGCCTCTTTTTTGCTTGCCTCTTGTGTTCTTGTGTGTTGGATTGTTTGTCACGATAGCTCAAGATAATACTAAATTGTGTGATTTTTCCAATACCAACAACAATGATTTTCTTAGCACTCCGATAGCTCCTATTACCGATGCTGAATCTTGCGAAATTAATGCTGGTTTGTTGAATCTTGTCATGAAAGATCAATTCTCTGGCCTTCCTAGTGAAGATGCCGCTACACATCTAAACAACTTTGTTGATTTGTGCGATATGCAAAAGAAGAGAGATGTGTATAATGATATTGTTAAATTGAAGCTATTTCCGTTTTCACTTAGAGATCGTGCTAAAACTTGGTTTTTTACTTTGCCTAAAAATAGTATTGATTCATGGAATAAGTGAAAAGATGCTTTTATCTCTAAGTATTTTCCTCCCGCTAAGATCACCTCTCTTAGAAACGATATTATGAATTTTAGGCAACTTGATGATGAACATCTTGCACAAGCTTGGGAGAGAATGAAATTAATGATATGTAATTGCCCTACACATGGTCTAAATTTATGGATGATTATACAAAATTTTTATGCCAGATTGAAGTTTGCTTCTAGAAATCTTTTAGATTCGGCCGCGGGAGGCACTTTTATGGAAAACAATTTAGGAGAAGCGACTAAACTCCTAGATAATATTATGATTAATTATTCTCAATGGCACACCGAAAGATCTACTAGTAAAAACGTTCATGCGATAGAAGAGATTAATGTTTTGAGTGGAAAGATGGATGAACTTATGAAATTGTTTGCTAATAAAAGTGTTTCCTTTGATCCTAATGATATGCCTTTATCCACTTTGATTGAGAATCATAATGAATCTATGGATGTGAATTTTGTTGGTAGGAACAATTTTGGTAATAACGCTTATAAAGGAAACTTTAATCCTAGGCCGTTCCCTAGTAACTCCTCTAATAATTATGGTAATTCCTACAACAAATCTTATGGAAATTTTAATAAGTTGCCCTCTGATTTTGAGATTAGTGTTATAGAGTTTATGATTTCTAAAAAGAATTTCAATGCTTTGCTTGAAGAAAAATTGCCTAAGATTGATGAGTTGGCTAGGAACGTGGATAGAATTTCTCTTGAGGTTGATTATTTGAAACTTAGATCTATTCCACCTAAGCATGATATCAATGAGTCCATCAAATCCATGAGAATTTCCATTGATGAGTGCAAAGAAAGAACCGCTAGAATGCGTGCAAAAAAAGATTGCTTTGTAAAAGCGAGTTCTTCTAGTTTTCATGATAATAGGGATGAAGATCTAAAAGTGATTGATGTGTCTCCTATTAAATCTTTGTTTTGCAGAATGAATCTTGATAATGATAGGACTAGAGATGAGTCAACTTTAGTTAAGAGGCGTCCCAATGATTCAGAGTTTTTAGATCTTGATGCAAAAATTGGTAAAAGTGGGATTGAAGAGGTCAAAACTTTACATAGCAATGAACCCACTATTTTGGATTTCAAGGAATTTAATTATGATAATTGTTATTTAATAGATTGTATTTCCTTGTTGCAATCCGTGTTAAGGTCTCCTCATGCTTATAGTCAAAATAAAGCTTTTACTAAATATACCATTGATGCTTTAGTGCAATCTTATGAAGAAATACTTGAATTAGAAGTTTCTATCCCTAGAAAACTGTATGATGAGTGGGAACCTACTATTAAAATTATAATTAAAGATCATTAATGCTATGCTTTGTGTGATTTGGGTGCTAGTGTTTCCACGATTCCAAAAACTTTGTGTGATGTGTTAGGTTTCCGTGAATTTGATGATTGCTCTTTAAACTTGCACCTTGCGGATTCCACCACTAAGAAACCTATGGGAAGGATTAATGATGTTCTTATTGTTGCAAATAGGAATTATGTGCCCGTAGATTTTATTGTTCTTGATATAGATTGCAATCCTTCATGTCCTATTATTCTTGGTAGACCTTTCCTTAGAACGATTGGTGCAATTATTGATATGAAAGAAGAAAATATTAGATTCAGTTTTCCATGAAGGAAAGGCATGGAACAATTTCCTAGGAAGAAAATCAAATTACCTTATGAATCTATTATGAGAGCCACCTATGAATTGAATAACAAAGATGGCAATACTTAGATCTATTCTCGCTTTTATGCCTAGCTAGGGGCGTTAAACGATAGAGCTTGTTGGGAGGAAACCCAATTTTATATTTGTTCTTTGCTTTTTGTTACTGTTTAGTAATAAATAATTCATCTAGCCTCTGTTTAGATGTGGTTTTATGTTTTAATTAGTGTTTGTGCCAAGTAAAAACCTATAGGATCTTCTTGGGTGATATTTAATTTGATCTTGCTGAGAAACAGAAACATTTGCACGCACAAGAATAATTTTAATAAATCACGGAAACGTGATTTTCAGTTGATTCTTTTTGCAGAAGATTAATAAACATATTATCTAGGACTTCCTATTTTCGTAGTGGTTTTGGGGTTCCATAAGTATTCAAAAGTTACACATTGCTACAGACTGTTCTGTTTTTGACATATTCTTTTTTTTGTGTGTTGTTTGCTTATTTTAATGAATCTATGGCTAGTATCGGGGGGTATGAACCATAGAGAAGTTGTAATACAATAGGTTTAACACCAATATAAATAAATAATGATTTCATTACATTACTTTAATGTGGCGGTTTCTTTTATTTTGCTAACAGAGCTCATGAGATTTTCTGTTGAGTTTTGTGTTGTGAAGTTTTGAAGTTTTTGGGTAAAGATTTGATGGATTATGGAATAAGGAGTGGCAAGAGCCTAAGCTTGGGGATGCCCAAGGCACCCCAAGGTAAAATTCAAGGACAACCAAAAGCCTAAGCTTGGAGATTCCCCGGAAGGAAACCCCTCTTTCGCCTTCGTCCATCGGTAAATTTACTTGATGCTATATTTTTATTCACCACATGATATGTGTTTTTCTTGGAGCGTCTTGTATGATTTGAGTCTTTGATTTTAAGTTTATAACAATCATCCTTCCTATACACACCTTTTGGGAGAGACACAGATGTGTCAGAATTTATTAGAATACTCTATGTGCTTCACTTATATCTTTTGAGCTTGATAATTTTGCTCTAGTACTTCACTTATATATTTTTAGAGCACGGCGGTAGTTTTATTTTATAGAAATTATTGATCTCTCCTGCTTCACTTATATTATTTTGAGAGTCCTTTAGATCAGCATGGTAATTTTCTTTGGTTAAAATTTTAGTCCTAATATGATGAGCATCCAAGATAGGTATAATAAAAACTATCATATAAAGTGCATTGAATACTATAAGAAGTTTGATACTTGATGATTGTTTTGAGATATGAGGATGGTAATACTAGGGTCATGCTAGTTGAGTACTTGTGAAATTTAGGAATACTTGTGTTAAAAGTTTGTGATTCCCGTAGCATGCACATATGGTGAACCGTTATGTGATGACGTTGGAGCATGATTTATTTATTGATTGTCTTCCTTATGTGTGGAGGTCGGGATCGCGCGATGGTTAACTCCTACGAACCCTTCCCCTAGGAGCATGCGTGTAGTACTTTGTTTTGATAACTTGTAGATTTTTGCAATAAGTATGTGAGTTCTTCATGACTAATGTTGAGTCCATGGATTATACGCACTCTCACCCTTCCACCATTGCTAGCCTCTCTTGTGCCGCATAACTTTCACTGGTATCATACACCCACCATATACCTTCCTAAAAAAGCCACCATACCTACCTGTTATGGCATTTCCATAGCCATTCCGAGATATATTGCCATGCAACTTTCCACCGTTACGTTTATTATGACACGCTCCACCATTGTCATATTGCTTTGCATGATCATGTAGTTGACATCGTATTTGTGGCAAAGCCACCATTCATAATGCTTTCATACATGTCACTCTTGATTCATTATCCCGGTGCACTGCCGGAGGCATCCACATAGAGTCATATTTTGTTCTAAGATTCTTGAGTTGTAAGTAGATAAAAGTGTGATGATATTCATTATTAGACCATTGTCCCATGCGAGGAAAGGATAATGGAAGCAATGATTCCCTCACAAGTTGGGATGAGTCTCCGGACTTTATGAAAAATAAAAGAGGCCAAAGAAGCCCAAATAAAAAAAGAGGCCAAAGAAGGCCACTAAAAAATGAGAGAAAAAGAGAGAAAGGACAATGTTACTATCCTTTTACCACACTTGTGCTTCAAAGTAGCACTGAGGGAGTCCTGGACTAGGG
This sequence comes from Triticum dicoccoides, assembly GCF_002162155.2. Lineage (NCBI taxonomy): Eukaryota > Viridiplantae > Streptophyta > Magnoliopsida > Poales > Poaceae > Triticum > Triticum dicoccoides. Next base: position 164,241,265 of record NC_041385.1, on the reverse strand, counting down.
GGTGTCCGGATAGCTGAACTATCATCATCGACCGGACTCCAAGACTATGAAGATACAAGATTGAAGACTTCGTCCCGTGTCCGGATGGGACTTTCCTTGGCGTGGAAGGCAAGCTTGGCGATACGGATATGTAGATCTCCTACCATTGTAACTGACTTCGTGTAACCCTAGCCCTCTGGTGTCTATATAAACCGGATGGCTTTAGTCCGTAGGACGAACAACAATCATACCATAGGCTAGCTTCTAGGGTTTAGCCTCCTTGATCTCGTGGTAGATCTGCTCTTGTAACACACATCATCAATATTAATCAAGCAGGACGTAGGGTTTTACCTCCATCAAGAGGGCCCAAACCTGGGTAAAACATCGTGTCCCTTGTCTCCTGTTACCATCCGCCTAGACGCACAGTTCGGGACCCCCTACCCGAGATCCGCCGGTTTTGACACCGACATTGGTGCTTTCATTGAGAGTTCCTCTGTGCCGTCGCAATCAGGAAGGATGCCTTTTCCCGTCTTTAAAGACGACACCGTCGTCAAGGGAGCTTTAGCCGCCGGCCAAACTATCCGGCTAGGTGGTTTTCTTATGACCGCCTGTTCAGCCACCGCTCCGACAATGACCTCTCAGGTCATCAAAAGAGATCTTCACGTCAGCTAGGAATTCGCCGAGCAGCTAGATCCGATGGAGCTCTCCTCCGTAAACGAGCTCTTGGATCGCATCGCCGCCCTGGGAGTCGCTACAGACTATGATCAGATTGGGCTTAAAACCGATCTGAGAGAAATTAACTCTCCCTAGGCTACCCACCACGTTGTTGTGGTAGAGGAACAATGCGGCGACTCTTCTTCTATGTTAAAAACCAGCTATGTCCGGATTCCCGATCCCTCCATGCCGGATTCCCACGGAGGGACGGACGTCAATCAAATACTGAACCTAAAGTCAGGCATCGGACCAGATTTGTTGGAAAACATCCAACAACCCAAGCTTACAAATCCGGAAACTTCTTGGCCTTTGAGCCTCAGATTAGGCGTGGTTCCAAATTTAATTCCACCCGCCCACCCAAACATAAGCGATATATCTCAAATATGGCAAGAGCCCGATGAAATAGTACATCATTACTGGGCCAGATTCCTCCTGGTTATGAACAGGATAAAGGACTACCGTGAAGAAAGCGCGATTTCAATTTTCTGCAACAATTGCACAGACAAGGGAATCATGAACGCCATAAGTCGTTGCGAGGTTACACGCTTCGCCGACCTAGCGACCATTGTACAAAAATACTGTGCGATGGAGAGTGCCTGGAAAACCAAAACCAGGTTTTGGGACAATCCGGCCCTAAATACAACCCTAGTCCAAAACAAAAGGGTGCGGCATACTCAAGCACCTGGGTTAAAAACCAAAAAGCAAAAACCCCCTAAAGGGCACGAAACCGTACTGGAGGGATGGCTCAACGGACCATGTCAAATCCACAGTATGGAGGGCGCCACTCCAACACATAGCCTTCGAGAATGTTGGATAATATGGCAGGTGGCCAAAAGTGGCGAAGGCTTTCTAGCCCCGGACAACCAGCCCAACAGTACCAGTACGGTATTAACAGTCTTCGAGACTTTCGCATCAAATAACATGCGGAAACGAACAATCCGCAGCCTCGCCGAAGTCTACCAAGTAGCAACAACAAATCCATGGAGCGACACGGCTATCACCTTCAATGCCAGTGACGAACCTAAATTCCGAACAGCTCGAGCACCAGCCGCATTGGTCCTCAGTCCGATAGTGGACGGCTTTCGTCTTACCAAGGTACTCACGAATGGCGGCAGCGGGTTAAACCTCATCTACGAGGAAACCCTTCAAAAAATGGAAAGTTACTGGAGCCGCATTGAGCGAAGCAGCACAACCTTCAGGGGAATAATCCCTAGTCGAGAAGTACGCTGCACAGGAAAAATCACACTAGACGTAGTGTTCGGCTCACCGGACCATTACAGGTCCGAAGGGGTCACGTTCCAAGTGGCCCCATTTGGCAGCGGATATCACGCCTTGTTAGGGCGAGAGGCATTCAGAATCTTCCAAGCTATACCTCATTACGGGTACATGAAGCTCAAAATGCCCGGGCCCAATGGAATAATCACTCTTGTCAGTGATCCAGATATAGCACTCCGCGCTGAAAATAAGACAGCTGCACTGGCCCTAGAGGCATTATCCGAAGCCCTAGCGGCAGAGGAACTCACTGCACTGTGCTCCACGTTGGACAGGGACGATGTGATACCCGATAAGAGGTCTAAGTCCACCTCTTTTAAACCAGCAGACGAAATAGTCAAATTCCAGGTCCATCCAACGGACCCCACAAAGACGGCCTCCATTGGGGCACAATTAAATCCTGATGTAGAAGCCGCACTACGAGAATTCGTACGGGAAAATTGGGACATTTTTGCCTGGCACCCTTCAGACATGCCAGGAATCCCACGCAGGCTGGCAGAGCACAGCCTAAATATCCTAAAAGGATTCAAGCCAGTCAAGCAGGCTCTTCGGCGATTTTCCGAACCCAAAACACAGGCAATGGGAGAGGAGCTAGCCAAACCCTTATAAGCCGAATTCATCAAAGATATAAAACATCCGGACTGGCTAGCCAACCTGGTAATGGTACCAAAAAAGGACAAATCCTGGCGCCTTTGTGTCAATTTCAAAGACCTTAACAAGGCCTGTCCAAAGGACCCTTTCCCTCTCCCTCGCATCGACCAAATCATCGATGCTACCGCAGGGCACGATTCATTGTGCTTCCTCGATGCATACTCCGGTTACCATCAAATCAAGATGGCGGAAAAAGACCAGGCCGCAACAGCATTCATTACTCCATACGGACCATTCTGCTTCAACACAATGCCCTTCGGACTCAAAAACGCCGGAGCAACATATCAGCGCATGATTCAGACATGTCTGGCTACCCAGATAGGCAAAACAGTAGAGGCATACGTAGACGATGTGGTCGTCAAGACCAAACACGTCGAAACTCTAGTAGTCGACTTGAGGGTGACATTCGACAACCTCCGAGCATATGACATTAAGCTCAACCCGGAAAAATGTGTTTTCGGCGTACCAGCCGAAAAGCTCTTGGGCTTCATTGTATCTGGTAGAGGAATTGAAGCAAACCCAGCCAAGATCCGAGCTCTGTCACAATTGGATATCCCAAAAGACCTCAAGCAAATACAAAAACTAACTGGATGCGTGGCGGCTCTAAGCCGCTTCATCTCCCATTTGGGAGAAAAGGCACTGCCCCTCTATCGCCTCCTCCGGCGCATCGAACACTTCGAATGGACGGATGCTACCACGGCCGGACTCGAAGAAATTAAGGCCATATTGGCAACAAATCCGGTCCTGGCCGCGCCCAACCTGGGCGAACCGATGTTATTATATATCGCAGCAACACATCAAGTTGTCAGCACGGTACTCGTCGTCAAACGAGAAACAGAAGGGCACAAATTCTCTCTTAAAAAACCAGTGTACTACGTATCCACTGTCTTAACTCCATGCAAGTCCCGGTACCCACATTATCAAAAGATAGCGTATGCATTGTTCATGGCATCCCGGAAGCTGCGACACTACTTTCAAGAGTGTTCCATAACGGTGGCCTCCGAAGTACCTCTCAATGATATTATAAACAATCGCGACGCGACGGGCAGGATTGCAAAATGGGCCATTGAGCTCTTACCATTTGACATAACCTACAAACCACGGCGAGCCATAAAGTCACAAGTTCTGGCTGACTTCATCGCGGAATGGACCGAAGCTGAACTCCCTAAAGAGTACGACGCATACTCCAATTGGATCATGCATTTCGACGGCTCCAAAATGTTGGCTGGCTTGGGGGCTGGCATCGTCTTGACGTCCCCAACCGGAGACACAGTCCAATACGTGCTTCAAATAATGTACACGGACTCCAACAATGCAGCCGAATACGAGGCCCTTCTACATGGCCTCCGGATGGCAATCTCCATGGGTATTCAACGCCTAGAGGTGCGCGGGGATTCAAACCTCGCAATATCCCAAGTAAATGGAGACTTTGACGCCAAGGATCCGAATATGGCAGCCTACCGTAATGTCATCTTAAAAATGTCAGCCCGGTTCGAAGGACTCGAATTCCACCATGTAGCCCGGGATAATAACCAGGCAGCAGACGTGTTGGCACGCATCGGCGCAAAACGCGACACCGTCCCTCCAAACATCTTCCTGAAGCGGCTCTTTAAGCCATCCGTATTATGGGAAGAGGAGTCCGGAAACGACAACCCGGAACCAACTGCACCACCCAACACAGAACATTCTGACACAATCGGTGGCTCAGCCAATGAAATAACACCTTCAGCCCACGAGATAATGGCAGTAATTGCCCCGTGGACGGAACCATTCCTAGCCTACTTAATCAGGCAGGAACTCCCCGAAGACCAAAATGAGGCCCGCTGCATAGTTCGGCGATCTAAAGCCTACAAGGTCCATGAGGGAGAACTCTATAAGAAAAGCGCAACCCGGAGTCCTTCAAAGGTGTATCTCCGAAGAGGAAGGGCGAAATCTCCTGGCTGAAATTCACGCCGGACTCGGCGGGCACCACGCTGCAGCCCGGGCCCTTGTAGGCAAGGCCTTCCGTATAGGATTTTATTGGCCGACAGCCCGGGCAGATGCTCAGGACTTAGTCCAATGATGCGTTGGTTGCCAGCTCTTTGCTAATCAAAGCCACATGCCACCCACCGCCCTCAAAACTATACCCATCACTTGGCCGTTCGTGGTCTGGGGGCTTGACATGGTCGGACCCCTTAAAGTGGGAACCCACAAGCACAAATACTTATTGGTCATGGTGGACAAATTCACCAAATGGATAGAGGCCAAGCCGGTTAAAACGGCAGAATCCGGACCTGTGATAGACTTCATATCCGGGGTAGTACACCATTTTGGCGTCCCCCACAGCATCATCACTGATAATGGCACGAATTTCACGGCCGACGAGGTTAAACTCTGGTGCAAAAACATGGGCATCAAGCTCGACTACGCTTCAGTCTACCACCCTCAAACTAACGGTCAAGTGGAACGAGCAAATGGTCTAATCATGAGTGGCATTAAACCCAGATTAGTGCGGTCCCTCACGGAATCTAACACGCACTGGGTAGAGGATCTTGACTCCATACTCTGGGGGCTGCGGACCACGCCAAACCGCACTACCGGATTCACACCATTTTTTATGGTATACGGCGCTGAGGCAGTTTTGCCCTGCGATATAATTCATGACTCACCTCGCGTGCGCATGTACAAGGAAAGAGAAGCAGAGTTGGATCGGCAGGACAGTTTGGATGCCTTAGAGGAGGAGCGTGACGTGGCAAAATCCCGTTCCGCATTCTATCAACAGCAGGCTCGAAGATATCAAAGCAGGGAAGTACGGGCCAAAACTTACAATGTTGGCGAGCTAGTTCTACGCCTGCCGGACAAGAAAAAGGACAAACTTAAGCCCAAATGGGAAGGTCCCTTCATCATCGACCAAGTCCTTACCGGTGGTGCATACCGTCTACGCAACGCATCTGACAACCGACTCGAGCCAAATCCATGGAACGCAGCCCGTCTCCGAAGATTTTATGCCTAGCGCTGGACTCAGGGTTCGTCTCCTTCCTCCGTCCACCTTTCATATTTTTCACTGTCTTTGTTTTCCCTCCTTTTTCCTCCCCTCTCAGTACAAGCCTCTTGAGGGCTGATCTGCGCTTTGTTGGCACTCACTCGATGTGCTACTCGCACTCGTTATACCTGGGGGCTTCTTTAACAGAAGCTTATTTATACGGGCTTCATGCCCAACACATGTGTCACACTTCCGCATGTACCTTTTGATCACCATTATATGCATCGATATGACTTAAGTTTTGGCCAATCCGGGTTGCCTGGCTCCTTTGCTTACCCCTACGTTCCCGATTGTTTGGCTAGGAGGTAAAGGGAACACCTCTGCGATTGTTACTGCCGGGTCAGCCGGACGTGTACCTCAGACTAGGTGAAGCCGAAGGCTAGCGTTCTCAAGGGAATATTCGGTCGGTGACCTGAAAGATGATTTATTACTTACCTCTTTATCTGCCCCCAGATGCTTTTTCTGCTATTTTCGCAGTCTGGACATGCACTTTAGGGCATGCCTCCCAGGGAAAGGAACCCTTAACGGAACTATTCTCCCTGGAAGATGTTTCTTACTAACCATGTAATATAACATAGCTAGTTGGGCACTTGTCTGATAAAGCAATTATGACCCCTACGCCTTGTCTCCATGCATGCCCCGGTTCTTTTATATCCGTAAGGGTATTCGGACACACTCCGGACTATTGGGTCCCGAGGTTGAAGCGAAACGGTCCGCAAAGACAAACAATCTACAATCTGGCTAGAAGGCATTTTACATTTCATTTTAAAATTACATTGTCAAACTGACTGATTGTACTCCTCTTCAATCCCATCTAACAGGCTATCTAATTTACAGTCCTGTTGGGAATATTTTGCGGCCAACTCTACTTGGCCGTACATCATGCTCATAGGGATCTCCTTCCCATCGGGCCCCACAGGTCCGACCTCGGCCATGTGGTTTGGGTCAGCCTTCGGGTACCGCGTCTTCACCATGGCCCAGGCCTCCCTGGCGCCTTGATGGCAGGCCGATATCTTCCACAGACGGAGACGCCGCCGTACTCCCTGAAGCTTCTCAGCAAGCCCTCCAAGACCCTCGGGTAGGGAGATGGAAGGCCATAAGGCCTGAACGACACCGCTCATCGCCTGCCGAACACGTTCGTGCAGTTGCAGCAGCTCGGGAAGAGGGTCTCCCGTGGAACCAGGCATCTCCTCCGCCGGACGACCCGTGAGCACACCTACAGACACATTTCTGTCAATCGACTTCCTCGCCGAACTCTTCTTTTCAAAAGAGTTTGCTCAAGCACTTACTATAAATGCCGCGATGAAGCCGCCGATTCTCCTTTACGGAGTTAGACAGCTGGACCCGAAAATCTTTTAGTTCTTCGCCCAGCTGGGTGTTGGCATCTTGGAGTTTGTTCCTCTCCTGCTGCACCCTCATAAGCACCTTCTCGCCGGCCTTCAACTGGCGCAGCAGATGTTGCTTGTCCGAATCTAGTCCGGCACCCTCTGCAATATTATTGTCAGACTATAAACACACGCCGCACTTCATAAACTACTTCTCTTTTCAAAATATGAATTACCAGAGGGGGTCTCCGTGACTTCCCCGGCAGCGGCTAGTGCGGCCTCAAGTTGGGCCTTGCATTCTTCAAGCTCCTGGGACATGTGGGTATTCTTCTCGGTAAGATCCTGCATAACAAATGATCCTTAAATCAGTTAGTTTAACTATTTTAAGTCTCGGGGGCTACTGGCATATATAACTATTAAAATTCGTCACCCGTATGTCTTTTACATACTGCTCCGTGGCTCTGGTTAAACCATCTTGAGCAGCACAGAGGTGCGCGTCTCCCGCATTAAAGGCATTCAACGCCTCTGGGGAGAAACACGCGTCACAAAGAACTGTCCGACGGTGCCTATGATTCATGGCGCTCTCCACCTCAGACCTGGTGGCAGACAACCTGGCGGCATCCTCCGTTGGAGGAGCATCCGACTCGTGCCTTGCGCTCACCTCCCCCTCCGGACCAGGCGTTGGAGCCTGGCTGGCGGAGGCTTGGTTGGCACCCTCTCCGGACTCAGTCCGGCAAGCGCTCTTTCTCCTGAAGGATCATGAGCATTAATATACCTCCCCGGAGTCTTTCCCTTAAAATACAATGGTGCACCATACCTTTGCGGCGACGTTTCGATTCGCGCCGCACTCCTCTTCCGCCTGCTAGGCCGCACTGACCTCGTTTGGTCAGTCGCCGCAGGCTCGGCTTCCCGCCGTAAAGGCACCTCCTGCGAAGCACCATTGGTACACAGTGGTCAGAAATAAGCATTAAAAAAGTAACGGTGTCAGGACCTCGGTCGTACTCACCTGGGAAGCCGGACATAAACCGGGGTAGTCAGCCGTAATGGCGACTAAAGCATTGTCTATGCTGAGCTAGTGGAACACCCCGTCAATCAATTCCACCTTTATGTCCGGATCCTCTTTGGAGGCTGGATCAAGGGATCTTCCCGGATCCTCGGGTTGTGGAGTTGGGCTTTCTATGCCCTCCACATCCCGGCGCAGTTCCTGCGTCGAAATCATAAAGTAAAACACTTATCTTTGAAAGCACGGATCAGATATATAAACGTCCGCTTACCCAGCTCCGAGGGTTATTCATGGAGAATCCATTCAATGGACTCGTGCGGAGGAAGTCCTCCTTCTCCCCCTTGTACAAGCTGGACATGATCTTCACCAGATCGGCGGCCGATCCCGGCCCCGTGCGGCCATGACGAGTGGCGTCATTCTCCCCGTTGAAATCCCACATGGGGTGGCCCCTATATTGGAGCGGCTGCACCCCTCGCATAATGCATGTGACCATGACTCCAATCATGGTTAATCCGGAATGGGCTAGTAACCGTATCCGGCCCATCAGATAGTGGACGCTCCTGTCATCTTCCCGTTGAGGGCTCCGTGGGCGCCAACTCAGGCGTTTCTTCAGAAGAGCGTTGCTAAACTCCGGGAGGCCGATCCGAACTAGATCCGGTAGCGGGGCGTCCTCCATATAGAACCACTCCAAAGGCCAGTCTTCGGACGCCTTCTTAGGGGTTTCGGATAGATATCCGGTCCCGGCGATGCACCATATTTTGGCTCCGCCCACTTGATATATCGACCCCTCGTGAGAATGGGGTACGAGGCAAAACAGCCTCTTCCACAATGCAAAATGCGGCTCGATGCCCAAGAATAGCTCGCAAAGAGCTACAAAGCCCGCGATGTGCAAAATGGAGGCAGGCGTGAGGTGGTGAATTTGGAGTCCATAGAACTCCAGGAGCCCCCGGAGAAACGGATGTATGGGAAATCCGAGTCCCCTTATTAAGTAGGGGACGAAGCATACCCGCTCTCCTTTGGAGGGATTGGGGACGCTCTCCGCCTGCTTCCCACCCTTGTAGGTGGCCAGTCTGGCTCGAACCGGAACCATAAAGGCTGGGGGAAGGTATCCCTCTGCTTGGAGCGTCACTAACTCGCTATGCGGGACTGAGCATCTCCTCCAATCTCCTGGCGGAGGACTGGGAGCGCGAGAAGAGGAGCCGCGTCGACTATCCATGTTGGAATGGATTTTTTGTCAGATGCGCCTCGATGAGTACTCGCGGAAGGAGGATGGTGTGATTTGGATCT
>NC_041385.1:164156761-164201488 GCF_002162155.2 Triticum dicoccoides | reverse complement strand
AATTCTTTTATGTATGATTGAGTTATCTTTGCAAGTCTCTTCGAATTATCCGTTTGGTTTGGCCAACTAGATTGGTAGTTCTTGCAATGGGAGAAGTGCTTAGCTTTGGGTTCAATCTTGCGGTGTCCTTTCCTAGTGACAGAAGGGGCAGCAAGGCACGTATTGTATTGTTGCCATCGAGGATAACAAGATGGGTTTTTTATCCTTTTGCATGAATTTATCCCTCTACATCATGTCATCTTGCTTAAGGCGTTACTCTATTTTTAACTTAATACTCTAGATGCATGTTGGATAGCGGTCGATGAGTGGAGTAATAGTAGTAGATGCAGAATCGTTTCGGTCTACTTGTCTTGGACGTGATGCCTATATACATGATCATACCTAGATATACTCATAATTATGCTCAATTCTTTCAATTGCTCAACAGTAATTTGTTCACCCACCGTAGAATACTTATGCTCTTGAGAGACGCCACTACTGATACCTATGGCCCCCGGGTCTATTCTCATCATATCAATCTCCATTACTTTAATACTTGCTTTGTTTTTACTTTTCCTTTTACTTTTTATTTTGCATCTCTATATCAAAAATACCAAAAATATTATTTATCATCTCTATCAGATCTCACCCTCATAAGTGACCGTGAAGGGATTGACAACCCCTAATCGCATTGGTTGCGAGTAGCTATCGTTTTGTGTAGGTACGAGGGACTTGTGCGTGGCCTCCTACTGGATTGATACCTTGGTTCTCAAAAAGTGAGGGAAATACTTACGCTACTTTGCTGCATCATCATCTCCTCTTCGGGGAAATCCAACGCAGTGCTCAAGAGGTAGAAAGAAGAATTTCTGGCGCCATTGCCGGGGAGGCTCACGCAAGAGCAAGTCAACCATACCAAGTACCCATCACAATCCCTATCTCTCGCATTACATTATTTGCCATTTGCCTCTTTTTTTCCTCTCCCCTACTTCACCCTTGCCGTTTCATTCGCCCTCTCTTTCCCAATCTCTTCCTCTTTTTTCCTGTTGCCTTTTTCCTTGTCCGTTTGTTTGCTCGTGTGTTGGATTGCTTGTTTGTCGTGATGGCTCAAGATGCTACCGAATTATGTGACTTCACCAATACCAATAATAATGATTTACTTAGCACTCCGATTGCTCCTCTTGCCAATACAGAATCTTGTGAAATCAATACTGCTTTGTTGAATCTTGTTATGAAAGATCAATTCACCGGCCTTCCTAGTGAAGATGCCGCTACTCATCTGAATAGCTTCGTTGATTTATGTGATATGCAAAAGGAAAAATATGTCGATAATGATGTCATTAAATTGAAGCTATTTCCTTTTTCTCTTAGAGGTCGTGCTAAAGCGTGGTTTTCATCTTTGCCTAAAAATAGTATTGATTCTTGGAACAAATGGAAAGATGTCTTTATCTCTAAGTATTTTCCTCCCGCTAAGATCATCTCTCTTAGGAACGATATTATGAGTTTTTAGCAATTTGATCATGAACATGTTGCACAAGCTTGGGAAAGAATGAAATTAATGATACGTAATTGTCCTACTCATGGTTTGAACTTGTGGATGATTATACAAAATTTTTATGCCGGATTGAATTTTTCTTCTAGAAATCTTTTAGATTCGGCCGCGGGAGGCACTTTTATGGAAATCACTCTAGGAGATGCTACTAAACTTCTAGATAATATTATGGTAAATTATTATCAATGGTATACTGAAAGATCTACTAATAAAAAAGTGCATGCGATAGAAGAAATTAATGTTTTGAGTGGAAAGATGGATGAACTTATGAAATTATTTTCTACTAAGAGTGTTTCTTCTGATCCTAATGATATTCCCTTGTCTACTTTGATTGAGAATAATAATGAATCTATGGATGTGAATTTTGTTGGTAGGAATAATTTTGGTATCAACGCGTATAGAAGGAATTTTAATCCTAGGCCTTTTCCTAGTAATCCTTCTAATAATTATGGAAATTCCTACAACAACTCTTATGGAAATTTTAATAAGATGCCCTCTGAATTTGAGAGTAGTGTTAAAGAGTTTATGAATTCACAAAAGAATTTTAATGCTTTGCTTGAAGAGAAATTGCTTAAAGTTGATGATTTGGCTAGTAACATTGATAGAATTTCTCTTGAAATTGATTCTTTAAAGATTAGATCTATTCCTCCTAAACATGATATCAATGAGTCTCTCAAAGCTATGAGAATTTCCATTGATGAGTGCAAAGAAAGAACCGCTAGGATGCGTGCTTCCAAAGATGCCTTTATTAAAGCGTGTTCTTCCAAGTCCTATGAAAATCAATCTGGAGATCTAAAAGTTATTGATGTGTCCCCCATTAAATATTTGTTTTGCAATATTAATCTTTTTGAAACTGAATATGATCTTCCTTACCTAGAAGGCGTTCTAAGAATTCGGAGTTTCTAGACCTTGATGATGAAATTGATGAAAGTGGGATTGAAAGAAATAAAAACCTAGATGTTGATAAACCCACTATTTTGGATCTCAAGGAATTTAATTATGAAAATTGCTCTCTAATTTATTGTATTTCCTTGTTGCAATCCGTGCTAAATTCTCCTCATGCTTATAGTCAAAATAAGGCCTTTACCGAACACATTGTTGATGACTTGATGCAATCTTATGAAGAAAAACTTGAGTTGAAAGTTTCTATCCCTAGAGAACTCTATGGTGAGTGGGAAACTACTATTAAAATTAAAAATAAAAATTATGAGTTTCATGCCTTGTGTGATTTGGGTGCTAGTGTCTCCACTATCCCCAAAACTTTGTGTGATTTGCTAGATTTCCGTGACTTTGATGATTGCTCTCTAAACTTGCATCTTGCGGATTCCACTATTAAAAATCCCATGGGAAGAATTAATGATGTTCTTATTGTTGCAAAAAGGAATTATGTGCCTGTAGATTTTATCGTTCTTGATATAGATTGCAATGCTTCATTTCCTATTATTCTTGGTAGACCTTTCCTTAGAACGATTGGTGCAATTATTGATATGAAGGAAGGGAATATTAGATTCCAATTTCCATTAAAGAAAGGTATGGAACACTTACCTAGAAAGAAAATAAAATTACCATATGAATCTATCATGAGAGCCACTTATGGACTGCCTACCAAAGATGGCAATACCTAGATCTATCCTTGCTTTTATGCCTAGCTAGGGGCGTTAAACGATAGCGCTTGTTGGGAGGCAACCCAATTTTATTTTTTATTTTTTCTTTTTGCTTCTGTTTAGGAATAAATAATACATCTAGCCTATGTTTAGATGTGGTTTTATGTTTTAATTAGTGTTTGTGCCAAGTAGAACCTATAGGATAACCTACGAGGATAGTTGATTTGATTCTGCTGAAAAACAGAAACTTTGTGCGCACGAATATAATTCTGTTAAATCACAGGAACGTGATTTTGCATTGATTCTTTTTGCTGCTGTTCAATAGACAAATTGTACAGGACTTCCTATTTTGGTAGGATTTTTAGAGTTCCAGAAGTTTGCGTTAATTACAGATTGCTACAGACTGTTCTGTTTTTGACAGATTCTGTTTTTCTTGTGTTGTTTGCTTATTTCAATGCATCTATGGCTAGTAACTTAGTTTATAAACCATAAAGAAGTTGGAATACAGTAGGTTTAACACCAATATAAATAGAGAATGTGTTCATTGCAGTACCTTAAAGTAGTCTCTTGTTTTCTTTCACTAACGGAGCTCACGAGATTTCTATTGAGTTTTGTGTTGTGACATTTTCAAGTTTTGGGTGAATTCTTTTGATGGATTATGGAACAAGGAGTGGCAAGAGTCTAAGCTTGGGGATGCCCATGTCACCCCCAAGATAATCCAAGGACACCAAAAAGTCAAAGCTTGGGGATGCCCCAGAAGGCATCCCCTCTTTCGTCTACTTCCATCAGTAATTTACTTGGAGCTATATTTTTATTCACCACATGATATGTGTTTTGCTTAGAGCATCTTGTATTATTTGCGTCTTTGCTTGTTAGTTTACCACAATCATCCTTGCTGTACACAGATTTTGAGAGAGTCATACACAAATTGGAATTTGCTAGAATACTCTATGTGCTTCACTTATCTCTTTTGAGCTTGATAGTTTTACTCTATGTGCTTCACTTATATCTTTTGAGCTTGATAGTTTTGCTCATAGTGCTTCACTTATATCTTTTGAGCGTGATAATTTTTGCTCTAGTACTTCACTTAGATCTTTTAGATCGCGGTGGTGGATTTGTTTTAAAGAAACTATTGATCTCTCATGCTTCACTTAGATTATTTTGAGAGTCATTAATAGCATGGTAATTTGCTTAACATTAATATACTTGGTATTCAAGATATGTGAAACTTTCTTTTGAGTGCATTGAATACTAAGATAAGTTTGATGCTTGATAATTGTTTTGAGATATGGAGGTGATAATATCAAATGATGCTAGTTGGGTGATTATGAATTTAAAGAATGCTTGTGTTGAAGTTTGTGATTCCCGTAGCATGCACGTATGGTGAACCGCTTTGTGATGAAGTTGGAGCACAATTTTATTTATTGATTGTCTTCCTTATGAGTGGCGGTCGGGGACGAGCGATGGTCTTTTCCTACCAATCTATCCCCCTAGGAGCATGCACGTAGTGCTTTGGTTTTTGATGACTTCTAAATTTTTGCAACAAGTGCATGAGTTCTTTTGATTAATGTTGAGTCCATGGATTATACGCACCCTTTCACCCTTCCATTATTGCTAGCCTCTCTTGTGCCACGAAACTTTCGCCGGTACCTTACACCCACCATATACCTTCCTCAAAACAGCCACCATACCTACCTATTATGGCATTACCATAGCCATTCCGAGACATATTGCCATGCAACTTTCCACCGTTCCGTTCATATGACACACATTACTTTTGTCATATTGCTTTTTGCATGAACATGTAGTTGACATTGTATTTGTGGCAAGGCCACCTTCATAATTTTCATGCATGTCGCTCTTGATTCATTGCATATGTCGGTACACCGCCGGAGGCATTCATATAGAGTCATATTTTTTTCTAAGTATCGAGTTGTAATTGTTGAGTTGTAAGAAAAATAAAAGTGTGATGATCATCATTATTAGAGCATTGTCCCAGTGAGGAAAGGATGATGGAGGCTATGATTCCCCCACAAGTCGGGATGAGACTTCGGACTTTACAAAAAGAAAAAAAAGAGAAAAAAAAGAGGCCATAAAAAAAGAAGAGAAAAGGCCCAAAGAAAGAAAAAAAGAGAAAAAGAAAAAAATGAGAGAAAAAGAGAGAAGGGACAATGCTACTATCACTTTTTCCACACTTGTGCTTCAAAGTAGCACCGTGATCTTCATGATAGAGATTCTCATATGTTGTCACTTTCATATACTAGTGGTAATTTTTCATTATAGAACTTGGCTTGTATATTCCAATGATGGGCTTCTTAAAAAGTGCTCTAGGTCTTCGTGAGCAAGCAAGTTGGATGCACACCCACTTAGTTTCTTTTTTTGAGCTTTCATATATTCATAGCTCTACTGCATCCGTTGCATGGCAATCCCTACTCACTCACATTGATATCTATTAATGGGCATCTCCATAGCCCGTTGATACGCCTAGTTGATGTGAGACTATCTTCTCCTTTTTTGTCTTCTCCACAACCACCATTCTATTCCACATATAGTGCTATGTCCATGGCTCACGCTCAAGTATTGCGTGAAAGTTGAAAGAGTTTGAGATTATTAAAGTATGAAACAATTGTTTGGCTTGTCATCGGGGTTGTGCATGATAAAATACTTTGTGTGATGAAGATAGAGCAACAGCCAGACTATATGATTTTGTAGGGATAACTTTCTTTAGGCGTGTTATTTTGAGAAGACATGATTGCTTTGATTAGTATGCTTGAAGTATTATTATTTTTATGTCAATCTGAACTTTTGTCTTGAATCTTTCGGATGTGAATATTCATGCCACAATTAAGAAGATTTACATTGAAATTATGCCAAAGTATCACTCCGCATCAAAAATTCTCTTTTTATCATTTACCTACTCGAGGACGAGCATGAATTAAGCTTGGGGATGCATGATACACCTCCAACGTATCTATAATTTTTGATTGCTCCATGCTACTTTATCTACTGTATTGGACTATATAGGGCTTTATTTTCCACTTTTATATTATTTTTGAGACTAACCTATTAACCGGAGGCCCAGCCCAGAATTGTTGTTTTTTTTGCCTATTTCAGTGTTTCAAAGAAACAGAATATCAAACGGAGTCCAAACGGAATGAAACCTTTGGGAGCGTGATTTTCTCACCGAACATGATCCAGGAGACTTGGACCCTGCTCCAAGGAACAAAAGAGGCGGTCACGAGGGTGGGGGGCGCGCCCCCTACCTCGTGGGCCCCCTGTTGCTCCACCGAGGTACTCCTTCCTCCTATATATACCTACGTACCCCCGACAGATCAAAGGGGGAGCCAAAAACCTAATTCCACCGCCGCAACTTTCTGTATCCATGAGATCCCATCTTAGGGCCTGTTCCGGAGCTCCGCCGGAGGGGGCATCCATCATGGAGGGCTTCTACATCAACACCATAGCCCCTCCGATGAAGTGTGAGTAGTTTACTTCAGACCTTCGAGT
The DNA here is from genome assembly GCF_002162155.2 of Triticum dicoccoides. Classification (NCBI taxonomy): domain Eukaryota; kingdom Viridiplantae; phylum Streptophyta; class Magnoliopsida; order Poales; family Poaceae; genus Triticum; species Triticum dicoccoides. Next base: position 164,194,849 of record NC_041385.1, on the reverse strand, counting down.
CCATAGCTAGTAGCTAGATGGCTTCTTCTCTCTTTTTGGATCTCAATACAATGTTCTCCCCCTCTCTTGTGGAGATCTATTCGATGTAATCTTCTTTTTGCGGTGTGTTTGTTGAGACCAATGAATTGTGGGTTTATGATCCAGCTTATCTATGAATAATATTTGAATCTTCTCTGAATTCTTTTATGTATGATTGAGTTATCTTTGCAAGTATCTTCGAATTATCCGTTTGGTTTGGCCAACTAGATTGGTAGTTCTTGCAATGGGAGAAGTGCTTAGCTTTGGTTCAATCTTGCGGTGTCCTTTCCCAGTGACAGAAGGGGCAGCAAGGCACGTATTGTATTGTTGCCATCGAGGATAACAAGATGGTTTTTTTTATCATATTACATGAATTTATCCCTCTACATCATGTCATCTTGCTTAAGGCGTTACTCTGTTTTTAACTTAATACTCTAGATGCATGCTGGATAGCGGTCGATGAGTGGAGTAATAGTAGTAGATGCAGAATCGTTTCGCTCTACTTGTCTTGGACGTGATGCCTATATACATGATCATACCTAGATATACTCATAATTATGCTCAATTCTATCAATTGCTCAACAGTAATTTGTTCAGCCACCGTAGAATACTTATGCTCTTGAGAGAAGCCACTAGTGAAACCTATGGCCCCCGGGTCTATTCTCATCATATCAATCTCCATTACTTTAATACTTGCTTTGTTTTTACTTTGCCTTTTACTTTTTATTTTGCATCTCTATATCAAAGATACCAAAAATATTATTTATCATCTCTATCAGATCTCACCCTCGTAAGTGACCGTGAAGGGACTGACAACCCCTAATCGCGTTGGTTGCGAGTAGCTGTCGTTTTGTGCAGGTACGAGGGACTTGTGTGCGGCCTCCTACTGGATTGATACCTTGGTTCTCAAAAACTGAGGGAAACACTTACGCTACTTTGCTGCATCATCCTCTCCTATTCGGGGAAATCCAACGCAGTGCTCAAGAGGTAGCAGGTGCCCGTAGATTTTATCATTCTTGATATAGATTGCAATCTTTCTTGCCCTATTATTCTTGGTAGACCTTTCCTTAGAACGATTGGCGCGATTATTGATATGAAGGAAGGGAATATTAGATTTCAATTTCCATTAAGGAAAGGCATGGAGAACTTTCCAAGAAAGAAAATTAAATTACCTTATGAATCTATCGTGCGAGCTACTTATGAATTGAGTGCCAAAGATGGCACTACTTAGATCTATCTTCGTTTTTATGCCTAGCTAGGGGCGTTAAACGATAGTGCTAGTTGGGAAGCAACCCAATTTTTTTGTTTTTTTTGTTTAGTAATAATTTTTGCCTCTACCTTCTGTTTATATGTGGTTTTATGTTTTAATTAGTGTTTGTGCCAAGTAGAACCTATAGGATAACCTATGGTGATAGTTAATTTGATTCTGCTGAAAAACAGAAACTTTGCGCGCACGCAATTAGTTTTGTTAAATCACAGAAACATGATTTTGTGTTGATTCTTTTTTCTGTAGATAAATAGACAAATTTTCCAGGACTTCCTATTTTTGTAGGATTTTTAGAGTTACAGAAGTATTCGTGGGTTACAGATTGCTACAGACTGTTCTACTTTTGACAGATTCTGTTTTTCGTGTGTTGTTTGCTTATTTTGATGCATCTATGGCTAGTATTAAATAGTATGGACCATAAAGAACTTGAAATACAATATTTTTAACACCAATATAAATAAATAATGAGTTCATTACAGTACCTTATGTGGTGGTTTTGCTTTCTTTCACTAACGGAGCTTATGAGATTTCCTGTTGAGTTTTGTGTTGTGAAGTTTTCAAGTTTTGGGTAAAGATTTGATGGACTATGGAATAAGGAGTGGCAAGAGCCTAATCTTGGGGATGCCCATGGCACCCCAAGATATTCAAGAGTAGCCAAAAGCCTAAGCTTGGGGATGCCCCCGGAAGGCATCCCCTCTTTCGTCTTCGTGTATCGGTAACTTTACTTGGAGCTATATTTTTATTCGCCACATGATATGTGTTTTGCTTGGAGCGTCGTGTATGATATTAGTATTTCCTTTTTAGTTTTCCACAATCATCCTTGCTGTACACACCTTTTGGGAGAAACCTACTTGATTGGAATTTATTAGAATACTCTTTGTGCTTCACTTATATCTTTTGAGCTAGATAGTTTTTGCTCTATGTGCTTCACTTATATATTATAGAGCACGGCCGTGGCTTAATTTTGTAGAAATTGCTAGTCTCTCATGCTTCACTTATATTATTTTGAGAGTCTATTAGAACAGCATGGTATTTGCTATGGTTATAAAATTGGTCCTAGAATGGTGGACATCCAAGTTGGGTATAATAAAAACTATCATAGGAAGTGAATTGGATGCTATGATCAATTTGATACTTGATAATTGTTTTGAGATATGGAGGTAGTGACATTAAAGTCATGCTAGTTGGGTGATTATGAATTTAAAGAATGCTTGTGTTGAAGTTAGCAAGTCTCGTAGCATGCATGTATGGTTAAAGTTGTGTAACAAATTTGAAACATGAGGTGTCCTTGAATTGTGCATCCTTATGAGTGGCGGTCAGGGACGAGTGATGGTCTTTTCCTACCAATCTATCCCTCTAGGAGCATGCGTGTAGTGCTTGATTTTTGATGACTTCTAGATTTTTGCAATAAGTATATGAGTTCTTTTGACTAATGTTGAGTCCATGGATTATAAGCACTTTTACCCTTCCATCATTGCTAGCCTCTTCGGTACCATGCATTGCCCTTTCTCACCTTGAGAGTTGGTGCAAACTTTGCCGGTGCATCCAAACCCCGTGATATGATACGTTCTATGACACGTAAACCTCCTTATATCTTCCTCAAAACAAGCACCATACCTACCTATTATGGCATTTACATAGCCATTCCGAGATATATTGCCATGCAACTTTCCACCGTTCCGTTTATCATCATGACACGCATTACTATTGTCATATTTCCATTGCATGATCATGTAGTTGACATCGTATTCGTGGCAAGGCCACTTTGCATAATTGTTCATACATGTCACTCTTGATTCATTACCCATCCCGATACACCGCCGGAGGCATTCATATAGAGTCATATCTTGTTCTAGTTTTGAGTTGTAATTCATAAGTTGTAAATCAAAAAATGTGTGATTATCATCATTATTAGAGCATTGTCCCCAAAAGAAAAAAAAGAAAGGCCAAAGAAAAAAGAAGGGCCCAAAAAAGGAAAAAAAGAAAAGAAAAGAAAGAAAATAAATAAAAAGGGGGCAATGTTACTATCTCTTTTCCGCACTTGTGCTTCAAAGTAGTACCATGTTCTTCATATAGAGAGTCTCATATGTTGTCACTTTCATATACTAGTGGGAATTTTTATTATAGAACTTGTCTTGTGTATTCCTACGACGGGCTTCCTCAAAATGCCCTAGGTCTTCGTGAGCAAACAAGTTGGATGCACACCCACTTAGTTTACTTTTGTTGAGTTTTCATACATTTATAGCTCTAGTGCATCCGTTGCATGGCAATCCCTACTCCTCATGTTGACATCAATTGATGGGCATCTCCATAGCCCGTTGATTATCCTCGTCACCATCATCATATTCTATTCCACCCGTAGTGCTATATCCATGGCTCACGCTCATGTATTGCGTGAAAGTTGAAAAAGTTTGATATTATTTAAGTACAAAACAATTGCTTGGCTTGTCATCGGGGGTGTAGAATTTGGGAGCATTTTTGTGTGACAAAAATGAAGCATAGCCTAACTATATGATTTTGTAGGGTTGAACTTTCTTTAGCCATGTTATTTTGAGAAGACATGATTGCTTTGATTAGTATGCTTGAAGTATTACTATTTCTTATGTCAATATGAACTTTTATTTTGAATCATTTGGATCTGAACATTCATGCCACAACAAAGAAAATTACATTGAGAAATATGCTAGGTAGCATTCCACATCAAAAATTCTGTTTTTATCATTTACCTACTCGAGGATGAGCATGAATTAAGCTTGGGGATGCTTGATACGTCTCCAACATATGTATAATTTTTGATTGTTCCATGCTATTATATTACCCGTTTTGGATGTTTATGGGCTTTATTTCACACATTTAGATCATTTTTGGGACTAACCTACTAACTGGAGGCCCAGCCTGTATTGCTGTTTTTTTTGCCTATTTCAGGATTTCGAAGAAAAGGAATATCAAACGGAGTCCAAACGGAATGAAACCTTCGAGACCGTATTTTTTGGAATGAACGTGATCCAAAGGACTTGGAGTGCAAGCCAAGAAGCACCCGAGAAGGCCACGAGGGTGGAGGGCGTGCCCACCCCTGTAGGGCGCACCCCTATCTCGTGGGGCCCTCGGGCGGCCACTGACCTACTTCTTCCTCCTATATATACCCACGTACCCCGAGAACATCAGAACAAGCCAAGAAAACCTAGTTCCACCGCCATAACCTTCTGTATCCGTGAGATCCCATCTTGGAGCCTTTGCCGGCGCTCCGCCGGAGGGGGAATCGACCATGGAGGGCTTCTACATCAACACCATAGCCCCTTCGATGAGTTGTGAGTAGTTTAACATAGACTTTCGGGTCCATAGTTATTAGCTAGATGGCTTGTTCTCTCTTTTTGGATCTTGATACCATGTTCTCCTCGATCTTCTTGGAGATCTATTTGATGTAACTCTTTTTGCAGTGTCTTTGTCGAGATCCGATGAATTGTGGGTTTATGATCAAGTTTATCTATGAGAAATATTTGAATCTCCTCTGAATTCTTTTATGTATGGTTGAGTTATCTTTGCAAGTCTCTTCAAATTATCAGTTTGGTTTGGCCTACTAGATTGATCTTTCTTGCCATGGAGAAGTTCTTAGCTTTGGGTTCAATCTTGTGGTGTCCTTTCCCAGGGGCAGCAAGGCACGTATTGTATTGTTGCCATCGAGGATAAAAGATGGGGTTTATATCATATTGCATGAGTTTATCCCTCTGCATCATGTCATCTTTCTTAATGCGTTTCTCTGTTCCTATGAACTTAACACTCTAGATGCATGCTGGATAGCGGTCGATGTGTGGAGTAATAGTAGTAGATGCAGGCAGGAGTCGGTCTACTTGTCGCGGACGTGATGCCTATATACATGATCATGCCTAGATAATCTCATAATTATTTACTTTTCTATCAATTGCTCGATAGTAGTTTGTTCACCCACCGTAATACTTATGCTATCTTGAGAGAAGCCACTAGTGAAACCTATGGCTCCCGGGTCTATCTTTTATCATATAAGCTTTCAATCTACTTTTATTTGCATCTTTACTTTTCCAATCTATATTATAAAATACCAAATATTTATCTTATAATACTATCTCTATCAGATCTCACTTTTGCAAGTGGCCGTGAAGGGATTGACAACCCCTTTATTTCGTTGGTTGCAAGTTCTTTGTTTGTTTCTGTAGGTGCATGGGACTTTTGAGGAGCCTCCTACTGGATTGATACCTTGGTTCTCAAAAACTGAGGGAAATACTTATGCTACTATTGCCGCACCACCCTTTCCTCTTCAAGGAAAACCAACGCAAGCTCAAGACATAGCAGACCCCCGTTTGGACCGTAGCGCTCCAACACAAGTCCGTTTCCTCCGTTTTGCGGTACGCCACACCCCTCCTGATCAACAGGACCCCGTTTCGATCGTAGGTGGTCCAGCAGAAGTCCGTTTCCTCCGTTTTGCGGTACGCCAGACCACTCCTGTTGAACAGGATCCTTTGTTCTACAATAGGCTAGGCCTCGTTTCCATCGGCTGTTCCGTCCAAGCCCTCCCAATGAACACGATGATGCATTCCGTTTCGACCCAGCCGGTTGGCTCCCCATGAACGCAACGACGCCGCCGTTTCTTCGTTCTGACCTAGCCATGTACACGAGCCCTGGCCGTACGCATGCACGAGTAGGCGTTTGAGACCCCGCCCGTATGTACGTACGTGGTCGTATTTTCTTTCTTGCTCCCTGGCCGCTGTATGTACGTGTGCATGCTATGTGTGTGCATCTATTACGACACATGCGCGCCTCTACATTGAGCAGTATGTACGTACACGTTCACGGCCAGAATGACAATGCTATGTACACTTCAACCAGGTGGATCCCGACTGTCAGGCACTTCCTTGCGTGCGAAGATGTAGCTGGTGGGTCCCAGTAGTCATGGGGCGAATCATTCTTTTTTGCCCGTAATATGGACGCACTTCCTTGCGTGCGAAAATGTAGCTAGTGGGTCCCCGCAGTTAGGGGGAAGCATTTTTTTCGCGAAATACGATGGCACGTAATAAGGAGGCACTTCCTTGCGGCCGCCATGGATCCAGCTGTCAGCCTCTCCACATACAATACTCTTCCAATGGAGGTCATTCCTTGACCACGTTGACCACGCTGCGCCGAGTGCACCTGGGAGATGGACGGTGGCGAGGCCTAGGAAGGGGACGACACAGAGTCGGGGAAGACACGACAGTGGAAGCCCGTGCGGAGAGGAGTACAAGGGTTCACTGGTTAGGCTGCAGTGTGAGGCTGCCGTTGCCGTAGGGCCTGGCCAGCGGTGGGAACAGTAGGGGGCAGTGAGGCCTCCGCGGCAGCACATCCGGCCACAGGAGGCAGGAGCATGTGGCACGACCGGCGCTGCTTTGGGCGGCTGGAGTAAGAAGACGAGAGGTTGAAGAAGCACCACGGCCGTTGGATGGACATCATACGGTCACTAGAGCTAGAATCTTTCATATTGGTTAAGTTAACAAAGCCCTCCGTACCTATCAACATAGTAGGCCCACAAGTCAGCCTCCCACTACAGTGGGTCCTAGCTAGCAGGGGGAGTATTCATTTTTTGTGCGTAATAAGGAGGCACTTCCTTGCTACGAAGATATATAGCTAGTGGGTCCGAGCTGACAGCGGGGGAAATAGAGAGGCCCTTCCAATGGGTCCCAGCTGTCAGGTGGAGGAATCATTATTTTGCGCATAATAAGGAGGCATTTCCTTGTGTGGGCCCCTACTGTCAGCCTCTTCTGATGGCCGTTGGTTGTTGATCATGTTGACCTCGCCGCGCCGAGGTCACAAACGCGATGGACAAGGGAGGGAACAACCCAGAGCTGGCGAAGCCGCCACAACGGATGCCCACGCTGAGGGGAGTACGAGCACTGAATTGTCGGCTGCGGGGTGAAGCTGACGTTGCCGGAAAATAACAGGATGTGTGGGTGGGTAGAGGGATGGCCTGGCTACAGCACAGCCAGCCACGGAAGGAGCGAGCAGGAAGTCCCGCCGGTGCTGGTTTGGGCAGCTAGAGCAGGAAGATCAAAGATTGAAGAAGCACGACGGCCGTTGGATGGACATCCAATAGTCACTGCTCTGTGTTGACTAAGTTGACAAAGCCTTGCGTACGCGTCAAAAAAAATTTAGGACAACGTCATCGTCAACCTAGTAGGCCCAGAAGTCAGCCTCCAAATATCTGGAAAACAACATATAGCCCATTAGCCATTATTTTCAATAATTTACAGCCAATTTCTTAATTCTTAAGGATATTTGAAGCCCATATCCAGAAAAAAAATGATATTTTAATGTAATTGCCGGTTGGCTTTGGTTTAAAAATTTACATCCCATTTCTTACAACTTATAGCCCATTTTTTGGGGAAGCCCATTTCTTACTACTTACATCCCTCCTCGTCTTGAAAGATTTGCAGCCCAACAGGGCTGAGAAAAGTAAGTAGGCCTCGGTTTTGGTATACTCCAAAAAAAAAGAACTGGGCTAGCCATTTTCAGAAATAAAAAATATATCAACTGGGCTCGTCATGTGCTTAAATAAAAGTGTAAGCGTTGGCTAGACGGGCCACAACCCCTGCACAGCGCGCAGTTGAGCTCCATCTCTGAAACTAAAAAACAACTGGGTGAGCTGCTGGGTCCCTGGTGTTATCCGCTCGTTGTGTAATTTTCTCATTTATTGACTACATTGACAATGGCGTGGGACCTAGTTGTCAAACAATTAGGAGGAAGTATTTTTTTGGCTTGTAATAATGAGGCACCTGCTTGCGTACTGTGTAACGCCCCAGATTCGATGCGCCAGGTGTCTACCAGTTATTCGCCGTCGTTGCCATGTCATTTGCTTGCGTGTTGCATTTTATCATGTCACCATGTGCATTTCATTTTGCATACATGTTCGTTTCTTGCATCCGAGCATTTTCCCCGTTGTCCGTTTTGCAATCCGGCGCTCCTATGCCCTCTAGCGTTCCCCTTTTTCTCTCCTGTTGTGAGCGGGTGTTAAACTTTCTCGGAATGGCCCGAGGTTTGCCAAGCGGCCTTGGTACACCACCGGTAGACCGCCTGTCAAGTTTCGTGCCATTTGGAGTCCGTTTGATACTCCAACGGTTAACCGCGCAGCCCGAAACCCCCTTTTCTCTTGCAGCCCAGCAACCCTCCAAATCAGCCCACTAACCCAGCAAACCCCCCTCCATGCTCTCGGTCGTTGGATCACGATCGTGTGGGCGAAAACCGCTCCTCATTTGGACTCTCCTAGCTCCCAGAATCTATAAATAGGCCTCCCCCGTCCAAATTCGCGGATGAACCCTAGCCATCTTCATCCTCGCACCGCCGGACACGTTCGCCCGTCGCTGGGCATGTCCACCACCGCCTCCGCAGCCAACCGCGAGCCGCCACCTGTCCTCCCCGCACCTTCCACCGCCGCCGGCCCGCGGAGCCCATCCCGGACCCGCGCGGGCCCGGATCCCGCCGCCGCCCAGCCCGTGCCCTCGAGCGAGGCTCGCCTCGCTCCTCCCGCTCGATCCCTTTGGATCAGGAGCGCCTCGCGGCCCTCATCCCTGCGTCCCCGCCGGTCTTCGCCGAGCCGCCGTGCAGCCTCGCCGGAATCTGGTCGCCCTGCCCTGCAGCTTCCTTCTTCCTCCCCATATCCCTCTCTTTGCTCTCTCACGATCTCTCTCTCTCCCTCTGTACCAGACTGAAGGGACGCCGTCCTCGCCGGATTCGTCACCTCCGGTCACCTCCAAACCCTCCCCGCCCGGATCCGGCAAGCCCACGCCACCAGGGACCCATTCCCGGCCGTCCCGAGCCCCGCCGGAGTCCCTGCTGGCCGCCCGGTCCCATTCCTCTTCTTCAACCCCCGACCTGGATCTCCCCCGTCGAGGTGCAGATTTTCTCTAAGTCCCTTAATTCTTGCCATCTGGTGCTAACTTTGACATGTCATATCTTCTAGCATACTGCTCCATTTCGTGCGTGTAATATGTCAAATTTTTCGTCTCAACGAGTACTTCATATCATTCCAGTGCATCATGTTAATTTGAGTCCATCTTCATGCCTGAATCATCGTTGCAAGAGTGCTATATGATGTTGTCTGCTGTCTGTTAAGAGAACATGCTCATTTGTCATTTTTGCCATGTTTGATGTGTGCATCTATGAGCATGAGTCCTACATGAGTTTTTATCTATGCCATGCCATCTTTACATTGGTGTATGCCATGTAATTTTGTGATCAATGTGGTGACTCGCACAAGCATGCAAACTAGGCTTCGTGATGTTGCTGATTTTAGTCCCTGTTCTGCTGTTATTTTGATGCCATGTAAACATGATGCTACAGAGAGATACATGCTTATTTTGAGATACTTTAGTAAGGATGTTTTGAACATATGGTTATCATCTATCCATTCATGCCCCTGTTTGCAATTATGGAGTGGTCTAGCATGTCATTTTCGTGCTCTACTTTTGCTACAAAATGTTTCCTGGCAGATTGTTTACATGTTATTCAATTTTGCCAAGGTTGTTGTAGTTGATCCTTGCATGCTATAAACTTGTTCTTGCCTAGGTTTGTTTCATAAACATGTCTTCTTGCTGATGCTATGCTTATCTTGTCATGCAATGACTTGTGGTGAGTGAATCGAGCTTGTTAAGTAGGGTACTTGCTGTTGCTGTTTTGCTAGGCTGAATCTGTTATTTTGTGATGCTATGTAAACCTGCTGCTACAAGTCATTCTATGAGTAATATGGAGATGTTCACTAAGGGTGTTTTGTTCTACATGTTATGCTTTACCCACCCATGCCCCTGGTTGCATTTATAGCTTGTTGTAGATTGTTGTAATCATGCTCCAAAGTTGCTAAATAATGTTGCTGTCAACCTGTTAACATTAAGTTTAGTTGTTGCCATGCTTGTTATTAGTGATAGATGCACCCTATGAACTTGCTCCTGCCATGCTTAGCTTCATAAATATGCCATCTTACTGTTGGTTGCCGTGTTATGCCATGTAATGCTCTGGTGAGTGGCACAAGCTCACCAACATGCCTACTTATCGTTGTTCCTGCCATGCCCTGTTTGCTGAATCTGTTAACGAAACTTGCTATGTTTACATGGGTGCCATCATATCTTCTGATCCTTTTTGGCTCATGGTCAGTAAAGGACTTTTGTTCTATGTATTTAGTAATATCATGTCATGCCTTTGTTTGCCATGTTAAGTTCCTGTAACATGTTGTTTGATAGCTCTAAGCATTGGAACCTGATGTTATTTCTGCAAAGATTGAAACTGTTATTATTTGCAATCTTGCCATGTGTGTTTGAGCATGTTCTAGGGATTTCTAGAGATAGCTCAGTGTTCATGTTTTGTTATTCTTTACCTGTACATCATGCCCATGCCTTTTGTTTTCTTGTTGAGGTCCTGTAGCATGTTATTTTGATGCTTGCAAGATGCCTAGTTGCTGTTTTGAACAGATTTTTTCTATAACTTGTATAGAGTGTATGTGTGGAACCGTTGCTCCGTTTTGAGTGTGCTCTATATGAAACTTGCTTGTCTTCACGTGAAGTTTCATATTATCATGTTGCATTCATGTTTTTAGGTGTTTGCTTGATGTTTGTATGCATTTTGCATCAATGCCATGTTTAACTTGTTTTTCTCATATCTTCTAGGCCGTAGCTCCGAATTAAATGAACTTTATAGGTAACTTAACTAGAATCTCATGTATACCATCTTGGTGCATCTTAGCTTGCTGTTTAACAACTTGAACATAAGGTTTGTTCAGATCTGGACCAATTTCTAAATTTGCATATGAGGACTTACCGGAATTGTTATATGTTGTTCCCGGCCTCATTTAAACTTGCCTCAATGTGTTGCTCTTGTTTGCATCATCTCTTGCCATGAGTAGCTTCATGTAGCCTTGTAATGCGTCATGCTTGTTGTGCACCATGCCTTTTATATGTGTGCTTTGTTTACCGTGTTGTGTGCTTCTTCTTGATAGTTCCTGTTTCGTTGCGATCGTGAGGATTCGTTCGTCTATGCTTGGTTCGGCTTCATCCATTCGCCTTCTTCATGGACTCGTTCTTCTTCCTTGCGGGATTTCAGGCAAGATAACCGCTACCCTGGATCTCACTACTATCATTGATATGCTAGTTGCTTCGTTCTATCGCTATGCTGCGCTACCTATCATTTACTCTTCAAGCCTCCCAGATTGCCATGAACCTCTAACCATTGACAGCCTTCCTAGCAAACCGTTGTTTGGCTATGTTACCGCTTTGCTCAGCCCTCTTATAGTGTTGCTAGTTGCAGGTGAAGTTGAAGATTGCTCCATGGTGGACAGGATTTTGGTTGGGATATCATAATATCTCTTATTTAATTAATGCATCTATATACTTGGTAAAGGGTGGAAGACTCGGCCTTATGCCTGGTGTTTTGTTCCACTCTTGCCGCCCTAGTTTCCGTCATACCGGTGTTATCTTCCCGGATTTCGCGTTCCTTACGCGGTTGGGTGATTTATGGGACCCCCTTGACAGTTCGCTTTGAATAAAACTCCTCCAGCAAGGCCCAACCTTGGTTTTACCATTTGCCTCACCACCACCTATACCTTTCCCTTGGGTCGGCCAACCCGAGGGTCATCTTTATTTTAGCCCCCCCGGGCCAGTGCTTCTCTAAGTGTTGGTCCAAACTGAGCTGCCTACGGGGCCACCTCGGGGCAACTTGATTGTTGGTTTTACTCGTAGCTAGTCTCATCCGATGTGCCCTGAGAACGAGATATGTGCAGCTCCTATCGGGATTTGTCGGCACAGCGGGAGGCTTTGCTGGTCTTGTTTTATCATTGTCGAAATGTCTTGTAAACCGGGATTCCGAGTCTGATCGGGTCTTCCTGGGAGAAGGTATATCGCTTGTTGATCACGAGAGCTTATCATGGGCTAAGTTGGGACACCCCTGCAGGGTATAAACTTTCGAAAGCCGTGCCCGCGGTTATTGGCAGATGGGAATTTGTTAATGTCCGGTTGTAGATAACTTGACACCAGATACGAATTAAAACGCATCAACCGCGTGTGTAGCCGTGATGGTCTCTTCTCGGCGGAGTCCGGGAAGTGAACACGGTTTTGGGTTATGATTGACGTAAGTAGGAGTTCAGGATCACTTCTTGATCATTGCTAGCTTCACGACCGTTCCACTTGCTCTCTTCCCGCTCTTATTTGCGTATGTTAGCCACCATATATGCTTAGTTGCTGCTGCAACCTCACCATTTTACCTCTTCCTTTCCCTTTAAGCTTTGCTAGTCTTGATACCCATGGTAATGGGATTGCTGAGTCCTCGTGGCTCACAAATTACTACAACAACAGTTGCAGGTACAGTTTATGCGACGATCTTGACGCGAGAGTGATGCTTGCTTGTGTTGAGTTCTTCTTCCGCTTCTTTGATCAGGGGATAGGTTCCAGGTCGGCAGCCTGGGCTAGTAGGGTGGATGTCGTTTGAGTTTCTGTTTGTGTTTCATCCGTAGTCGGATGATGCTCCTATGTATTGTGATGTTGTATTCGTGTGGCATTGTATGCCTTATGTATGTATCCCCATCTATTATGTAATGTTGATGTAATGATATCCACCTTGCAAAAGCGTTTCAATATGCAGGTCTATCCTTGGTGGGACCTTCGAGTTCCTTTTGGATAGGGTCACATATTGGACGTGACAAGTTGGTATCAGAGCCTCGACTGACCCTAGGAGCCCCTTGTTTGATCGTGTAGTTTGGCCATTGTTTAGTCTAGAAGAAAACTGTTTTCAGAGTCTAGTTATATCAGAGAGTAGGAATTCTTTTTACTCCTCAGCCCCTTCGTCGCTCTGGTAAGGAATCTTGACGTATGTGTTTCGTATTACTCCTCTTCCCCTTCAAAAATTTTCTTTAGGTTCACGTAGTTGGTTTTTTGATCATTGGTTCTCAGCTCTTTTCATCCGGTGCATTTCTCGTCAAGTCGACTCGAGCCTCTTCATCTTTGATTCCAATCCTCAGTTGTTTTCTTTCCCACCCACCCACCCCTTCTTCTTCTTGGAACCGGAGTCTGTAATCGAGTATCCATCCTACTCGTGCGAAGTCTTTGCCTTCTTTCATCAATGATTTCAACCGGTGTTTTCTCTTCAAGTTGTTCGTCGATTCCCCCTTCCAAGTTGCCATTGTTTTTCCCGCCCTCCCACCCTCTTCTTCCCGGAGCTTGAATCTCTTTCGTCCATCAATTCCATTCGTGTGGACCCTCTTCAATCTTCCCTTAATTTTTTCAACCGGTGAATTCTCGTCCCGTTCGACATTCTTCATCTCTTTTCCGGTGGACTCAATTCATGTTTTTAGGGTGATCACATTCTTTTCCTTGGATCAAGTGTTTTCCCTGCTCGTTCGCCTCTTGCCAGTTTATCCTGTTGGGGAACGTTGCAGAAAATTAATTTTTTTTCCTACGGTTTCACCAAGATCCATCTATGAGTTCATCTAAGCAACGAGTCATGGGAGAGAGATTGCATCTACAAACCACTTGTAGATCGCGTGCGGAAGCGTTCAAGAGAATGGTGATGATGGAGTCGTACTCGCCGTGATCCAAATCACCGATGACCAAGTGCCGAACGGACAGCACCTCCGCGTTCAACACACGTACGGAGCGGATGACGTCTCCTCCTTCTTGATCCAGCAAGGGGGAAGGAGAGGTTGATGATGATCCAGCAGCACAACGATGTGGTGGTCGATGCAGCAGAACTCCGCCAGGGCTTCGCCAAGCTGCTGCGCGAGGAGGACGAGGTGTAGCAGGGGGAGGGAGGCGCCAATGCACAGGGTGCCGCTGCCCTCCCCCTGCCCTCCTTTATATAGGCCCCCAAGGGGGGCGCCGGCCCTGGGAGATGCAATCTCCCAAGGGGGGCGGCGGCCAGGGGGGTGGAGTGCCCCCCAAGGCAAGTGGTGCGCCCCCACCTAGGGTTTCGAACCCTAGGCGCAGGGGTGGGCCCAAGGGGGGCGCACCAGCCCACTAGGGGCTGGTTCCCCTCCCACTTCAGCCCACGGGGCCCTCCGGGATAGGTGGCCCCACCCGGTGGACCCCCGGGACCCTTTTGGTGGTCCCGGTACAATACCGGGTGACCCCGAAACTTTCCCGATGGCCGAAACAGCACTTCCTATTATAATTATTTACATCCGGACCATTCCGGAACTCCTCGTGACGTCCGAGATCTCATCCGGGACTCTGAACAACATTTGGTTTGCTGCATACTCATATTCATACAACCCTAGCGTCACCGAACCTTAAGTGTGTAGACCTTACGGGTTCGGGAGACATGCAGACATGACCGAGACGGCTCTCCGGTCAATAACCAACAGAGGGATCTGGATACCCATGTTGGCTCCCACATACTACTCGATGATCTCATCGGATGAACCACGATGTCGAGGATTCAAGCAACCCCGTATACTATTCCCTTTGTCAGACGGTATGTTACTTGCCCGAGATTCGATCGTTGGTATCCCAATACCTTGTTCAATCTCGTTACTGGCAAGTCACTTTACTCGTACCGTAATGCATGATCCCGTGACCAGACACTTGGTCACTTTGAGCTAATTATGATGATGCACTACCGAGTGGGCCTAGTGATACCTCTCCGTAATACGGAGTGACAAATCCCAGTCTCGATCCGTGTCAACCCAACAGACACTTTCGGAGATACCTGTAGTGCACCTTTATAGTCACCCAGTTACGTTGTGACGTTTGGTACACCCAAAGCACTCCTACGGTATCCGGGAGTTACAGATCTCATGGTCTAAGGAAGAGATACTTTGACATTGGAAAAGCTCTAGCAAAACGAACTACACGATCTTGTGCTATGCTTAGGATTGGGTCTTGTCCATAACATCATTCTCCCAATGATGTGATCCCGTTATCAACGACATCCAATGTCCATAGTCAGGAAACCATGACTATCTGTTGATCAACGAGCTAGTCAACTAGAGGCTCACTAGGGACGTATTGTGGTCTACGTATTCACACGTGTATTACGATTTCTAGATAATACAATTATAGCATGAATAAAAGACAATTATCATGAACAAGGAAATATAATAATAATCCTTTTATTATTGCCTCTAGGGCATATTTCCAATAGTCTCCCACTTGCACTAGAGTCAATAATCTAGTTACATTGTGATGAATCGAACACCCATAGAGTTCTGGTGTTGATCATGTTTTGCTCGCGGAAGAGGTTTAGTCAATGGATCTGCGACATTCAGATTCGTATGTACTTTGCAAATATCTATGTCTCCATCTTGAACATTTTCACGGATGGAGTTGAAACGACGCTTGATGTGCCTGGTCTTCTTGTGAAACCTGGGCTCCTTGGCAAGGGCAATAGCTCCAGTGTTGTCACAGAAGAGTTTGATTGGCCCCGACGCATTGGGTATGACTCCTAGGTCGATGATGAACTCCTTCACCCAAATTGCTTCATGCGCTGCCTCTGAGGCTGCCATGTACTCCGCTTCACATGTAGATCCCGCCATGATGCTCTGCTTGCAGCTGCACCAGCTTACTGCTCCACCATTCAACATATACACGTATCCGGTTTGTGACTTAGAGTCATCCAGATCTGTGTCAAAGCTAGCGTCAACGTAACCCTTTACGACGAGCTCTTCGTCACCTCCATAAACGAGAAACATGTCCTTTGTCCTTTTCAGGTACTTCAGGATATTCTTAACCGCTGTCCAGTGTTCCTTGCCGGGATTACTTTGGTACCTTCCTACCAAACTTACGACAAGGTTTACATCAGGTCTGGTACACAGCATGGCATACATAATAGATCCTATGGCTGAGGCACAGGGGATGACGCTCATCTCTTCTTTATCTTTTGCCGTGGTCGGGCATTGAGCCGAGCTCAATCTCACACCTTGCAATACAGGCAAGAACCCTTTCTTGGACTGATCCATTTTGAACTTCTTAAAAATCTTATCAAGGTATGTGCTTTGTGAAAGACCTATGAGGCGTCTCGATCTATCCCTATGGATCTTGATGCCTAATATGTAAGCAGCTTCTCCAAGGTCCTTCATTGAAAAACACTTATTCAAGTAGGCCTTAATGCTGTCCAAGAATTCTATATCATTTCCATCAAAAGTATGTCATCTACATGTAATATGAGAAATGCTATAGAGCTCCCACTCACTTTCTTGTAAACGCAGGCTTCTCCATAAGTCTCCATAAAACCAAACGCTTTGATCATCTCATCAAAGCGAATGTTCCAACTCTGAGATGCTTGCACCAGCCCATAAATGGATCGCTGGAGCTTGCATACTTTGTTAGCATTCTTAGGATCGACAAAACCTTCCGGATGCATCATATACAGCTCTTCCTTAAGATAACCATTAAGGAATGCCATTTTGACGTCCATCTGCCATATCTCATAATTATAGTATGCGGCAATTGCTAACATGATTCGGACGGACTTAAGCTTCGCTACGGGAGAGAAAGTCTCATCGTAGTCAATCCCTTGAACTTGCCGATAACCCTTAGCGACAAGTCGAGCTTTATAGATGGTGACATTACCATCCGCGTCCGTCTTCTTCTTAAAGATCCATTTGTTTTCTATCGCTCGCCGATCATCGGGCAAGTCAGTCAAAGTCCATACTTTGTTTTCATACATGGATTCTATCTCGGATTGCATGGCTTCTAGCCATTTGTTGGAATCTGGGCCCGCCATGGCTTCTTCATAGTTTGAAGGTTCACCATTGTCTAACAACATGATTTCCTGGACAGGGTTGCCATACCACTTTGGTGTGGAACGTGTCCTTGTGGACCTACGAAGTTTAGTAGCAACTTGATCCGAAGTACCTTGATCATCATCATTAATTTCCTCTCCAGTCGGCGTAGGCACAATAGGAACATTTTCCTGAGCTGCACTACTTTCCGGTTCAAGAGGTAGTACTTCATCGAGTTCTAATTTCCTCCCACTTACTCCTTTCGAGAGAAACTCCTTTTCCAGAAAGGATCTGTTCTTAGCAACAAAGATCTTGCCTTCGGATCTAAGGTAGAAGGTATACCCATTGGTTTCCTTAGGGTATCCAATGAAGACGCATTTTTCCGACTTGGGTTCGAGCTTTTCAGGTTGAAGTTTCTTGACATAAGCATCGCATCCCCAAACTTTTAGTAACGACAGCTTAGGTTTCTTCCCAAACCATAATTCATATGGTGTCGTCTCAACGGATTTAGACGGTGCCCTATTTAAAGTGAATCTAGCTGTCTCTAGAGCGTATCCCCAAAATGATAGCGGTAAATCGGTAAGAGACATCATAGATCGCACCATATCCAATAGAGTGCGATTACGATGTTCGGACACACCGTTACGCTGAGGTGTTCCAGGCGGCGTGAGTTGTGAAACGATTCTACATTTCCTTAAGTGTGTACCAAATTCGTGACTTAAATATTCTCCTCCACGATCTGATCGTAGGAACTTTATCTTTCGGTCACATTGATTCTCTACCTCATTCTGAAATTCCTTGAACTTTTCAAAGGTCTCAGGCTTGTGTTTCATCAAGTAGACATACCCATATCTACTCAAGTCATCAGTGAGAGTGAGAACATAACGATATCCTCCGCAAGCCTCAACGCTCATTGGACCGCACACATCGGTATGTATGATTTCCAATAAGTTGGTTGCTCGCTCCATTGTTCCGGAGAATGGAGTCTTGGTCATTTTACCCATGAGGCATGGTTCACACGTGTCAAATGATTCATAATCGAGAGACTCTAAAAGTCCATCAGTATGGAGCTTCTTCATGTGCTTGACACCTATGTGACCAAGGCGGCAGTGCCACAAGTATGTGGGACTATCGTTATCAACTTTACATCTCTTGGTATTCACGCTATGAATATGTGTAACATTACATTCGAGATTCATTAAGAATAAACCATTGACCATCGGAGCATGACCATAAAACATCTCTCTAATATAAATAGAACAACCATTATTCTCGGATTTAAATGAGGAGCCATCTCGCATCAAACGAGATCCAGATACAATGTTCATGCTCAAACTTGGCACTAAATAACAATTCTGGAGGTTTAAAACTAATCCCGTAGGTAAATGTAGAGGTAGCGTGCCGACGGCGATCACATCGACCTTGGAACCATTCCCGACGCGCATCGTCACCTTGTCCTTCGCCAGTCTCCGCTTATTCCGCAGCTCCTGCTATGAGTTACAAATATGAGCAACGGCACCAGTATCAAATACCCAGGAGTTACTACGAGTACTGGTAAGGTACACATCAGTTACATGTATATCAAATATACCTTTAGTGTTGCCGGCCTTCTTGTCCGCTAAGTATTTGGGGCAGTTCCGCTTCCAGTGACCCTTCCCTTTGCAATAAAAGCACTCAGTCTCAGGCTTGGGTCCATTCTTTGACTTCTTCCCGGCAACTGGCTTACCGGGCGCGGCAACATCCTTGCCGTCCTTCTTGAAGTTCTTCTTGCCCTTGCCCTTCTTGAACTTAGCGGTCTTATTGACCATCAACACTTGATGTTCTTTCTTGATTTCAACCTCTGCTGACTTCAGCATTGAAAATACTTCAGGAATGGTCTTCACCATCCCCTGCATATTGTAGTTCAGCACAAAGCTCTTGTAGCTTGGTGCGAGCGACTGAAGGATTCTGTCAATGACCGCCTCGTCTGGGAGGTTGATCTCCAGCTGGGACAGGCGGTTGTGCAACCCAGACATTTTGAGTATGTGCTCACTGACAGAACTGTTTTCCTCCATCTTACAACTATATAACTTGTTGGAGACTTCATATCTCTCGACCCGGGCATGAGCTTGTAAAACCATTTTCAGCTCCTCGAACATCTCATATGCTCCGTGCCGCTCAAAACGCTTTTGGAGCCCCGGTTCTAAGCTGTAAAGCATGCCGCACTGAACGAGGGAGTAATCATCAGCACGTGATTGCCAAGTGTTCATAACGTCTTGGTTCTCTGGGATGGGTGCTTCACCTAGCGGTGCATCTAGGACATAATCTTTCTTGGCTGCTATGAGGAGGATCCTCAGGTTCCGGACCCAGTCCGAATAGTTGCTGCCATCATCTTTCAGCTTGGTTTTCTCTAGGAACGCTTTGAAGTTCATGTTGACATGAGCGTTGGCCATTTGATCTACAAGACATATTTGCAAAGGTTTTTAGACTAAGTTCATGATAATTAGGTTCATCTAATCAAATTATTTAATGAACTCCCACTCAGATTAGACATCCCTCTAGTCATCTAAGTTTTACACGATCCGAGTCGACTAGGCCGTGTCCGATCATCACGTGAGACGGACTAGTCATCATCGGTGAACATCTCCATGTTGACCGTATCTTCCATACGACTCATGTTCGACCTTTCGGTCTCCTGTGTTCCGAGGCCATGTCTGTACATGCTAGGCCTGTCAAGTTAACCCTAAGTGTTTCTGCATGTGTAAAACTGTCTTACACCCGTTGTATGTGAACGTACGGATCTATCACACCCGATCATCACGTGGTGCTTCGAAACGACGAACTTTAGCAACGGCGCACAGTTAGGGGGAACACTTTCTTGAAATTATTATAAGGGATCATCTTATTTACTACCGTCGTTCTAAGTAAACAAGATGCAAAAACATAATAAACATCACATGCAATTATATAAAGTAGTGACATGATATGGCCAATATCATATAGCTCCTTCGATCTCCATCTTCGGGGCTCCATGATCATCTTCGTCACCGGCATGACACCATGATCTCCATCAACATGATCTCCATCATCGTGTCTTCATGAAGTTTTCTTGCCAACGACTAGTTCTACTTCTATGTCTAACGCGTTTAGCAATAAAGTGAAGTTATTTACATGGCGTTCTTCAATGACACGCAGGTCATACAAAAATAAAGACAACTCCTATGGCTCCTGCCGGTTGTCATACTCATCGACATGCAAGTCGTGATTCCTATTACAAGAACATGATCTCATACATCACAATATATCATTCATCATTCATCACAACTTCTGGCCATATCACATCACATGACAATTGCTGCAAAAACCAGTTAGACGTCCTCTAATTGTTGTTGCATCTTTTACGTGGCTGCAATTGGGTTCTAGCAAGAACGTTTTCTTACCTACGAATAAACACAACGTGATTTTATCAACTTCTATTTACCCTTCATAAGGACCCTTTTCGTCGAATCCGCTCCAACTAAAGTGGGAGAGACAGACACCCGCTAGCCACCTTATGCAACTAGTGCATGTCAGTTGGTGGAACCTGTCTCACGTAAGCGTACATGTAAGGTCGGTCAGGGCCGCTTTATCCCACAATACCGCTGAATCAAAATAAGACTAGTAGCGGCAAGCAAGTTGACAAGATCTACGCCCACAACAAAATTGTGTTCTACTCGTGCAATAGAGAACTACGCATAGACCTAGCTCATGATGCCACTGTTGGGGAACGTTGCAGAAAATTAAAATTTTTTCCTACGGTTTCACCAAGATCCATCTATGAGTTCATCTAAGCAATGAGTCATGGGAGAGAGATTGCATCTACATACTACTTGTAGATCGCGTGCGGAAGCATTCAAGAGAACGGTGATGATGGAGTCATACTCGCCGTAATCCAAATCACCGATGACGAAGTGCCGAACAGACAGCACCTCCGCGTTCAACACACATACAGAGCGGATGACGTCTCCTCCTTCTTGATCCAGCAAGGGGGAAGGAGAGGTTAATGATGATCCAGCAGCACAACGGCGTGGTGGTGGATGCAGCAGAACTCCGGCAGGGCTTCGCCGAGCTGCTGCAGGAGGAGGACGAGGTGTAGCAGGGGGAGGGAGGTGCCAATGCACAGGGTGCCGCTGCCCTCCCCCCTGCCCTCATTTATATAGGCCCCCAAGGGGGGGCACCAGCCCTGGGAGATGCAATCTCCCAAGGGGGGCGGCGGCCAGGGGGTTGGAGTGCCCCCCAAGGCAAGTGGTGCGCCCCCCCACCTAGGGTTTCCAACCCTAGGCGCAGGGGGGGCAAGGGGGGCGCACCAGCCCACTAGGGGCTGGTTCCCCTCCCACTTCAGCCCACGGGGCCCTCCGGGATAGGTGGCCCCACCCGGTGGACCCCCGGGACCCTTCCGGTGGTCCCGGTACAATACCGGGTGACCCCGAAACTTTCTCGATGGCTGAAACAACACTTCATATATATAATTATTTACCTCTGGACTATTCCGGAACTCCTCGTGACATCCGAGATCTCATCCGGGACTCCGAACAACATTCGGTTTGCTGCATACTCATATTCATACAACCCTAGCGTCACCGAACCTTAAGTGTGTAGACCCTACAAGTTCGGGAGACATGCAGACATGACCAAGACGGCTCTCCGGTCAATAACCAACAGTGGGATCTGGATACCCATGTTGGCTCCCACATACTCCTCGATGATCTCATCGGATGAACCACGATGTTAAGGATTCAAGCAACCCCGTATACTATTCCCTTTGTCAGACGGTATGTTACTTGCCCGAGATTCGATCGTCGGTATCCCAATACCTTGTTCAATCTCGTTACCGGCAAGTCACTTTACTCGTACCGTAATGCATGATCCCGTGACCAGACACTTGGTCACTTTGAGCTCATTATGATGATGCACTACCGAGTGGGCCCAGTGATACCTCTCTGTAATACGGAGTGACAAATCCCAGTCTCGATCCGTGTCAACCCAACAGACACTTTCGGAGATACCTGTAGTGCACCTTTATAGTCACCCAGTTACGTTGTGATGTTTGGTACACCCAAAGCACTCCTACGGTATCCGGGAGTTACACGATCTCATGGTCTAAGGAAGAGATACTTTGACATTGGAAAAGCTCTAGCAAAACGAACTACACGATCTTGTGCTATGCTTAGGATTGGGTCTTGTCCATCACATCATTCTCCCAATGATGTGATCCCGTTATCAACGACATCCAATGTCCATAGTCAGGAAACCATGACTATCTGTTGATCAACGAGCTAGTCAACTAGAGGCTCACAAGGGACGTATTGTGGTCTATGTATTCACACGTGTATTACGATTTCCGGATAATACAATTATAGCATGAATAAAATACAATTATCATGAACAAGGAAATATAATAATAATCCTTTTATTATTGCCTCTAGGGCATATTTCCAACATATCCTTCCGGAGTGTTCAAGACATCTCAGGAGATTCATCTGTGTTCGAATTAATTCGAGGTTGTTACCTCATTCAAATATTTCAATTGTTCCGGTGCTTCATCTATCTATTCAACATCCTTTCCAATGGTGCTTTCCTTTAGTGGGCCCTAACCCACAGGTCTTTTCCCAGGATCTTACCTGACTCTTCTAATTTCCCAGAGCTATTCCCAATTCTTTTCGAAGAGTGACGTAAGAATGAATTTCATCAGTCACATGCCTTCTCCAAGATCTCGTTCAAATTCTTTTCATTGTTGCCTCAACCTGTTCGCTTTTCATTCTCTCGGAGTATCTCAGTAATTTTGGTGGTGTTTCTCGTCGTCGTTTGATGACCGAAGAAGAGTTTTTCCTCTAAATCTTGTCCGTTCTTCCGAAGATTCTTGGTTCTAGCTTCTTGTTATCCTCTCGATGTATTCCATTTGCTAGATATTCTTTTCTTACCCATCCGGAGTATGTAAGGAGTTGTTTTTCCATCTCTTTTTGCCGGAGGCCATCATTTCGGAAGATTTCTTCGTTCTCAGTTCTCAGCTTCGTTCTCCGATTATTCTAAATTCTTCTCTTCGCTCGTCTCCATATTCTTCCGGTGATTCCTTCAAGTAGTCTTCAATCAGCTTATGATCTCTTTGTCCTTTTGCATCTAAATTTCCTCTAGCATATGTGTTCTTCTAATTCTTCACGGTGATGCATTCTCTTTCGTCAGTCATTTTGAATTCCTACGGTGGTTCGTTCAAGATTCTTTGCCTTGATTATCATTTTATTTCATTCGTTCTTTTCAATCCTACCGGTGGTTCATGAAGACCTTCTCAAGTCTGTGATATGTCACTTCTCAATCTTTTTCAACAAGAATAAGTAGTATGAAAAATCCGCTGCTTGTCATCAATTTAATTTGATGAAGGATAAGCATACAATAAATCTTATTCTTATTTCATCCAAGTGAGTAATCCCTTCCTTCGGAGTTTGTTCCTGTTGAATAAATTCTAGTTCTAGGTGCTTTCATCTTTTCTTTCCCGGAGTTCAAAGTTTCCTTGGCCATTTCGTCGGAACCTCCATTGGAATCATCGCAAGGCTCATCTTATTCTTTCATCCTTCAATCTTATCTCGTCATCCTTTTGGTACCGGAGTTCTTCACGGTGGTTCTTCATGATTTAATTCATTCTTCAAGAGTTCATCAAGATTCCTTCTTGCCTTTCGAAGTGCAATTAATTCTCCGTATTCTTTTCAAGTGGAGTTTTGCATTTCTTCGTTCTTCTCAGATATTCTAATTCGTTCAACCCTTCCTTCTAAGTTTGTTTCATTCCATTCTTTCAATTCTTCCGGAGGCATTGCGTTGGTCATCTCGTCAAGTGCCATCTCTTTGGGTTAAGTTCATGTTCTATTCTTTCCATGTTCAGCCGGAGTATTACCTAAATCCTTTCAGTCTTATTCGTTTCTTACCTTGTTCTAACCGGAGTGGTTTCATAGTCTATCTGATTCCGTGAGTTTTCGAGTCTCGTCATTCTCGTCGTTCCTATCTTTTCTTGAGTGCTCTCGGGTGATTTATGGGACCCCCTTGACAGTTTGCTTTGAATAAAACTCTTCCAGCAAGTCCCAACCTTGGTTTTACCATATGCCTCACCACCACCTATACCCTTCCCTTGGGTCGGCCAACCCGAGGGTCATCTTTATTTTAGCCCCCCCGGGCCAGTGCTTGTCTAAGTGTTGGTCCGAACCGAGCTGCCTGCGGGGCCACCTCGGGGCAACTTGAGGGTTGGTTTTACTCGTAGCTAGTCTCATCCGGTGTTGCCCTGAGAACGAGATATGTGCAGCTCCTATCGGGATTTGTCGGCGCATCGGGCGGCTTTGCTGGTCTTGTTTTACCATTGTCGAAATATCTTGTAAACCGGGATTCTGAGTCTGATCGGGTCTTCCTGGGAGAAGGTATACCCTTCGTTGATCGCGAGAGCTTATCATGGGCTAAGTTGGGACACCCCTGTAGGGTATAATCTTTCGAAAGCCGTGCCTACGGTTATAGGCAGATGGGAATTTGTTAATGTCCGGTTGTAGATAACTTGACACCAGATCCGAATTAAAACGCATCAACCGCATGTGTAGCCATGATGGTCTCTTCATGGCGGAGTCCGGGAAGTGAACACGGTTTTGGGTTATGATTGACGTAAGTAGGAGTTCAGGATCACTTCTTGATCATCGAAAAAATGTAACGCCCTGGATTCGATGTGCTAGGTGTCTGCCAGTTATTCGCCGTCGTTGCCATGTCATTTGCCTGCGTGTTGCATTTTATCATGTCACCATGTGCATATCATTTTGCATACATGTTTTTTTCTTGCATCCAAGCATTTTCCCCGTTGTCCGTCTTGCAATCCGGCGCTCCTATGCCCTCCGGCGTTCCCCTTTTTCTCTCCTATTGTGAGCGGGTGTTAAACTTTCTCAGAATGGCCCGAGGTTTGCCAAGCGGCCTTGGTACACCACCGGTAGACCGTCTGTCAAGTTTCATGCCATTTGGAGTCCGTTTGATACTCCAACGGTTAACCGCGCAGCCCGAAACCCCCTATTCTCTTGCAGCCTAGCAACCCTGCAAATCAGCCCACTAACCCAGCAAACCCCCCTCCATGCTCTCGGTCGTTCGATCACGATCGTGTGGGCGAAAACCGCTCCTCATTTAGACTCTCCTAGCTCCCAGAATCTATAAATAGGCCTTCCCCGTCCAAATTCGTGGATGAACCCTAGCCCTCTTCATCCTCGCACCGCCGGACACGTCCGCCCGCTGCTGGACATGTCCACCGCCGCCTCCGCAACCAACTGCGAGCCGCCACCTGTCCTCCCCGCACCTTCCACCGCCGCCGGCCCGCGGAGCCCATCCCGGACCCGCACGGGCCCGGATCCCGCTGCCGCCCGGCCCGCGCCCTCGAGCGAGGCTCGCCTCGCTCCTCCCGCTCGATCCCTTCGGATCAGTAGCGCCTCGCCGCCCTCGTCCCTGCGTCCCCGCCGGTCTTCGCCGGAGCCACCGTGCAAAGCCTCGCCGGAATTTGGTCGCCCTGCCCTGCCACTTCCTTCTTCCTCCCCATCTTCCTCTCTCTCTGCTCTCTCACGATATCTCTCTCTCCCTCTGTACCAGACTGCAGGGATGCCGTCCTCACTGGATTCGTCACCTCCGGTCACCTCCAAACCCTCCCCTCCCGGATCCGGCAAGCCCACGCCACCACGGACCCATTCCCGGCCGTCCTGAGCCCCGCTGGAGTCCCTGCTCGCCGTCCGGTCCCATTCCTCTTCTTCAACCCCCGACCTGGATCTCCCCCGTCAAGGTGCAGATTTTCTCTAAGTCCCTTAATTCTTGCCTTCTGGTGCTAAAATTGACATGTCATATCTCCTAGCATACTGCTCCATTTCGTGCGTATAATATTTCAAATTGTTCGTCTCAACGAGTACTTCATTTCATTCCATTGCATCATGTTCATTTGAGTCCATCTTGATGCCTGAATCATCGTTGCAAGAGTGCTATATGATGTTGTCTGCTGTCTGTTAACAGAACATGCTCATTTGTCATTTTTGCCATGTTTGATGTGTGCATCCTATGAGCATGAGTCCTACATGAGTTTTTATCTATGCCATGCCATCTTTACATTGGTGTACGCCATGTAATTTTGTGATCAATGTGGTGACTAGCACAAGCATGCAAACTAGGCTTCATGATGTTGCTGATTTTAGTCCCTGTTCTGCTGTTATTTTGATGCCATGTAAACATGATGCTACAGTGAGATCCATGCTTATTTTGAGATACTTCAGTAAGGATGTTTTGAACATATGGTTATCCTCTATCCATTCATGCCCCTGTTTGCAATTATGGAGTAGTCTAGCATGTCATTTTCGTGTTCTACTTTTGCTACAAAATGTTTCCTGGCAGATTGTTTACATGTTATTCAATCTTGCCAAGGTTGTTGTAGTTGATCCTTGAATGCTATGAACTTGTTCTTGACTTGGTTTGTTTCATAAACATGTCTTCTTGCTGATGCTATGCTTATCTTGTCATGCAATGACTTGTGGTGAGTGAATTGAGCTTGTTAAGTAGGGTACTTGCTGTTGCTATTTTGCTAGGCTGAATCTGTTATTTCGTGATGCTATGTAAACCTGCTGCTACAAGTCATTCTATGCGTAATATGGAGATGTTCACTAAGGGTGTTTTGTTCTACATGTTATGCTTTATCCACCCATGCCCCTGGTTGCATTTATAGCTTGTTGTAGATTGTTGTAATCTTGCTCCAAAGTTGCTAAATAATGTTGTTGTCAGCCTGTTAACATTAAGTTCAGTTCTTGCCATGCTTGTTATTAGTGATACATGCACCCTATGAACTTGCTCTTGCCATGCTTAGCTTCATAAAT
This sequence comes from Triticum dicoccoides, assembly GCF_002162155.2. Taxonomy (NCBI): domain Eukaryota; kingdom Viridiplantae; phylum Streptophyta; class Magnoliopsida; order Poales; family Poaceae; genus Triticum; species Triticum dicoccoides. The sequence goes on along the minus strand of NC_041385.1, from coordinate 164,167,995 downwards.
ATGCCATCTTACTGTTGGTTGCCTTGTTATGCCATGTAATGCTCTGTGGTGAGTGGCACAAGCTCACCAACATGCCTACTTATCGTTGTTCCTGCCATGCCCTGTTTGTTGAATCTGTTAACGAAACTTACTATGTTTACGTGGGTGCCATCATATCTTCTGATCCTTTTTGGGTCATGGTCAGTAAAGGACTTCTGTTCTATTTATTTAGTAGTATCATGTCATGCCTTTGTTTGCCATGTTAAGTTCCTGTAACATGTTGTTTGATAGCTGTAAACATTGCAACCTGATGTTATTTCTGCAAAGACTGAAACTGTTATTATTTGCAATCTTGCCATGTGTGTTTGAGCATGTTCTAGGGATTTCTGGAGATAACTCGGTGTTCATGTTTTGTTATTCTTTACCTGTACATCATGCCCATGCCTTTTGTTTTCTTGTTGAGGTCCTGTAGCATGTTGTTTTGATGCTTGCAAGATGCCTAGTTGCTGTTTTGGACAGATTGTTACTATAACTTGTATAGAGTGTATGTGTGGAACCGTTGCTCCGTTTTGAATGTGCTCTATATGAAACTTGCTTGTTTTTGCATGAAGTTTCATATTATCATGTTGCATTCATGTTTTTAGGTGTTTGTTTGATGTTTGTATGCATTTTGCATCAATGCCATGTTTAACTTGTTTTGCTCATATCTTCTAGGCCGTAGCTCCGAATTAAATGAACTTTATATGTAACTTAACTAGAATCTCGTGTAAATCATCTTGGTGCATCTTAACTTGCTGTTTAACAACTTGAACATAAGGTTTGTTCAGATCTGGGCGAATTTCAAAATTTGCATATGAGGACTTACTGGAATTGTTATATGTTGTTCCCGGCCTCATTTAAACTTGCCTCAATGTGTTGCTCTTGTTTGCATCATCTCTTGCCATGAGTAGCTTCATGTGGCCTTGTCATGTGTCATGCTTGTTGTGCACCATGCCTTGTATATGTGTGGTTTGTTTACCGTGTTGTGTGCTTCTTCCCGATAGTTCCTGTTTCGTTGCGATCGTGAGGATTCGTTCGTCTACGCTTGGTTCGGCTTCATCCGTTCGTCTTATTCATGGACTCATTCTTCTTCTTTGCGGGATTTCAGGCAAGATGACCGCTACCCTGGATCTCACTACTATCATTGCTATGCTAGTTGCTTCGTTCTATCACTATGCTGCGCTACCTATCATTTACTCTTCAAGCCTCCCAGATTGCCATGAACCTCTAACCATTGAACACCTTTCCTAGTGAACCGTTGTTTGGCTATGTTACCGCTTTGCTCAGCCCTCTTATAGCGTTGCTAGTTGCAGGTGAAGTTGAAGATTGCTCCATGGTGCACAGGATTTTGGTTGGGATATCATAATATCTCTTATTTAATTAATGCATCTATATACTTGGTAAAGGGTGGAAGACTCGGCCGTATGCCTGGTGTTTTGTTCCACTCTTGCCGCCCTAGTTTCCGTCATACCAGTGTTATGTTCCCGGATTTTGCGTTCCTTACGCGGTTGGGTGATTTATAGGACCCCCTTGACAGTTCGCTTTGAATAAAACTCCTCTAGCAAGGCCCAACCTTGGTTTTACCATTTGCCTCATCACCACCTATACCTTTCCCTTGGGTCAGCCAACCCGAGGGTCATCTTTATTTTAGCCCCCCCGGACCAGTGCTTCTCTAAGTGTTGGTCCGAACTGTGCTGCCTGCAGGGCCACCTCGGGGCAACTTGAGGGTTGGTTTTACTCGTAGCTAGTCTCATCCGGTGTGCCCTGAGAACGAGATATGTGCAGCTCCTATCGGGATTTGTCGGCACAGCGGGAGGCTTTGCTGGTCTTGTTTTACCATTGTCGAAATGCCTTGTAAACCGGGATTCCGAGTCTGATCGGGTCTTCCTGGGAGAAGGTATATCCTTCGTTGATCGCGAGAGCTTATCATGTGCTAAGTTGGGACAACCCTGCAGGGTATAAACTTTCGAGAGCTGTGCCCGCGGTTATGGGCAGATGGGAATTTGTTAATGTCCTGTTGTAGATAACTTGACACCAGATACGAATTAAAACGCATCAACCGCGTGTGTAGCCGTGATGGTCTCTTCTCGGCGGAGTCCATGAAGTGAACACGGTTTTGGGTTATGATTGACGTAAGTAGGAGTTCAGGATCACTTCTTGATCATTGCTAGCTTCACGACGGTTCCGCTTGCTCTCTTCCCGCTCTTATTTGCGTATGTTAGCCACCATATATGCTTAGTCGCTGCTGCAACCTCACCACTTTACCCCTTCCTTTCCCTTTAAGCTTTGCTAGTCTTGATACCCATGGTAATGGGATTGCTGAGTCCTCGTGGCTCACAGATTACTACAACAACAGTTGCAGGTACAGGTTATGTGATGATCTTGACGCGAGAGTGATGCTTGCTTGCGTTGAGTTCTTCTTCTGCTTCTTCGATCAGGGGATAGGTTCCAGGTTGGCAGCCTGGGCTAGCAGGGTGGATGTCGTTTGAGTTTCTGTTTGTGTTTCATCTGTAGTCGGATGATGCTCCTATGTATTGTGATGTTGTATTCGTGTGGCATTGTATGCCTTATGTATGTATCCCCATCTATTATGTAATGTTGATGTAATGATATCCACCTTGCAAAAGCGTTTCAATATGCAGGTCTATCCTTGGTGGGACCTTCGAGTTCCTTTTGGATAGGGTCACATATTGGACGTGACATAATGCAATGACCATGGTGGGTCCCTAATGTCAGCCTCTCCACGTAGAGTCATCTCCTGATTCCTCTTGGTTGTTGACCATGTTGACAACGCCAGATGGCGGCGGGCACAGCGAGCGAACCAAGGCAGAGAACGACAGCGGGGCCTCAGACGGGAACGAACAGCAGCCGTGGAAGATGCGGCAGTGTAGTGGCTGGTGGAGGGGAGTACGAGGGCAACAACATGCAACGCAAGCTTACAAATGGTACAAAAAGCCCAAGGATTAATTGTTCATCAAATTTTTAGACAAAACCCAGATTGGACATGGCAGTCACATCTAACCCAACCACTCTTTTTTGCAGTCACAAACAAACAACTCGGTCTGATCCATAAAATCAACATCCTGTGCAAAAAAATTTATTTCAGGATGACTAGAACTTGTTGTAAATAGAAGCCGAGCACGTTTAGAAGCCCATTTGTCCACCTGAAACTTCTTTTTTTGATGTTCAACGTGTCCGTCCATGAGAAATCTCTTGCGGTAAAACTTAAGCCTCATCGACAATAGTGACCTTGCATTCAACAGGAAGAATTTGACAAAGCTTCTGTTTGCCTGGTTGGATGCATATCCTTCCATCGTTATTGTCCTCAAACGAGTGTCGATAACTTAGAAAATCCTCGTGCTTATTACGGCACCGATTGGTTATATGTTTTGCTCCATGTGGTTGTGCCTAAGTAGACATGAAGATTGAAAACAGTTAAGGTCTGAAAAAAGAGTATGTCAAAAGAATGACAACTGAAAAGTTAATTCAAGTACAATATATAAAGGCTTTCAATGTGCATCAAATCATCACCTCTATATATAAATTCTCCAGAGATTGAAAGCATCGCAGTAGGCCAATTATTATGTTCAGATCAAAACTAAACATTCTGATATATAAGATCTTGACAGAATCCAGCAGCATTGATAGGCTGTCAATGGACAAACTCTTCATTCAGCATATAACATAATATTAGTGCCCAAAGTGTACTCCAAGATGATATAAAACTTATGCGCACAAATGAAAAATGCAGCTTATGATTACAAATGTGTATATAATAATATACGGTACCTGAAAAAGTGATGAGCCAAACACCAACTCCTTGTGATCATTAAATGGGTCACGAATTACATCCAAGGTTTCCAGTTTGGGCACAGAGACGAAAATTATTTGTGAAGGTTTATAACAATTATCAAGGAGCAACCTTTGAAGTGAACGGGCATCTTCGATGATGAGTTGTTGTCCTTCAAAACAAATTCCAATGCTTTTAAGGTGAGGCGACTTTATTTGGAGATAGCTGATTGGGATTTCTATTCCCAAAACAATTAGCAAGCGCTCAAGGGCAGGGTAACTGGAGTGGATGATGCTGTGCAGTGAGGCCTCCGACAGATAAACCACCACAAGCAAAAGTTTTTTTTAGCAGTGGGAGTCAAAGCATTTGTGCCAGATCGTCTGGTAGATGGCACCGAGTGAAGGTGGCGGTGTGGAGAGGGTGTGGTCACAAATTCTTGGTGTGTTTGTGGTGAAACTTTTGTGGTAATGGTACAAGTCAAACTGTTAGAATTTTTCGAATTCAGGGGATGTCAGCCAAGCGTCCATCATGCCGGGTATGGACAGCAGGTAGCATGTCGAGATGCAGAGGCATTGAATGGGGCCCTGCTGGTGAGAGGAGACGGTCGCTCTGAGGAGCTCAAATTTAGGAATGACAGATATCTGACGACAGTCGAGATTGAGGGGCGCGGTGCGACATAGAGGGCGCCACCGAGTTGAGTGGACTTGTGTGCGGTAGCAATCCTTGGTGGGGAGAAGCGAGATGATCTCCTCAAGGATGACGTCCGGGGGATCGCTGATGCGGTCCATCGGAGATTTTACCGGTTCCTTAGATCCGGGTGGGGGGGCAGGGGGGCTCGCTGCTTCTCCCCGCGCTATCGGCTGCGGGATCTACAACCAGTGTTTCCTCTGGCGGGAGCCTCATCTTCTTGGCGCTGGGGCCAGCCGTCTCCATTTTCCTTGTGGGCGTCGCGCTGAGCTCACAGGTTTGAGCAGAGTAGCCAGAGACGAGCCTAGTGGCAGTGCGAGTGGGGAAGGAGGGATGGGGATTTCTGTACGAGTAAAAGAAGAGGAGCATGCACTTTCTGTATGAGTGAGGAAGAAGGTGAGCGGGGGTTTTCTTGACGAGTGAGGAAGATTGGGGAGCGGGAGGAATTGGGGGGAGAAGGAAGCGGGAGGCCGAGTTGTTCATGTTTATAAGGCCCTCTGCACTAACTACTCGCATTTTCCCAAGAATCGCTCTCTTCTTTTGCGGTTGCTGCATTGGAGCTGGCGCATGGACTTGGCTGACTGGCTATGCATGCACGATGCATGTGCCCGCCGGCCACTGCATGCGCCTGGTTTGTTACTAGGCCTATTTAATAGGCTGCTATGGAGTAAATTAAGGAGATTTATTTTCTCTGTGTGCATCTTCTTGCTCTTAGCAATTGGCTCATGGGCCTAATAAATCCGGACGGAGGGAGTATAAGTGGAAGCAAGGAGGAAGGAGGGTTTTTCTGCGATTGCCCCCTCTTCAAGAAATATTGGCTTCTCCTTGCAAAAAACAAAAACAAATGGGCTTTAAGATGGATAGGCTTTTGTATCGGCCCAGTCAGCTGCCCGTGTTTCGTACTGGAGGGCCTTGTGCTAGAGGCAGCCTGAAACACTCTCCAGCTTATTACCCATTCGAAAGAAAAAAAGAGACGCCTCCAGCTTATGGCTACTCATCGGTAACCTTTTTCAACTTGGCATCCACCAAATTAGAGGATGCGGTAGTGGATGCAGACTCTCACATTAGACTAATCTTCAGAAGATACGGTATGCATACTAACATTCATAAGAACAAAAGTTCAGCATGTTTATGCATCTCAATGATTCACCGTACTATAACCAATACAAAGCTGTGAGAAGGTGTGGAAATAAAGAAAATCGGTCGATGCTTCTCTGAGCAAAGGGCCTCCCTGCGCACGCATTAATTTCTTGGGCATGCTTGTTTCTTCTCAATGTTGCGAGCACTTTGAGCATGTTGGCAACTCCATAGCTAGCTAGCTTCCTCATCTTACAATTGATGTTGATACATTTGCGGCAAACACATGAGGCAATAGAGTTGACTCAACATGAGTCCATATTGTGCAGTTCCCCTGAAATCATCTTCATTGTCCTGAATCTAAAAAGATAGAAAAACAATAGCAATACTTAAACGGTGTTGCAAAATAGTAGCACATATCAATAGGTTGGCATGACAAAACATGATTATCTGGACGAAGGGGATACTGACCTGCCTGAGGAAGATTATATATAATTTCATAAGTCCTTGTTTGATTTCCACCTTTTGCTGCACTGCTTGTTTGCTCCTCCACACATGACAGGATCATTCTGCACTCCAATCAGCAAATCTTCGTCTCCGACTAGTCGTTGCGCAACGACGGCAAAGAGGTGCTACAAGAGATGTGTAGGCACCATTGTGTGCAAGCTTTGCCGTAGCACGACGAACCGAACATCGCCACAGATGGCGCACGCGTCCATGGAACCGAGTGTGTGGGCATGCATGTGTTATTCATGTGCATTCTGCGGCCGAGTGTGTGTACATGCACGTGTTATGTACGTGTGTTGTGTGCTCCATGCCATGCACGTATGTGCATGAGTTGGATCAGATGGAGTTAGTGCGTTGGCGTGTGTACATGCGTGGATGCATGCATCCTGTACATGCATGTCTTGTTGCATGGTTATCAATATAAACTATAAAACATCTTCAACTTAGCATCCTGATATATCGTCTCTAGTGGTTAGCAAAGAGTTCATGTTCTTTTATTTGTTTATAGGTGAACAGGCGGCAAAAAAATAGGGGAAAGCGCGCAAGGTTCCTTGCAGACGCTCCACCGCGAGGTTCCTTGCTCCTTCTCAGTCATTGGGAATCTATGTTCTTCAACTCTTTTTTTACGTGAGCTTTGTTCATCCTTTTGCCAACACGCGAGACATCTAGCTAGCATCAAGGTGCACGTGTCATGCAAGAAAATGGAGATAATCAGATAAGCAGTGCGTAAGTGAGTCGTGCACTTCAATGGAACCTACTACGCAATATTTTTTCTCCTCGATGGCACATTAATAGTGCACATACTCAACGACGGAGCGCAAGAAAATAGCCATGACATGGTTAGCCCTTTTTTTGGAGAGATTACGTACTAAATAACTTTGATGTGTCCGGTCAGCTCGCAGAACGACGAGAAGCTTGCTTACTACACCTTCTCCCTTGCCAACGCATGCGCGGTGGCTCGCAACACGAGGAGAAACTTTTCCTTACGAGCGATGGACGTGCAACAGTTCATTCGGTGTCAGATTGCCAGAAGTACTACTTTAGAACCATCGACTTCCGGAAGAGGCGAAGAGCCAAGCGCAAGGGCACGTACTAACCTTAGGATAGGCGTAGTGGGAGTAACATAAGTAGGGGTACCTCCTTTTTTATTGTAGAAACAACCACACATGAATATTGGACGGTAGCATCACACCAACTGAATCAAAAATCGAAACCAACCAATGAACTACTACTACTGGTGAGCGTTTGCTAGTACGTATCATGTATTCCGTCTGTCCATGTATATAGTGCTTAATGCGTTTTCCGAGACTAACATTGGCCCTGTTTGGATCCATGGGTTAGAGTTAGTTTGAGCTAGTCGGGGCTCAAATAGCCCTAAAGTATCCAAGAATGAGGGTTAAATTGGAGCAAGTTGCATCGAACCCACCAAAAAAAACTATCCCACCCAAGAGGTGCTAATTGGAGATAGTTCTCATTGGGCCCACTGGAAGTTCACATTCTCTCTCCATCAAGTGCATTTATTGTCAATCTAACCCTGTCACCCTCTTTGGCTACAGTTAGTTCAGGGTTAGTCATGAGTTAGTCTAACCTCTAGCTAAGTAAGACTATTCAAACAGGAGCAGTATAGGACATGCAAGTTGCTCAAAGCATATAGTCAAATTCATAGGTGAAAGGATCTTTTTTTGAAAACGGAACATGAAAGGATCTTCGAATGATATAATTTTCAAATTATATAAAATCTTATCAATAGTCAAAGGCATCCACGAAGAATACATTAGGCCCTATATAAAATCTTATCAGTAGTCAAAATCAAGTGTTCTAAACAGGTTCAAAACGAGAAAGTGGACCCACTCACGGCATGGCACGCCTGTCTCGTTTGGTCCTTCGGTCAAAAGCGCTTCCTCTTCTTTGCATAACAATAGAGTACAATACTATATTTTTTAGAATGCTCTTGGCATGTCGCTAACATGTGATGAGTTAACCGACCTCAATAGACAGCAAAAACGCCAGCCCGCCGCACTTTGAGAGAGATGAGGAGCGAGAAGCAATGTAGGCTGCTGGATTACTAGAGCTAGGTGTCATACAGATCCAAGAAATATGGTGATAGCGTGGGTTAGCCATGTACTAGTATGATGTAACTACACGGGGCTGTCGTGTTTCGTACTCTTCCAGTTCGCTGTGGAGATGATTGGTTGATTTTATATCACTGAATAATATAAAATATTATGAGTGTAGACGCTCCACCACGAGGTTCCTTGCTCCTTCTCGGTCATCGGGAATCTATGTTCTTCCACTCTTTTTTTTTGACGTGAGCTTTGTTCATCCTTTTGCCAACACGCGAGACATCTAGCATCAAGGTGCACGTGTCATGCAATAAAATGGAGATAATCAGATAATCAGTGCGTAAGTGAGTCGTGTACTTCGATGGCACCTAGTACTACGCAATATTTTTTTATCCTCGATGGCATGTGAATAGTGCACATACTCAACTACAGCGCACGGAATGGTAGCCATGACATGGTCAGCCCTTTTTGGAGAGAGTACGTACTAAATAAGTTTGATGTGTCCCGTCAACTCGCAGAACGACGAGAAGCTTGCTTACTACGCCTTCACCCTCGCCACGCATGCGCGGTGGCTCGCAGCACGAGGAGAAACTTTTGCTTACAAGCCACCTGCCCACCTATAGAACCGCCTCGCGCTGGCCAATTCCTCTCCAAACACCTGATGTTTGGATACTTTAGGGCTATTTGAGCCCCAACTAGCTCAAACTAACTCTAACCCATGGATCCAAACAGGGCCAAAGTTAGTCTCGGAAAACATATTAGCTCTATATACATGGACAGACGGAGTACATGACACGTACTAGCAAACGCTCACCATTGGTAGTAGTTCATTGGTTGGTTTCGATTTTTGATTCAGTTGATGTGCTGCTACCGCCAATATTCATGTGTGGTTTTTTCTAGAGTAAAAAAAAAGGAGCTACTAGTACTTAACGTGGGAAAGGTCAATTGATGATTGCTGCGCCCGAGCAACTTATTACTCTGGGAATATGGGAGTCCCAGCGAATTCAAGTAACACAGACATGATGGTTGCTTCGTCAGAGCAACTTACTGTGGCGAAGGTGGGGCTCCATGATTTGACTGCTCACTAGTCATTACTACTACGGCGCAACAACCGGGGTGAATCTTTCGCTGCAGTTGTGCACTCAATATTGCTGCATGGCAGGTGGAGCCGGATGAAGGATGTCCCACATGTCGGTGAAACGAAGTTGAATTGTTTCTGGCGTTGCTATCAATCCTTCAGGATTTGTTTATATGTACGCATAATTTTAATGAAATTGTACTGTGATGCTATGAAGGTTTCAACTTTCGTTCCCATAGGAAAAAAGGTTTCAACTTAGGATTCATGTGTCTTGCCTCAAGATTATCTCATTACAACATTCCATCAAATACAAATGAAACTACCATGGCTGCTAATGCATCTCACTAGTTCGCAGATTAGCGCGAATATTCACATCACAACTGAAGACAAAGTTGTGAGAAGGTGTACAAATAAAGAAAAATATATAATTGATCGATGTTGTTCGTAGGCATGGCTCCATTTCCTTGGCACAATGTTCATTGCTTGGAAGCTAGTTTCACCCAGCTCTGTAGCCAAAAAAGAGGTGTATGGAGGACACCACAATCCGATCATTTTGTGCAGCTCCACTAAAATCGAGCGGACCATCCCTGTTTGCAAAGATATCAAGTCAGTGTGATTACAATAATAGTGGAACTAGATGATGAAACATAACACACACAAATAGAAGCCGATCACCTCTATAATCTCTCTTTAGGACTAACTACTTGTTGGAGAAGATTAGGGACGAAGTTGGATGAGGAGGATAGCAAAACCAATCTCCCTTTCTGCAGTCCCATAGTATTGTAAAAACATTGCCCATGTGACATTTTGGCGGAACTGCATAAAACACTCTTAAGAAAAAAGTGATTTGTGCAGTTCACCAAAAGGTCGCAATAGCAACGAGGTGAAAATGGATAGCCCTATTTGCAGAAGGAGGTAGAAAGGAAACAATTACTACCCAATAACACGAGTTGAAGACACATACGCCAACAAAAAAGGAGCATATTCCATGTAATAAGGGAAAGATAGCACATGGTGGTTTATCAAAAAGGGTTTGAGGACGAGATTGCAAGATCGAAAGTACGTCGGCCGAGATACATTTTAAGCAAACAACTAAAGAAGATCCACATGCAACAACGTGGGAAGATGGGCAATGGAGCAAGGCCGGAGGAAGCTATACCTGAGGGTCATCGGGATGTTACTAGGAGGGCGCCGGCTGCCGGGATTTGCCCATACTGCAGCAGCGAGCAAGTGGCGAAGGCCCTACCGCGCCGGAGCTTGGTCAGAGAGAACGGCGGGTACCGCAGATCGGGACTTGCTGCCTCAACGCCGTCGAACAGAGAGATGATGCACATCCTCCCTTTTCGCGGGCGGACGGGATGCAGATGGATCATTGACCAACACTGGGAGAGAGAGGCCACTGCCGCCTTGGGTGCGATGGTGTGACAAGAAACAAACCCATATTTCCATTTCCCCCATGGCAATCGTTTTATACTCTGTACGTGCCATTGAGAATATATAACTTTATTTAATACTAACGCGTCAAGTCGAACTTTGTTCCGTCTAGGCGGGGTACCCGACCCTCCTTCGAGTAAACAACCGCTACACGCATCAAATTATCACATGGGCTGCCTTTTCGTACAGAAACAAACTCCACCGTGTACCCGCGCGGGTGTGGCCGGGAACGAGATGTGAGTATGAGTGTCCTGCATGCAACTCTTCTTTAGGTGGAGGTACATACGTGGGAGGGTGTGAGAGATATGGTTTGTGCGAGACAAAGGCAATGTGTCGATGATATCTCAAACAAAAAAAATGCAACTTATGCAATGTGTGTGAAACAGAGTCATGGACGTCAGATATTGATAGAATTGAAAACAGGGATGAAGTGTGTGGCTGCGCGATCGATAAAGAGTGTCATCAAATTTGTGTTTGCCCATGTCAAAGATACATGGCAGCTGGCCTACTGGAATTTGAGAGGGCGGAGGTGCAGTTTTTCTCTTTGGCATGGATACCTACCTACAACGTTCGACTATCA